>NW_004524705.1:6216093-6224756 GCF_000260255.1 Octodon degus | reverse complement strand
CATGGCAGCCTGTGCACCTGCCGTGGCAGCATGTGCACCTGCCGTGGCAACCTGTGCACCTGTCATGGCAGCCTGTGCACCTGCCGTGGCAACCTGTGCACCTGCCGTGGCAATTCAGTTCTTTCCTAATACTCAGTCCTGTTACAAATTCATAAAGCATCAAGCCTGGAGTTGGAGAAAAGTGGGTTGTGTTCACTCTTCCCACTGATCAACAAAGCACAAATAACTTCTTGTTGCCATCACTTACTCATGCTGCAATTAATGATTACAGGTTAATTCAGTTGTGCAAATATCAACCCTGGACCTTTTGTTACTAGATTCCGAAGTTTCTTCCAATGGGTCAGCCTCTTCCTTTAGCAACAACAGCAACAAAAGCCCTGGGATTAGAAGCCATTCTATTACTCAGCTGTCCCTGTAGTAGAATAGAAATAGTAATAGTAATAGAATGGCTGAAACACGATATCTAACACCCACAATTTCAAAGAGAAAGGGTTTGCCTTGGTCAATGGTTCCAGGGTGTTCAGTCTATGCTCAGTTGGCTCTGAGGCAGAAGCATGGAGGAAGATGGTGACCGAGCAAAGAGGCTTGGTCCTGACAGACAGGAAAAGGAGCCCCTGAGCCAGCGTGCCCCCATCCGTGGGGCCAGTCCCCAAACCAATCAAGTTCACACTCCACAATCTTTAAACAGTCCACCAACACCTTAGCTCTGGTAATTACCATGTCTATCTACATCGGTCACTGTGTGTTTTGAACAAGGCCAAATATGTCCACAAGAAGACAGAAAGGTCACCTCAAGTCATCTCAGCTCCTGGTTGGCACTAATGATCACAGATGTTAAAAATTGCACTGGCCAGCAATTGGAGGACAGTCGAGAGGTGAGCGGCATCATGTCTGGAGAGGTCCGTGGGCTGAAGCCGTCACTTGTGTGCTGCCTGAGAGTTCAGCATAGCAAACTGTATTTCCTCAAGTTAAACATTTAACGATATAAAATTACTATATAATTATTCCATGTTGTTTTTTTTTTAACTAAACCTTGTTTTCCACAAAAAAGTGTTTAAGTACATGGATAATGATTATTTTACATAGTCCTCAAACATAATTTATATATAATTAGAAAAGAGAAAACATAAGTGGAAGAACACATATCATGTACTAGTGCAATGGAAGAAATAGTTGTGTCAACAAAGTATTTCATGTCCTGTACGGTTTCCACAGTACAAAACTCTCTCTCTCTCTCCGAGAGAGAGAGCAATAAGAGACTAGAAATTATTGTTATTTTCTCAAATACAGAAGTTAAAAAGTTTTGAAAGAAACAGAAAACCTAGAGAGTATTTATTTAGGACTGGTGGTAGCAATTTGTGTGAACCATTATAATAGAAAAACAGAAAAAATTCTAAACTCATAAATCTTGAATGTCCAAATCTTTCTGAGATATTTTAAAGGCTGTATATTTTTAAAACTGTAGTTAAAATCACAGTACTTTCATTTGTTTTTAAGATATAATCAAAGATGTGATTTTAAAATTCATGGAACTTTTTATTATTAGGGGTTTAAGAATATTTATAATTCTTAAGCATGTGATACACATCTCCTGTTCTTGTACTCAAAGATAAAATGGATTCTTATCAATGCTTACTTCATAATATTTATTTTGCATTTTTAAAAATATTTATTTTTTGATAGAATTCCTAGATTTATTCTTTTTTATTTTTTAAATTTTTTAAAATAATTTTATTGAGAAGCAAATAGCACTGAGACAGTTTCAAAACTGATTAGTAGGACAGTTTCAATAATTAATACATTGCATATTGTTGTCTTCTTAGTGGTTATTCATAATACAAGATGCAGACATGATATGCTGTCCACAAACACCATTAGTAAAAATCTTTCTCTTTATTGAATTAAGAGAAAGTAGCTGTATATCTATCCTATTTTGAATATTCTGACATTACCAATCCTATGAATAACCCAGTACTATTAGGGACTACTGGACTATATTGGATTAGTTTGCTGAATTGACGCACCTACATTATTTTACACTTTAAAAAAAAATAATTTTATTGCGAAACAAATAGCACTGAGACAGTTTCAAAACTGATTACTAGTACAGTTTCAATAATTAATACATTGCATATTGTTGTCTTAGTCATCCTTTGTTGCCCAAGATGCAGACATGACATCCAGTCCATCAACAGTATTCGAACAAATCTCTATTCATTGAATTAAGATAATTCAGCTATATATCTATCCTAAGTATTTTGAATATACAGATACAAAATGGTCATTCATTTGTATATTTTGCACTTTTAAAAATATTTATTTTATTGTGAAGAGTAAAACAAAAGCAAGAACAAAAAAATCAGAAACAAAGACAGAAACAGGGCAACATACAATATACATATTTACAGGTTTTCAAAACAAGAATAGATGATCAGCAATGGTTGATATTTTATTCATTTTTATTGTCAAATCTGTTGCTCAGATTAACAGATATAGTTATGTATGATTAGATATATAATTGACTATTATCATTTGCTTTCAAGAAACTAACATTGCAAAAATGGCTATACTCCCAAAATTGTTACATAGATTTAATACCCCATTATATTTTTAAGTAAGAGACAGTACCACCAACCTAGATGGAACATCTGTTTTACCTCCTGTTTTTCATTTTATGTTTTTCCAGTTTTTAATCTTGGCATTAGCCTTCCCAGTAAAGGCTGCCCTTTGTGTCCAAATGGCTGCCCTTTGTGTCCAACTTACTACTTATGATTGTAAGTAGTACAATCATAAGTAGTAAGTTGAGCCTCTCTTCAGCTCAATGACTCTTTTAATATTCAAAAACAGATTTTTTGCCTCAAATGCCATTTTCTTCATTTTTGTTAATATGGATTAAGTGATCACGTCAATGTGATTCACTCTCAGTTTCCATATACGTGTTCACTACACATTGATTCTGTTTCTTCAAACTTCTACCCAGGACCTCCCTTTCTATCCCCAGTACCCTGAAACTCCCTCAACTTCTTTCTGTTGACCCTTCCCTTTATGCCTCGCCACTGCTAGCGTCTATTAGCTTTTCTATTCCAAACTTTACCAGGTTGTCCCATTGCTTTCCATAAACATGATGTTTGTTATCCTGACTCTGGTTTGTTTCACTCAGCATAGTGTCCTCCAATTCCACCCATGTTGCTCCAAACACTCCGACTTCATTTCCTTTCTGTGGCCCGCTAGACCGCCCGTCTCTCTGTCCATTCCAGCAGCAGCTGTTTGCTGTATGTCTAGCAGCAGCCAGTGTCACCCAATTGAGATGATGTTTCACTGTGGTTCTGACTTTGCATCTGCTTGTTCACTAACTGAATATCTTCTTTTTGAAAGTGTGTGTTTAATTCGTATCCAATTTTTAAGTATTTTAGTATTCATTGCCTAGATGCTAATCCCTTGTGGCATTTATCATTGGCAAATGTTTTCATCATTCTGTAGCTCTTCTCTTAAGTCTGCTCGTTGTTGTCTTTGTTGCATAGGAATGTCTTGCTTCAGTGTAATCCTGCTCAATGATTTTCCTTTTAGTTGCCTGTGCCTTTGGGTTACTACCTAAAAAGTATTGGATACACCAATGTCTTGAAATATTTCCCTTGTATGTTCTTGAAGTAATTCACAGGTTCAGTTTTAAAATGTAGTTCTATGATATATTTCAAGTTGATTTTGTGTTTGGTTAGAGAAACAGATGGATGTCCTTTTGCACTTTATATTCAATTTTGCCAATACCAGAAGAGAATATTTTTTCTCACAGTTTTTTCTTCATAACGTTGGCAAAATCAGCTTGCTGCAGGAGTGAAGATTAATGGTCAGTTTTGCCTTCCTGTATTATTTGTATATGTATCTGTTTTTGCACCAATACTATGATGTTTTAGTAATATACAGTACATTGTTAAGTATTATGATACCCCCAGATTTTTTCCCCTTCAGTATTGATGTGGTTATTTTGTGTCTTTTGAGCTTCATTCAAAATTTAAGATTAATTTTCTGTATGTGACAATAGGGTCAGCGTCATATAAAAGACTCTCAAATCTTCCAACAGACCAGCAGAACTCAGCAGGACAATTATCCAAATATTCTGTATATATACATAATTGTATGTTTTCCCCTTCTTTCATTTGACCTTTTGTTCATTCCAGTTTTTCCTTCACATTGATTGAAGTCTTTCCCTTCCACAATATATATTGTACCTTTCAGATTTTAATTAATCTTTCAAGTTCTCACACCAGTGAGAAAATGCAACATTTGTACATGTGGATCTGATTTGTTTCATTTACCAACATAGTCCCTAGTTACATTCACTTATTTACAAAAGCCTAAAATTTATTTTTTAAACCATGTTCTGTTATCTTTAATTAAACAGAGACCTCTGTAACATGTCATTAGAGACCATTTCACTCGCTGCTCCAATTGGCTGCCAGCCTATTATCTCTCTCTTCAGCAAGGGTGAGGCGGATTTGTTTTCCTTGTGGAAGGGAAATCTACGGCTTCCTGCCTTTGCCGATGACAAAGATTTTGGAAAGCTGGGTGGTGAAGCTGTTGCTGTTGGCATCTTTCACGTGAACCACATCAGAAGAGCCAGGGCGCTTCTCTCTGTTGGTGATCACTCCAGTTCTTCCCAAGTTAGCACCTCCGGTCACCATACACAGGTTACCAGCGTCGAGCTTGATGAAATAGGTGATCTTGCCAGACGACAAATCAATCTGGATGGACCTTGACGAGGGGGGGTAAGGGTAGCAAATGGTGTGAGAATCTTGGGTCACCAGATGAGGGATCCCTTTTGTGCCCACAAAGATCTTCCTCGCTTTTCACAACTTGTACTTGGCTTCTTCAGGTGTAATCCGATGAACAGCAAAGTGACCCTTGGTGTCCTAGGTCAGACAGAAATGCTCTCCTGTCTTGTTGATGCTAATAACATCCATAAAGCCAGCAGGATAGAATATACCAATTTGTACTTTGCCGTGGATCTCAATGAAGTGCAGCATGCAAATCTTCCTTTCCTGTCAAAACATCCTTGAGTCTGTCCCTCAGGAAGGTGATGAAAAGCAGACATCCTCTCAACTTATGGGCACTGGTGGATAGACAAGGAGCAAAGACACCGGTCAGTTTATCCAGCATCCAGTGCTTTGCAGCTGCTACTCCCTACAGATGCTTCTTGGGACCATGAGCCATGGCTAAACTCTGCCCAACCTCACCGTCCTCACTCCTAGCTGCATGGCTCCTAGCATGGCACCCCAGCTCCTCTGTTAAATTTATCTTTTTAATCACTGAATAATGTTCCACTGTGTAAAACAATCATACTTTTTATCCATTCCTAAACTGATGGGCATTCAGGTTGTTTCCATGATTTAGCTATGACAAATTGTGCTGTTATAAACATGGGTGCACATATATCACTGTGGTAATGCTGTTTTTCTCTATCACTAACTTGTATTCTTTAAAAAAGTTAAAAAGACTCCTGAATCTTTTTTTTTTTTTTTTCAGCTCTGGGGATTGAACTCAGGCCCTTGCGCTTGCCAGGGAAGCGCTTACTCGACTAAGCCATCTCCCCAGCCCCTCGACTCCCGAATCTTGATTTAAATTTAATAACAGTGGATACTAGCCTCCTCTGGGGAACTATCTGCCTCGCATGTGAGAGGCTTGTGGTTTCAATCTTCACATTGCAAAAAAAAAAAATAACAAACTTCCATTTAGATTTTTAACCATGTCTTGAAGCATTTGTCTTCTGTTCAGTTTTTTTTTTTTTCTATTATTTTCTGTGTTGACTTCCTTCCCAAGGGTGTTCCTTCTTCTTTTGCATGCTGTGGAGAATATCAGGCCCTGCTAAACTGGGCTGGGAAATTCATTTCCATATTCGCACTCCCATACAGGAGAGGAAATGTCTTCTCCCATCCTTGGAGCAGCACATGGGAGGGTTTCTTTCTGACTGTCTCCATACTCTATTAACTTTTCCAGCAGAGGGGAGACTTATTTGATGAATATCCAAGGAAAAAAGAATTGCACTGCCTACCTCTGTAACTGAGCTCTTTCATGTCTGTCTGTCACAGGAAATATTTGGTTGGGCTTGCTTTCCTGTCTTTTCTTATCTGAGTCAGTCTCTGCTCTTTTGTGGGAAGACTGCCCCTGAGTTGGACCAAAGTGACAATGTTCAGACCAATCTATCTAATTAAGAGTCAGCTCCATGAAACACCTTTGGCTCTACTGCAAACATCACAATTTTCAAATAGAGCTATTAATATAAATTTGACTTTTGTATATCATTAATTCCTATGTCTTACTTTTAATCTCTAAAGTATGAAAACATAAATTATACTTAATTTATATGTTCCTAATAATTCTCACAAGTTCTAGAGTTTTATTACCCTATTTATTGGTGATCTTTGTTTTTTTCAAATTCTTCTTTTGCACAGTTCCACTGAAACGTGGGTGTGGTGATCAGTATATTTAAATTTCCACATCAAATACAATCAGCTGGCCAGTTTGGCCAAGTATTATAACAGGCTCTGTCTCAGGATAAACAGTAATGAGTAGGGATCAGTTTCACATGGATTGATTAGTTGGAGGATTATTAGAAGAACAAGTTTGACACATCTTACACATATACAGAGGAGGAAGTTTAGCAATTGGACACAAGCTGAAAGAAAGCATACAGTTAGAGATCGTTAAGTGTAGAAATTCTGTGCCTACCAAAGCCCATAGATGGAAATACTACAGGACTGAAGATCCAGTGAGAGGAGGTGTGAGTTCTTCTTCTTTCTCTGTTCTCTACAATGTGAAAAGAGGACAAGAAAACAGTCATGTGGAAAACAAGAATCAGCACCTCGCAGGGTCTGTGTCCTCAGGAAATCTGGTCTTGGAATTTCCAGCTACCAGAACTCTAAGAAAGATGTTTGTGGTTGAAGCCTATCCTACACCCATCACAGTCTGAAATTAGTCTGAGGTGATGGATTACTTGCTTTTTTTCTTAGATAGTTTAGCAAACTGTGGAGCCATCCATAGAGCAGTACAGGAAATTGAAAGCATTTGAGAGTGTGGGGCCACTGGCAAGACAGGAGATGAAATGCCAGTCATTTCAGTTTTTAATGTCACCTTCATGAGATGTGATAACAAATAAAATGCAACTTTTTTTTAGGTAGAGTTCAAAGTTTTTCAATGTCCAAAAGAATCCATGTAATCAACATCACAATCAAATTGTAGAATATTTCTATTACTCTTAAAACTTGTTCTTGCAGACTGGGCGTGGTGGCATGGGCCTGTAATCCCAGCTCTTGGGAGGCTGTAACAGGCAGATGACTATGAGTCTGAGTCTGATGTAGTAGTAGTGAGACCCTGAACATCCTTTAGAGCCTTCCCCCCCTCAAAAAATAAAACCTTGTTCTTGTTTGTTTGTGCACAACTCCAGCAGGTCTTCAGCCTCATGTAGGCATTGCTCTGGACTATCTCTACAGAGTGATAGGTATGAATTGCTTATAAAGTGAGTAATGTACAATTTACTGCTTATATCTGCCTCTATTCCGAACATAATAGTGTCATTATTTTATTATGCTTAGTACATTAGTTGTGCATTAATTAATTAATTAATTAATTCCTTGGTACTGGGTAATATCACGTGATGTGTCTGTGCCAAGTGGTCCATCCATTTATCTACTAATGAAGATTAATTTGACTCTAACATAAGTCAATTCCAAGAAAAGCTTCAAGTATTCATGCATAAAACTTTGAGCAGGCATGTATCCTGGAAAATACACTTAGATAGCTAGTAGTTATCATGTGATTAAAGTTATGGGAAACTACCAAAAGTTCTCCAGAATCTCAATAGATTTTTACATTAATACCATCAATATATGCAAGTTACAGTTGTTCTTTATCTACCAAAACTTGATACCATCCTTAAAAAAAATCAGTCAGAACATTCAGTTTTGAAGTAGATGTCTAAAAATATGAACTGAGGTTAGCTACACAACATAATTCAAAAATTATCAGAGAAGTGTAATCTAGAATCATAAACTTAGAAATTAAGTGTGTGTGGAATGGATGAAATTATAGAGTAGGTGTGATTCCTGTCATATATTTAGAAGGAAGGTACCAGGAAATTGCAAGCATTTCATTCAAAAGGAATGAAGCGTTTGACAGAAAAGAACTAGTTAAAGTGAAAACAGTTCAAAAGTTTGTGGAAAAATTAAGAATGAAGAAAATTTAATTATGTGTGGTCAACAAGAACATACGTATTCAATATGAAAAATCCAAAAATAGAAAAACAATAAAAACAAAACAAAAAACACAAAAGAAGCAAAAGCAAGTTGTGCCCGAATGAGCCCTGAGGAGCGGGTCCCCTGCTGTAGCTCTGCTTTCCCTGTGTCCCGGCTGCACCCTGAGAGCTGCCCTCCTCCACCAGGGTCTCCACATTTTCTGCCTTCTACGCAGCCAGCCTTGGGCAGTAAACTTTGAAACCATAACAGGAAATTAGCCCTTTCTCTTCTAAACTGTATATATCAGATATTTTGTCCCAGAAATCAAAAGGTGATTAATAAAATATCTGCATTTCTCTTTTTATAAAAAAAATTGTAGCACACCAGGGTCCAACCCATTAATGCCAGTTAGCTGGTCCAGAAACCTCTGCTGTCTTA
>NW_004524705.1:6211980-6215268 GCF_000260255.1 Octodon degus | reverse complement strand
TAGTGATCCTCCTGTTTGCAACCTCCCAAGCACTAGGATTACACGCGTGTGCTGTAATCTCAATCACCATCTCAGCGTGTGCCAGGGGCGGGGTAGGCACGGCACACCAGAATCGGTTCCCCGACCCCTGAGTCTGCGTAAGCAGGTTTTTTAGTCTGCTGAGCTATGTGACCAGCCCTATATTTGAAAGAATCTTGAAGAGGAAATAAGGCAGATGAAAACGTGCACACTGAGATATGGTGATTCACTTAAATAGAACTACGTGAGCTGAACCTTTTACTAATGCAAGATGGGCTGATGACAATGATGCTGGTCATTATGGTGGAGGAGACAGAGAGAGTTGCTAAAATATGTCGACTTTTTCGTGTGTGCCAGAGCCTATGCTAAATTTTTCAAAATTGTCTTTTTCCTATTCATTCTTCCTAGTAATACCCTCAGTTCCACAGGGTGGCTGATACCTCCTCATTCTGTTCTCCATAGTCATTGTACTCATAATTGTTGACAAACAACGTGATTTTCCACAACTTAAGAATGACACTTTCAAACCTACTTATAGCCAAGGTACAACCACTGACAAAATTTTGAATAATGTGATAGAAATACAATCATTGTCCTTATAAATAGCCTAAATAAGCTTTTGTTTCTTCCTCTTACCATGTCTCTGTTGCAATTAATATATGTAGCACAGCTCAATTTGGAGTATGCATGTTATCCACAAAATTCAAGGAATGAAAACCTGACATAGTCCAGGGAGAAGAAAATGGAATAGGACTGTTTTTCAGGGTTTGCTGCTACCATCCTGGAAACATGCCGCTGACATTCATAGAGAGTGCTAATATCCCAACTATTTGAACTATTGTTTATTGGAAATTTATCATAAAAATTGTATATATCCTTATACTATTCATGGCTATAGTACTTTAGAATAATATAAATGTAATGTATGTGCATATATATGAATTATTTAGGCTTTACTAATGAGGAGCTAATGTTCCTATTATTCAACTCTCCAAGGAAGCAAATTACTGAGGATAGAATATTGTCAGAACCCAGAGACTGAGACTGAATACTTCAGAGGCATATTTCCCTTCTATCCTTCATAAGTGGATGGAGAACAGAGAAAAATTCTTATCTGCAGTAATTAAGTAGAGTGGGCAATATATTTTCCCTATAATAAGGTTGGCTAATATGTCTATTTAAATGCTAGAACGTTATAATTTCAGTAATTACAGTTAGATGTAATAAAGCTAATTTCTTTATGTTAAAATTATATCCCACTGAGAATCATTGCTCTTGATATGAGGATATCAGATGGAAAGCAACATTAAACACACAACACGATCCCTAAATGCACCTAGAATTGCTTTGATTTACAGATATTTCCTTAATGTGTTCTTTCTTTGCAGTTCACTCTCAAATTTGGTATATCTCTTTAAAATATGGATGGTCTAGGCCTTTGTAAGAAAAACCCAAGAAATTATGGCATTATTGTGTGCTAACACATATAACCCTTACAATCAATAATGCAGAAGAGGGTGTGTTATCCTCGATCATGTAGGGATTGTTGCATTTGTTTTATACATACATATCTACTATAAAGAGTTCCAATTCAGCACAACCATAAAGATAGCTAGTTACAAATACAATGTGCAACATGAAGATTTTTTTTTTTTTTGGCAGTTTACCTAATGGCCCTCATTATTTTCCTGTCAGTGAGGGTCCTTTCCTCAGGTCTCACGTGCTCTGAGAAACTTGGAGAGATCTTGTGGCTTCCACTGTCGTCTGCTCACACTGAATGGAAATTTGCACTAAACACTATTGAAGCTCAGCTCAGCTTTTCATGCCCTTTCTATTTTCAGTACTACTGGCTGAGGCCAAGTGGATGTCCTGCTAGCTGTCTCGTAGATGATAAAAGAACAGGGAAGTGTTTGTGCTTAAGCAGGGACTCTGCAATCATCTAACCTAGTCAATGACTGAAAAAGTAGGATTCTGTTACTAAAAATCTAATTAATCATACGTATGAAGTCTTATTTTCTAATACCCTTCACTGAATTTTACACTTTCATCTCTATTTATTGTCTTGATTCTTGTTTCCCAAATCTAGAGATTTTATTTTCCCCACAAAAACTCATGCTTATTTAAATTATAAAATATATCCTATAATTTTGTTTTTAATATGTGTGATACTTAGGCAAAAGCAAGAAAATAATTAAGTTTTATTTTATTAAGTATTGAAAATATTTTCACTATGCTGGAAGAACATAATTGAAAGATAGAAAAATCAACAGAATAATCAAATTAATTAAAGATCAATTACGTTTTGGAATATGTGTGGCTCATCTGCATTAAATAATCAACAGAACATTAAGAACATTGGGTGCTCTGGTGAAAGACACCAAACTTCTTCTGAACATAATCTATAATTATTAGTTCATTTTGTGCAAAATAACTGCTGTATTTTTCTTTAACTATATCCTTTTGTCTCCTTGCTGAAAACCTACAATCACATTCAAAAATGGCAGTCATCATGTGTGTATTTTATTATCGCTAAAAAAAAAATTCAACTGTGAAATTGTGGCTTAGCAATGCGATTCTGCTGAAGGGTCTTGCATACCACTTATATCTGCATTGAATTTGCAACACGGGGCGACTCTTGTGCAGGTGGAGACTAGAAATGCATTGTGACATGGCTTATTTATAAAGACATAGTTTCTTAAATCAGGTATGGAATCATGGGCCTAATGAAAGACTGAACTCCGGATAAAAGATTTCATTTAACAGTTTGCCTCTTACCCTTCCCACCCACCATAAAGAAGAGAAGGTTGAGAATCTCATATTTAATTTTATTGAACTGCTTATATTCTGAGTGACATTAAGCTAGTAAGCATGGATCATGTCACTTCACTTGTTTAGTCAATTTCACAAATAGTTTAATTCTTTAGAAGATATTTTGTGAAAGATAAAAAGGATAATTCCCTTTATTAACTCACCTAGAAACAGTAGCACATATGCACTGCACATTGTTATTTATATGACACATATATCCTTAAAATATGTTCCAAAATGAGGCACCATACGGTATCAAATATAGAAAGTTACTTGTTCGGCTAGTCTTACCTTAAGCATTTGGTTTTGTGTTTGCATATTCCTACTGCCTGTACTTCTGGTGTGTGTTGGAGGAAGGGGCGATTTTCTCTGAGTTCCTTGTGCTAGTGTTTTGGGACCACAGGCTTTGAGCAACTTTCTTTGTATTTTCTTTTTCACACAGTGTAGTAAACATCTTTGAGC
>NW_004524705.1:6186703-6211320 GCF_000260255.1 Octodon degus | reverse complement strand
TTTTTTTTTGGCAGAACCAGCGATTGAACTCAGGCCCTTGCGCTTGCCAGGGAAGCACTTATTCCACTGAGCCATCTCCCTGGCCCCACAAGGCATGATTAAAAGATATAAAGTTCACAGTAAATATCCATTGCAAAAAATGATGTAGCAGGGCCAGGGAGATGGCTCAGTAGACTAAGTGCCTGCCTGGCAAGTACAAGGTCCTGCATTCCATCCCTGGGAGCACAAAAAAAAAAAAAAAAAAAAAAAAACTTGCATGGCAACTGTGTTCAAGGTGACCTGCAGTGTTTTGTGTGCTGTGAAGGGCATTAGTGGCTCTGTATCTTTTTACTGTAACACATTTATTAATTTAAATATGCACTGTAGTTTATGATCATCCCCCCTAAAAACTGTCCAGCGGTTTCTGTCAAATGTAAATACTGTGCTGTGCTCTCGTAAACTTCGTTCATTGGATCTGGGACTTCACACATTTTGGCTCTTTCCAAAGTCAAGATGACTATGAAAATAAATATTTTGATGGATGCAGGCATCCAGGCAGCCGGGACAGTGCAACTAAAAATACTAGTGGAGGAGGACTTCCACACCTGCTCCACAAAAGGGAAAAAGATTATTGGGATACAAATGTTTGAAATGAAAGAGGGAGAGTTTTGTTGGTTTGTTGGTTTGTTTAAGTACCAGGACTTCAACTCAGAAACTTGCCTTCTCCAGGCAGGGGATTATGCCTTGAGAGAACAATAAAAGTGGCTCAATTCATGCCACAAAGTCTTCTTCACATTGGAAGATGTTAGTTCTCATGCCAGTTTTATTATAAGAGCCTTGCCATGATGCTTCAAGTCTATGGTAAGTTTATTCTATGAGAGAAATTAGGTCTTGATGTAAGTTGTGGTTCATTTCTGGAAATCATTTTTAAGGAGCTGCTACTACATAAAGCCTTAAGAATTAGACAAAAAGCATTCAAAAGTGAATGATTGTGAAAAGTACACTGCAAAGAGGTGATGTGTAAGTGTTAGAAATATGGAGAGGGTGAGGAGCTTCTGAAATAGAGTTGCTGAGTCTCAGGGAGAGAAGAGCTCTAACCACCAAAGAACCACAAAGGTTACTACTTACAAGCTGAACAGGCACAAGAAAGTAATAAGAATGAACTTTTTATAAAAGCAAACAAAAAGGGCTGGGGAGATGGCTCAGTGGAATAAGTGCTTCCCTGGCAAGTACAAGGGCCTGAGTTCAATCCCTGGTTCCTGAAACAAAACAAAACAAACAAACAAACCCCGAACAAACAAAAATTACCATCTGGAAGAGAAGCTGGATTTTGATGCACCAATACAATGAAGTTTTGTTTTTCATTATTGTCAGAATGAATTCAGTTTATACATTATATATCCACATAAAGCCTCACCAAAACACATTTATTCTCATTGCTTCTCTGGAAAGACCTGGGAATACTTGCAGAGATTATCATGACCTGCCTATGAATAAACACATGGATATGTGAATGATATATCTTGGCCCAGCTAATCCCTAGTAATTCAAACTTACTGAAGATGAAGAAACAAGAGAATGAGAAGGTGGATTTGGGGGCAAAACAGTGTATGAATAAAACATAACAGGTTTGGTTCTGTTTCTCTAGGATAAAGATGAAACATGAGCTTTGAGTGGCAAAACACTGACACAGAGAAGGTAATGGGGAAGCTGCTGGGGCATTTCCTTCCTGTTGGGTAAAAATCTTGCATTATATCCAAGAAAATATTCTAAACAAAACAAGAATGTTGACTCCTCTAATGGTTGCATTTATTTATCCATTTTGGTCAAGACAAAGCTTACAGATGGTATTAGTCATATATACCCTCTTTTATATACGATGCACATTGAGGTAAATAAATACTCTTGATAAAAACTGTGAAGATTTATCTGATCTTATTTTTTTATTTCCTGTCATAGTATAAAGAATAGCAGATGGTTTTCATCTGAAAAGAACTTTGTACATACTGAGGTCTGGCTTCCTGGGGTATATCAACTATCTCGTTCTGTAACAAAATTCATGCCTTCAGGTAAATGGAGCACCCTGCCATGAGAAATTAATAATAATTTTCTGTACCAAAGGTATTATATTCATTCGACCGAGGAGCAAAATATTGGAAACACCTTTGTTATGGTTTGTGCCTAGTGATTCCCCCAAACCTCATACAGTCACTGGCCAAGCTTCTAGAGTTTGTGATTAATTCATGATCCAATGCTGGGATTATGGGTGTGAGTGCTACATTCACCCTGGTGAAATAGCATGAACACAATACAAGGAAAGGAGAGAAGCTAGTTAGTTGCTGCAGCTGCTGTGCCTCCATTTTTGCTCATGCTATATTGCTGTTTTGCCACTGACATAAACTGTGGCTGTCTGCCATGTGTCACTCTGACTTGGAGCCAGCCAAGAATGGACTAAAACCTCCATAAACAATGAGCTAAAAACATCTCTTCTTTAATTTTGAGTGTTGAGTACTTTGTTCCAGCAACAGGTGAAAAGAAACTGAGATAGAATTTGATATAAAGAATGGGTGCCAATTCTGTGACTATAGCTGACTGTGTGGCTCAAGGAACTTTCATAATGATTATGACAAGAGATAGGAAAGATTTAGAGATATTGCTTGAAAAAGAAGTGATGGAACACCTTCGGCTGTATGGGAGATTATGGTCAGAGCTAAGAAGACCAGAAGGCTGATAGAAATCCTACCTATAAAGACCAGGATGGAGGTGATTCTTTTCAGAAGGAATGCATTGGTTGTTGGATGCCAGACAATGTGTGCTGTGGCTTGGCAGAAAGTTTGTCTGCATTTTGCTTATGTCTAGAGAATAAGGTTAAGCATGGAGGACTGGTTCACATTGCAAAAGAAATTTCAAGGCAGTCGACTGTTGAGGTAGTGGTATGGCTATTGTTGGGGGCTTTTAGTCAGAGTTATGTTGAGAATCAAGATCAAAGAACCTGGGGCTGGATAGATAGCTTAGTAGACTAAGCACTTGCCTGGGAAGAACAAGGTCCTGAGTTCAGTCCCCATTACCACAAAAACAAATAAACAAACATCAACAAGAAAAGATCTAAGAACCCAGCAGAATGACTTGATGAATTGGGTCAGGAAGGAAGCTTTAATAAAGGTGTAGACTGCAAAGATAGAGCTGAGATCTCCATTTTGGAGAATAAATAGAATAGAAAAGATGGTCTGAGGGCATCACAAGGAGCAGCAGGACTCCACCCTTTGCAGCTTCAAGACTGCAAAAGTGAAAGACTTTGTTTTGAGGAGAATGCCACAGAGTGTCATGTGCCAGAATGGTGGAAGTGGCCACACCAGATTCCAGAATGGCAGTGTTACAGAAAATGTGTTCCTCCAAATCAGGGTCAGAGTGCTCATCCATTCAGGTGCTTGAGCCCTCCAGCCAAGAGAGAAAACCTGGCTGCTGCTCCATCTGGCAGCAGACCTTAGCTTCATCCATGTGGCACTGGTATTAGGCACATGCATAATGCAAGAGTTCTGAGGTTAAGGAGGATTTCATCTAGATTTGAAAAGAATGCCTAGGAGGCCAGGCAATGTTCCTCTGGAAGGGTGGCATGTGAAGCTGTGAGTGAGAAGCCTACAGTGCAGTGGATATACCAGAAGCTTGGAAAAGCCAGAAACATGGACATCTAAGGAAAGTTTCAAGGAGGGAGCAAAGCAGGCCTAAGAGAGGAGCCATGGGAACTACCACAAAAAGTGTCATAGAGGTGGAGCCACATGGAAGTCACAATCCACCACAGAATGCTTCAGATATTTCACATGAAACTACTGGACTTAATAGTTGCCCTTTTGGATTTTGGAGATGCTTTTGTCTCAATGCTTTGTATTCTGACATTTGTACCTTTTAGAATTTTAATGTTGTTTTTGTACCATTGAATGTTGGAAGTGTTTAGCTTTTCACTTTTATAGGGGCTCACAGCTAAGAATTTGCCTTAGATCCTGGAGGAGACTTGGAAATTAAAACTTTTAGGACTTTGGAAACTCTTGGAGACAGACTAAAATGCCTTTTGTATAAAGGAATGTACAAGAGTCTTTGGGCAGCCAGGGGCAGGATGGTATCATTTGTGTTTAGCTGTCCCCAAAGCTTCATGCAGTCATTTGTCAGATTTCTAAAGTTTGTGATTAATTCATGACCAAATGCTGTGATTATGGATGTGAGTGCTGCACTGTCCCCATTGTGGATAGCCTGAATATAATGTAAGGCAGGGAGAGGGGCTGGCTAGCTGCCACAGCCACTGCTCCTCCCTTTTGCTCTTGCTCTTTGCTATTTGCTGCCACCATGAACTTCTGCCTTCTGCCATGTTCCACTCTGCCTTGGACCTAGCTGAGTATGGATACTTCCAGTTATTTATTTGTACTTCAAGGGCATAGGAACAAAGATATAGAAGAAAAAACATTTTGAAACATAGTTTTACATGAGGTTTTGTCAAAGGACAGGGCCAGAATGAGATGGATTGCTATGTGACCAAAGGTGAGTGGGCTTAGTCAATATTACTGGAGGCAGAGGAAATACAATGGCCAAAGCAAACATCTCTGAAAGTAACTTGCTTTTAATTTTGCTGAAGGGTTGGTGACATAGCTCAGAGGACTAAGCTCCTGCTTAGGCAAGTGCAGGGACCAGGGTTCTATCCCTGGCACCTCATGCTGCACCAGCACCACCCGTGTGCATGGGGTGACCAAGTCTGGGCGTGGTGGCACATGCTTGTAATCCCCACGCTGGGGAGGCTGAAACCAGGAGGATACTATGAGTTCAAGCTGTGTAGTGAGACTCTGTACAAAATATGTGATTTTGTTGCTTCTTATCCTGCAGATTCTATTTTAATCACTAACTATGCATTGCAGGAGCACAGAAACTGTCCTTCCAAGTTCCTTCCTTGGAAAATCATACTTAGATTCAATTATTTCTTTGGCCAATGTCTCGCCACAGATACGAATATTCTCAGTATTCCAGCTTCTGCTAAATTTCTTTCTTTCTTTTTTTTTAAATAAATTCATTTAGTACAAGCTCTACAGGGTCCACATAGATCAGACTTGTAGTGGTTATCCTGTTTTCAGCCTCCCAAGTGCTCATTTCAGCGTGCGCTGGGGGCTGGGCCAGCACGGCGGGCCGGGGATCGAACCCCAATCCCTGCGTCTGCCTATGCATTCCTTTTCTTGACAAATGTAGAATTTCAACAGAAATGATGACTCTCAGGAGCCTCATGTGTCTCCTTGGCAGATCAACAGCAGTTTTATACACTGCTTGTTCTTTTGTTCCACTAATGCAAAGAAGTTTTATTTTTACTCAAAGTGACGATTTCAGCTTTAGTTTTGGTGACTCTTTCCACACACGTCATTAAAAGCCATTTATATGTGCCTCAGATAGCCATGCCACATGCCAAACAGCCTTTGTTTCTGATAAAAGTAGCTATTTTTTAAGCAATAGGATAGTAGTGTTACATTAATGTGGCACTTGCTGCAGATTAGCCTGCCACGCGTCACTCTAGATTACCAGCCTAGAGTGCATTAAAGAAGATGAAAGTGGTTCACTGAAGGTCCTTTTTACTAACGTGGAGTCAAATAAGGAGAATACCCTGAATTATTAAATAAAATATAACAAGATACTTTTAAAATCATAAGTAAACTCATAATAGAGCCATACACTGATCGCTTCCTTCCACCGCTACTCACAAAATAATGACTTCTGAGCCAAAATGTAAGCTAGAGAGTAGTTGACTCTTTCACTTACTTATTTATTTTTTTTGGCAGAACCGGGGATTGAGCTCAGGCCCTCACGCTTGCCAGGGAAGCACTTATTCTACCGAGCCATCTCCCCGGCCCCTGAGAGTAGCTGACTCTCTTGGTAACTATGATGCTAGTGTTAACAGCTTATGCGTAACCAATACATATGACCCTAGAAGCACACCAGGTGAAAAGTTACAACTGACAAATCATATTAGCTGCAGGCCGCAGAAATGCTGCTGGCTCAGTGAAACATGAAAAAGAAACACACCCTCTTCCCTCTAACAACATAGCATAAAAGAATCACATGTTCCTAAAATCTGTGTTTTCACTATTGTCAAATTTTCCTGGGATACTGAGGAAGAGATGCATGGGTTGGGGACAGGAAGACTTCCTACCACCTTTAAGCTGGCAGAAGTACACAAGAAGCTGTGGACGTGCAAAGAAAATTGACTCTGCTTCTGGTGCAAGATGGCTGTCCCTCAACCAAATAAAAACTCATACTTTTTTGTGTCTCTAATGCTCTGTCCTGGGAGAGAAGTAATATTTACTTCAGCTTTAAGAGCATCTTAGCTTGGCATTTGCAGCTGTGATGTTTTTTGTTGGTAATTTGAATGTGGACATTTGACATCTGGTTGATTCCAGCTTGACATTCAGAGCAGGAATGCCTTGGTTTTTCTTCCTTTCTTCCTTCCTTCCTTCTTTCTTTGTCTTTCTTTCTTTCTTTCTTTCTTTCTTTCTTTCTTTCTTTCTTTCTTTCTTTCTTTCTTTCTTTTTCTTTCTTCTTCTGCCTTTCTTTCAGGACTAGGGATTGCATTCAGGGCTTCATTTATGCGTTCATGGTAGATAAACACTTACCACTGGGGCGCATCCTCTGCAGCCTTTTTATTTTGTAATATGGATCAAGCTTGCACTAAATTGTCAGATTGTCCTGGAACTTGTGACCTTTGTGGCTGCTTTTGTATTATAAAAGTAGAATTGAGTAGTTGTACTGGCAAGTGTGTGGTCTAAAAGTCTGAATTATTTATTTCACGAGAAAAAAAGTTACACCTCACTCTAGTGCATTACCTTCATGGATGTTATGATTGTCTCTGGTTGTCCCTCCAAAGCCTTATGCAGTCAAGGAGGAAGACTTTTTGGAAGAGCTGAATCTAGTGTTTGTGACTGATTCATGATACAATGCTAAGATTAAGGGCATGATTGCTCTAGGGTAGGAATTCTGCTTGCAATATAAGAGACAGAAAGAGGTTTCATTCTCTCTTACTATCCATTTTGTTTTGCTGTAGTCTACCCACTATGAACTATTCTCCTCTGCTATACCACCCTGCCTTGGAGCTGGCCAATTATGGACTGAAACCTCTACAAACTGTGATCAGAATAAATCTTTCCTGCTTTCACTCTGGGTGTTGAGTATTTGTCTAAAAAATGATAGAAAAGTAACTAAGACAGAATTTCGTACCAGTAAGGATTGAGGTCATTATTCAAAATGTACCTGACCATGTGGATCAGAAGCCTGTAAAAGCAGCTCACAGGAAGCATTTGGAAGGAATTGGAGATGCCTGCTGAAAAAGCAGAGCAAGAACACCTTAGACAGTACTGCAGGGGGATGCTGATCAGGGCTCGGAAGACAGAACTGCCATAGAGATCCTGCTCGTAAAGAGCAGGCTCCAGAGGTATAGGCTGGTAAGCAAGCCTGGATTGGTTGTTAGGCTCCAAATGATATGTGTTATGCCTTGGCAAAAAGTGGTCTTCATTTTCCTCATGTTCTGAGACTTTGCTTGAGACTAAGATTAAGGGTGGGAGACATTAATCTGGCAGAAGAAATATCAAAATAGTCTAATGTTGTTTCAGTGGCATAGTTAATGTTGGGGGCTTTTAGCCAGATTCATGCTGAGAATCAAGAACATGAAGCCAACACAGAATGTTTTAAAACGTTATATTTGTCCAAAAAGCAAGCACTAGTAAATTTGTGGACTACAAAGATAGAGGAGAGCAAATCTTCAGTGCTGAGGAGGAAAATAATAGAGAATACGATCTGAAGACATCAAAAGAGGCAGCTGGACTCTACCCTTTGCAGATCTAAATTGTGAAAGTTAAATACCTTGCTTTGATGTGAAAGCTGCAGAACACCATGTTCCAGAATGGCAGCAGTCTAGAGAATTTGTTCCTCAGAATTGGATTCAGAATGCTTAACGATCCTGGCACTGAAGGCTTAGAGGCAAGAGAGAACAAAGATTGGCTACAGATCCAGCTTGCAGCAGACCTTGGTAGTATCCATGTGGCACTCGATTTAGGTACGCAAACAACAGGAGAGTTGTGAGGTCAGGAAGGGTTCCAAGTGGATTTCAGAAAAAGCCTGGAAGCCCAGGCAGTGTGCCTCTGAGAAGACCGAGGGCTGAGCTGTGTGTGAAGCCAAAGACATGGGGACGACCACAGAAGTTTGGAGAAGCCAGAAATGTGACTCATCTGAGGAAGATGGACAGAGCAGATGCATCCCAAGAGAGAGACCGTGGTGGCTACAATCTCTAGAAAAGTCATAATGTCACAATGACAAGACAATGCTTTTCCTGCCTGATTTTGGACCTGCTTTGATTCTTTTCCTTTCTGTCCCATTTGTATGTGCTCAAATGGAAATGTCCATCCTGTGCTGTTGAAGGTTGGAAGTGTTTAACTTCTTTTCATTTGTACGGGGCTCACAGCTAACAGTTTGCTTTAAATCTCAGAGGAGACTTTGAATTCAGATTTTTCTGCAGTGCTGAAACTATTAGGACTTCAGGAACCCTTACAGATTGACTAAAAGCCTTTTGTGTAGAGAAGTGTACATGAGTCATTGGGGAGCTAGGGGCAGAATGTAATGGTTTGTGCCTGGATATTCCCTCAAAGCCTTATGCATCCATGGGGGGTGCAGGAATTTTGCAGGAAACTGAAGTTAGAGAGTGTGATTGACTCATGTTCTAATGCTGGGATTAAAAGCGTGAATGAGATACCCCTCCACAGGGCAGGAGCCTATATGCAACGCAAGTGACACAAAGAGCTTTGCCTCTCCTCACTTTTTATTTTTGCCTTTTCCACCACCATGAACTGTTGCCCCTCTGCTTGCAGCCAGCTCATTATGGACTGAAACTTCTACAAACAGGGAGCTAAACAAACCTTTCCTCTTTTAACACTGAGTTTCAGGTATTTTATCTCAGCAATAAGAAAAGTAACTAAGAAAATTGACTCTGTAATCTCAATTAGAAACCTGAAATCCAGGCAATGCTTCACTTATAATTTGCCAAAGCAGTTTGTCTGTCTCATCAACATGTATTTACTAGAATAAGGGACATTTCATGGCAGCTAACACCTGTTATTAGAGCTCACAATGAATCTCAAGTAAGCATGTAGACTACAGACAGCATCCTCTCATGAGACAGCTCAGATTTTTCCGTTCTTCCTACAATACATGTTCTGCCTCCTGGTCTCCCAAGGAATTCAGTTGCAGCTGTAAAGAGACACTTTGCTGCCAACAATAGGAGGCAGGACTTTCCTTCTTTGCAGTAATTGTGTAGGAATGTGTCTCCGTAATTCTGGCCTAAAGATGGCTAATACTTTTGTCTGCACATATCTGCAAAGAAGGCCTGCCGTCTAGTGGGAAGTTATACATCCCCAGGGTACAGTTTAGCATCCTTCAATCTACTTTTAGGTACATGGTATACAAGTGCCTCTCTAATTTCTCCTCCTTATCATTTAACACACTGAAGAAATTCTTGGCAAAGTGATATAACATTTGATGAAAAGCTTCCCAGTGAAATGTTCCTCCCACCATACTTAATAATCCCAAATAATCTTTGGGATTATTATTTTCCTTGCTCCTAAAAACTGTGTCTCTTCTCCCTTGCTGCTTGCCAACAGGCCTGTGGAGAATGGTGAAGGTTGTGAGATTCGATTCTTCTTTCAAGCTAACAAGTTAGCCTGCAAGGTCCATGGATACGACAGCATGAGAAACAGTTACGCTATTGTTTATAGCACAATCAACAGCTGCTATCTCACTTAAATTCCTCTCTTCTAAGGGAAATCATTGGCCACTGGGCTCAGTTCACACCTCTGCAATTTTCCCTCCAGTTCGCTCAACTCCTCACTCTTCCCCAGCCCTTCCTCCTGCTGCTGTACCTCTCACTTTATTGCCTAATTTCAGGGAGATGTGCTCACTGCAGCAGCACGGGAGCTGTATAATGTGTGCAGAAGAGTATTTTATTTTCATAATCCCTATTGTTTCTCCACTGGACTTGCAGAGTTGTAATAGTCAGTGAGACAACATCAGGATGTCCAACATCTGTGCTCTTTGATTCTCGAAGAAAAATTAGACAGGTTGATTCAGAAAAATGTTGGAATGAATGCCAAAAAATTACAGAGGCTGGGGAGATAGCTCAAAGGTCTAAGCACCCGGCTGGAAAGCACAAGGTCCCAAGTTCAACTCCTAGCACTGCATGTCATGCCGTCTTCGCACCAAGCCAGCCAGCAAAACCAGGCATGCTGTCACATGCCTGTAGTGCTGGGGAGGCTGGTACGGGAGCCTCACTATGAGTCCCAACTGTGTAGTGACACCCTGTACCAATAAATACATTAATTAATTAATTAATAATTGATTAAATACATTTTTAAAATACACAACTTAGTCAATGCAGGTGGTACAATATATCGAAATATAAAATTGTGAAAATGTTTATTCTATACCTTGGGACAGACTATATAAATACTCTCTTTATTCAAGAGGTAATGAAAATATTACACGTATTAATCGGATATACACAACAGCAAAAGTTTAGACATTTAAATATACAAGATTTACTATGAAACACACATTCTACTTTACTAACACAATAGATGATGCTGAAGAAGAGACTAGTGAACTTGAGTATACAGTAATCCGTCTATAAAACAGGGGCACAAAGTCTTTCTAAAGCTAAAGACACACATGTTGTATAGTAAAATGTGTTCAAATGTCTTGTTGTAAGTGTAACAGAAAATTCCAAAATGGGGAAATATTGGATTAAGTTTCAAAAATATAAACTAAGAAACATAAGATAAATTTAAGCTCAGCTTAAAATATATGGAGGAACCCCTCAAGTCACTCCTTGCTCAAGGCTTAAACCACTAAAATAGAGAAATTGAAATGTCCTAGAAAGAGAAAAACACACTTACGGAGAAAAAAAAGTGACAGTATATATCAGTGGAAACAGTTCAAGAAAAAGAAGCATCTTAAATTATTAAAAGGAAAATAAAGTGTCAGTTTGGATTTCTGTAGCTAAAAAAATACCTTCAAAACACAGAGAAAATAAAGGCTTACTCAGATATACAAACATGAAACAACTCAGTAGCAGAAAAACTGCTTTACAACAGGCCGTGCAGAGAGTCTTCTAAGCAAGCAGAAGACGATTCCAGAAAACAATGCTGCAGAGTACAAGCACGAGCAGAGAAAACCGCCAGTGTGCAGCACAGCTGCGCTCTTTGATGGAGCTAAATGAACCTTTCCTTCCTTAATTCTGGGTGTCAGGTATTTTGTCCCAGCAATGAGAGAAAAGAAACCAAGACAAACACCTTCGGTCAACTAGAACTCAATAAAAATTGTAAGCCTTTGCACAAACTCAATAATGAAAATCACTTTACACATTGCCAATTATAAAGATAAAGAACTCAATGCTCATAACTAATTTGAGAAGATATTTTCTTAATATTTATTATTTTAAAGAAATTTTGGTAATAAACCTTAGTTAACGTAGGCTTTTATTTTCTTTTCTTAAACTTGTGTATTCGTTTATTTCTCACTAGGACCTAGTTTTAGTATATGACAGTCACGGTCCTTCTGGAAAACTGTACATGTATGTAGCACATCTTAATCCTTTTTTATTTCCATTGCCTCCCATCTAGACCTGGTGCCATATAATTATTGTAATGACATTTCTTCTCACAAAAGCCAAGATTTTTTCTAAAAATTAAAATTCTTTAATATGCAAAATTATTTGGCAAAATTCTGATCTTCATTTTCCTTAACACCATGGAAAGCATTTTTTCTATGTGCACATGTACAAGGTATGCACACGATACATCTACATATTTATGTATCACAACTTGTTCGCTCCCTGCTTCTTTGTCTGTAGCTCTAGTGACCCTTTACATGCTCCTGACTTGGTATGTAGCTGCTAGTGCATAGATCTGTTTCCCTGAAAATAGCCCGCGGCACTTGGGAGGACTCTGCTTTGAAGCAGCAAAGTGGTAGCTCCCTGGAATTAAGATCTCTGGGAACAATGCTGTGACAATTGTCTGAGGGTCTTCTGTGCAGTCTGCTTAGCCTGTCTCTGATTTATGTGTTCTATGACATTTTCCAGAGTTCTGTAATGGGAGTTCACTTCCCTGCTATGACAAAATCACACATTTATTGAATTTGTTTCCTTCCTTTCTTGGTCAGATATAAATCTATTTCTTCAAACATGCAAACAATGAAATATAAATTGATTTCAATATATTAAGGTGGGGAATTGTAAAATAGATAAAATGCATACTTCGATACTACTACCTACTTTTCAAAAACTAAGGGTGCAGCTAAAAATTAAGAGTTTAATAGTTTGATCTATGACCTTGGAGAAAATCAGAACGTGTCTCAAAAGCCACCTTTGAATGCAGTGGACTTTTTGTTTCAAAGTCTAAACAAGCAAATAATTGAAAGAACAAGCCTGCAAGGATGTAGAAAACTTCTGTTAATGGAAATTAAACAGCATTATTCCCAGGTTAATATTAATTATTTTTCTTAAAAATGCAGCTTCTAAGTGTACATTTCAAGTTGTGCGCTGCAGATTCCTATTTAATACAATGAAAGCTAGCTCACTGTCTTTAACTGTGATTCACAATTTTAAATTTAATTAATAAGTTTAAAAGAAATGAGTGAGATATCCTTTCATCATTGTGATGTTCAGTAGGGAGTTTTTATTCCTTTTATTCTTTGATATTTAAAAGAATAGAAAATCTATTTTTGAGCTCTCAAGAAATATTATTATACTCAGTAAATATTGTCCAATTGTTTTTTGCTTCCAGTCATGCTTTGCTATGTTCGAAGTAAAACAGAAAATAAATTTGTAAAAATGTCAATGTATGAAAGAAATAAATTAGCCATTACCAAAGCCGTAGTTTGTGAACATACATTCATATAAATTATGATATTTAATCTTTATCTTTAAAAAAGATATCAGAGTAAAATTAGCAATTCTGCTCATATAGACATAATTTCATAGTAGCAATTTTTTAGGGTATTTTCACTCCATAGCTATGTCAACTGTGTTAAAATCTGAATTTCAAACCAGGTCTGAGGTTAGAGAACGTAGTTTTTTTCTGATAAAATACCATTAAATGTATATATCTGATGTACATATCACATACCTTAGGATTGCGTACTTCTTTGAGTGAGCTCAGTACAAGAAGACAATGATTAAGAAGGGACAGCAGGGAGCAAGAGGCAGATCTCTTACAGTAGGGAAGGGGTCCCAAGGAATGGAGGTGAGGGGTGAGGAGGAGGGAAGCAGCATAGAGGAGAAAGGACCTGCTCCGTGAGCAGGACCCCGATAACCTCAGGGAGGTAAGCATTCCATCCATGCCATGGTCTAAGATTCCTAATACCAACAAGAGAGAAAATCTGGATAAGAGAATCAGAAGAGGGAGGGAAGAGGAAGAGGATTTGAAAAAGCAACAAGCTTCAGTATGGAAGGAACTCATTTCCCAAGATGAATGCAAACTGCAGGTACTGCAAGCAGGTACGTGCGGAAAAAAAGGTGAAGAAAAGAAAGAAAATATTCAATAAAGAATAAAACCTCTATTGAGTGATTACCATGAACACCTTGGAGTGTGAGACATAGCTCCCATGCTTGTGCCATCCATTATCTGCAGAGTAACCTGAAGGAAAAGACACTAAACTTTCCTTAGCAGACGCATGAGGCATGGAAGTCGTGCTGTCTGCTCTGTTCACCTACAGACACAGCTGCTGATCCACAGCACTGGACAGGCCACTTTGAGTGCCTGTCTACTACAGCAATTTTCTGACATTTCTAGTCTCATGTTTTTATCATGTTAAAAACACAACTTCTGTCCTTTAGATGTTCTCACTTTATTTCTCTTCTTTCCCTGTACATCACTGTCTTGGTTACTTTTTACTCTTTGCTGGGACAAATACCCAACACTCAAAATGAAGGAAGGAAAGGTTTATTTAGCTCACGGTTGCTGGAGGGTTCAGTCCATATTCCACTGGCTCCAAGACAAACGACAGCAGTTCATGCAGCAGAAAACAATGAAGAGCAGAGGAGAAGCACCAGCTGCGATGTCAGTCAGGCCTCTCTCTTCTACAGGGACTGCGAAGACCAGCGCTCCAGGTCGGAGCTCCTCCAAAGTGGCTCCGCTGCCAAGATCAAGCTCCTCCAAAGACTGGGCCTTCTCCACGGAAGCGGGGCAGTGAGGCAGGAAACTAGGCAGGGGGCAGGAAGCCTTTCTCACTTCCTGGGCCCTGCGCAC
This sequence comes from Octodon degus, assembly GCF_000260255.1. Lineage (NCBI taxonomy): Eukaryota > Metazoa > Chordata > Mammalia > Rodentia > Octodontidae > Octodon > Octodon degus. The sequence continues at coordinate 6,197,029 of NW_004524705.1, read as the reverse complement.
TTGCAGTGCTCAGCCCCCAAGCTGAGATCTGCTGGAGCTGATTCAGCCAAGTTGACACAATGTATCAACTAACACAATCACCAAGTCCCCTCTACTGGTTTTCTCCCATTTAGGTATGAATATAACTTTTTGTGCAAATGATGAATAGTATTTCACACTATACATATTGACAATGTAGAATAATTGATCTTGTCTGCATTTTTATAGTCCTTCTTTATTTTGTTTATTTATTGTTTGTATTTTAGGGAAGGGCCTACAGGGTGTTCAGGGTCTCACTACTAGGTCAGACTCATAGTGATTCACCTGATAACAGCCTCCCAAGAGCTGGGATTACAGTCACGCACCATCACACCCAGTCTCAATGGCTGTCTCAGTGCAGCCAGGGGCCAACACCGCAGGCCCAGGGATCGAACCCCCGGCCCCTGTGCCTGCGTTCAGGTGCTTTAATCCCATGAGCTATTTGGCCAGCACTTATATTCCTTTTTTAGATCAGAATCTATTCAACTAAAGCAATGGTCTAGAATTTTTCTATTTCTTTTCAAAATATACATTGTTTTCTATGGATTGAAATCATGAAATATTGATATTTTTCACTAGAACTTATTTTATATGCACTTTTCTCACTTGCCTTAAAATACAGTGTACACGTTATATTTCTTTTCATGATTTTAATTTTTGCAATTTATTTTTAGTAGTATATATTCACCACACATATTGATGACATTCATTATAGGGAATTTGTATCTGTACATAATATATCTTAATATTTTTTTCTCTACTTCCCTCTCCCCTCCTTTCAACACGTTTGCTCTTCCCATTTACAAAGGCTTTGTTTTTCAGATTATAAAATCCAAACATAACACCAAACACACTCATCAACTTTATCTTTGACAAAGGGGCCAAGTGTTCACAGGAAAAAAGATAACCCCTTTAATGAATGGTGCTGAAACAGCTGGCTTTCCACATGCCAAAGGCCAAAATTAGACCAATGCCTTTCAACATGCCCTAAACTAAAATAAAAAAAAAAAATCTTAATATTGGCTGGGGAAGATATCCAGTGGAATAAGAGCTTGCCCGGCAAGTACAAGGTCCTGAGTTCAATCTCTGGTACCACCAAAAAAAAAAAAAAAAAATCCAAATATCAAAACAGAAATATTAAGGATAGGCAAGATATCTCAGTGAATTAAACGCCTGCTTAACAACTGTAGAGAGCAGGTTTCGATCCCTGGCATCACATGCTGCACCCACACATGTGCTGAGCCAGCCACCAAAACCGGACATAGTGGTTCATGCCTTTAATTCCAGGGCTGGGGAGGCTGAAAACAGGAGGATCACTGTAAGGCTGAGCTGCATAGTGAAACGCTGTACCAAAGACAGGGATAAAAAAATAATAAATAAATAAATAAAACCAGAAACACTAAATATGCTGTAAGAAATGCTAGGTAGACATCTTGAAGACATAGGTATAGGCAAATATTTCATTAATAACACCCAGATTGCAAGGGAAATCCTACAAAGAATCAACAACTGAGATTTCTTCCTATTATAAAGATTTGCACAGCAAAATAAATTATTATTTGAGTGAAAACACAACCCTCAAAGTGGGAAAAAAATCCCATTGTTTCTTATATAAAGGATATTAGTCTAGAATATATAAAGAATTGAAAAAAGTCAGACTTCCCTCCTACCAAATTAATTAAAGTCCAAATCCGAAAATGGTCATCTGGGATGAATACAACGTGTCAGAGGTAGAAATACAAAAGGAAAATACATTATGAAAAGATGTTCCACATCACTGATCATTCAAGAGATACAGATTAACACAATTTTGAGGTTTCATTTCATTCCAGAAAGCATGGCTATCATCAAAAAATCATCCAATAACAAATGCTGGAGGGGCTGTGGGGAAAAAAAAAACCCTTCTCCACTGTTGGTAGGAGTGCAGACTGGTGTAAGCATGGTGGAAATCAGTGTGGAGATGCCTTAAAAAACTAGGATTAGAGGTCTCAGTTGACCCAGCTATTCCCTTTCTTGGTATCCTCCCAGAAGAATTAAAAACATCATATCACATCTATCTATCTATCTATCTATCTATCTATCTATCTATCTATCTATCTATGTTTATAACAGCTCAATTTGTAATGGCTAAATCTTGGAAATAACCCAAATGCCCATTAACTTAGGAATGGATAAAAAGGATATTTGTTTTGCTTTCTTGTTTTTGTATGCAATGGAGCCATGTACTCCTTTATACCATAAAGGAGTACATGCTTGAGACATTTCTAGGTAAACTGATGCACGCTGAAACCACAGGTTGAAGTGAAATAAATCAGACTCCCATGTTGAAATATCACATTGTTTCTGTGGCATGTGAGGCTGAAAGGGTAAAGAAGGACCAGAATGTGTAACAGATATTGTTGTGAAACAGGAAGAAAAATTTCAAATGGGAGGGAAAACAAGGTATGGGGGAAGGGGAAAGGAAAGAAGGGAAAAGAAAGAATGAGAATGAAAGGAAAAAGATGGAAGAAAAGATTTTGTCAATAAAAAGAATAAGAAAATTGAAGGTAGAGGAGGAGATTGCGGGAAAAAAGAAGAATCAGGATATACCAAGTACGGATACGATCTGCCTCTGATGAATGTGATGATTATATATATCTGAAGTGTAATAAAAATTAATCTAAATAAAGAACACGAAATCTATGTTTTCACTTTCTTCTTCAATTTCCTGTTTATCTTTTTCCCTTCCCTTCCTCCCCCTCTCTCATGTTCCCCTTCCCACTTGAACATGTTCTTCCTAACTCCCATTATCTATCCTCCACTATGCTCCTTATTTACTCTTTGGGTTTATTACATAAGAGAAAACAATGTGACTTTCTTTTCTTTTTTTTCCATAATTTTATTGAGAAACAAATAGCAATGAGACAGTTTCAAACCAAATTGGTAGGACAGTTTCAATAATTAACACATTGCATACATCCTTCCTAGTGGTTAATTGCTGTACAAGATGCGGACATGATATCCTATTTACAAACACCATTAGAACAAATCCATCTATTCATTAAGAGAATGTAACTCTATATCTATCCTAACCACTTTGAATACACAGATACAAAATGGACATTCATCTGTATCCCTTTTTTTTGTTAAGTTCCGTTATTTGAATATTATAGGTGTGTAAACTCTGTAAAATATTCTAAAAGAGTCCAGTAGTCCATAATAGTATTGGGTCTTCCGCTTCACTGGCAATGTCAGAAATTGTTGACCTGAGTCCCCCACAGCTCAACATAACAGCATGGCTTTACTTCTTATACTTTGTTTTTATACTTTTCTGCTGGATGGTTAAGATCAAGTTAAAGCAGGACCTATGCAACAAGAGTTGTATCTTTTGGGTCTGATAAGGTCAGTGAAATCCCCTCAGGATTTATCCTGAGGTCCTGTACCTCAGAATGTAGAACCTTTGTCAGTGTGAGCCATGTGGATGAGTCACAGCCATTGCTTGGCCAATATGCTCTCTGTGAAAGCCTGGGATAATGTTTTTGCTACAGGCTCTCACCACACAGCTCCAACTCCTAGTGATCCTCCTGTTTCAGCCTCCCCAGCCCTGGGATTACAGGCACTCACCACCACGACTGGACTCGGTTGCCGGCTCAGCATGCCCGGGGTGAGGCTGGCCTGGCATGTGATGCCAGAGATCAAACTCTGGCCCCTGTGCTTGCCTAAACATGAGCTTAGTTCACTGAGCTATTTCGCCAGCCCGATAATGTGATATTTAAACTAGTGTGCCTAATTTGTTTCACTTAAAATTGTGTTACAAAGTGCATCCATTTTCCTACAAATGACTCAAACTTCTCTTTGTTATGGCAGAGTAATACTTCACTGCATTCAGCTACCACCTATTCTTCATCAATTCATCTATGATGAATATTTTTTGTCTAGGCTTTGTGATTCTCCCCCTACTTACTGCTCTGTTACTTTGTGTGGTACACTGAGTACTTTCTTTCCCAAAAGATGCCCATTTGAGGGTTTACCAACTTACCATAGATCTGAGAACTAATGTTTTTAGAATGGCAGAGGCAAGGATCATTCAATTAACGTTTGCATGTCTCCTTAATACTAAAAAATGAAAATGCTCTCTTACTCTATGTATTCCAAAAATATATATGAGCTGAAAACTCAGGTAACAATATTTTATCACTGTCTTATTGCAGCCCAAGGGGAAAGAACAGAAGCCAAGACAGAAAAGCCCTGGACTTCCTAAAATAGCACCACCTTACATCTCCTGGAGTGAGGGGAACATTTGCAAATTTGCACCCCTAGTGACCAAAGTGTTGCCTCGCACAGCAAGCAAGCCGGGCACCACCCACAAGGAGCTTCCCTGGGCAGAGACCTGAGTCCCCTCCATAGTGCTGACCAGCCGACCTGTGAGAAGTGGGTGGGGCTTGGGGAGAGCTGTGTCTGCGCAGTGACTTCCAGTCCATTTAACTTTTTACATTAAATACTTTCAATTGTGTTTTTAATATTTATATAGAAAATAGCTGGTGCATTCTTACAATGTGAAAATATTTCACCCATGCCATTCCATCCTGCCTCCATCTCCATTTTTTGCCTGATTCGTGCTATGATGAGGTTATTGTTATTGATTTAATTGAAAAGATCTAGAAAATTTGTTGAAAGTGGCTGTTGTAAGCTAGTGAGAGGGAAAAGCTGTACAAGAGAAATGGTTCTTTTAAAAATTTTGTTCTTTTGAAACTGCCAGCTCTGTAACTGCTTCGTGGCTTTGTAATTGCTTTCTTGACCCTGTAGACACGAGAGCACAGCTGAACATGCAGGATGCCTGACCGCACCATCGTAGACCGCACCTTCATGACCTGGTGAGCATTAATCTCCCGTTGGAAATGCTGGCCCCACCCCGCTAGCTCATCAGGAGAGCTGCCAGGCTGTACTTTCCCACCTCTGTGCCTCCTCCTTGTGTCACATAAAAACCCAGGATTGGGGCCTGACATTCTGGAAATGATCCCAGTCAGTACCTGTAGATGTAAACAAATCTGCCTCCAAATCCCGGGTGTTCTTGTGATGTTTCTGCCTGTCCTTGCACTAGTAGGTCTTCAGGTTATATCTGAGGCTTAAGTGTATTTACATGTGTGGCTTTTAGTTACAAGAAAACGAGTTTGAAAATTTCATTATAAAATACATCAAAATGCACCATGATCAGGAGAAATACTAAAATAAGGGATAATTTAGTGACTTTCTTAATAAACTTCTAACCAGCTGATTCAGACTTAATCTTACCTCAGTTATAGACTTTATACTTCCTGCTAAAATTTCCAGTATCTATTGTCATTTAAAAATTTCTTAATAAGTTTTTCCAAAATGTATAGAATCTTCTTGTAACATATGCTTCAATTTTTGTAGACTTTTCTTTTTCACAAGGACAACCTCCAGCAAGACAGCAGCATCCTTACTTGCTCTCTACGCTCTACACATTTGAAAATGAACCCTGAGGGGCCAGTGAGATAGCTCAGCAATCTAAAGCGCTTGCTTAGCCAGGCCTAGAGACCGCAGGTCAATCCCGGCACCACATGCAGTGCCAGCCCTGCCCCCAGGGCCAGCTGAGTTGGCCACAAAGAAAACAAAATGAACTCTGAGATTATCGTCAGAGGTGAAAACAGAATGCAGAGTCTAGCCTTCAATGCAAAATGTCACTTTCTTTATTTTTTGCATCAAAATAATTTTTCTTTCTGGTGTCAGGCTCATTATTTTTGATGTTAAAGAAGAGAAAGAACAAGATAATTATGAAAATAAAGATTTTTGCAATCTTCCCGGATGTCCTCACATTAGAAAATACGCAGGTTTCTAAGAGAGACACTGGAGGAATCTAGAGAACAACAATTGGGCCCTGTAGAGCCAGCTGCTTTGTGGTTGTCCTCTTCGCGCTGTTGGGGGACTACGCTCCACACGTCCTTTGGGAGGAGTGGCTCTAGTAAGGATTGCGAGTGAAAGAATTCCGTGCCTACACGTCAATGGATGAAGAAAGGCCTCCCAAAGAGTGACAGAAAGTCTATTTTATTCAGTTTTGCTTGCTCTGTCATGGATTTGAAGAACTGTCTCTCAACGTGCAGAACATGGTTGGTCCATCAGCACAGGCCGGTGCACTTCAGGCGAGCTGCTGGTCTATTCGTGTTTCATTCCGTGAGCTGTGAAGCGGCTCCCCGCCCAGCGTGAGGCGTCAGAGCGAGTTCCAGGCGTGCTCAGCTGTGCAAGCTGCAGCGGGAAGCGGCCTCAGACGCAGCGCTCGGGCGGGTCAGAGCAGAGGTGGCCTCGAGCGCTCCGAAGGGTCCCAGCTGGTCAGCCAGTGAGCTTCAAGTGGGGATGGGAAAGGGCACGACGCAGGATGGCTTCCTGTGCGCTTCTGTCCTCTTGAGTGAAATTTGGAAGTTTCAGTTTAAGCGTGGGACTGTCTATACTACAGAAAAAAGAAACATGCCTGCAGCGTAAAGCACCAGTACACTCTTCTGAAAAGTGGAGCAGCAGCGAATCGCACAAATTACTCATTTGACTGATTACCCGGATAATACTGTGTTATTTTATTTATGGGATTGGTTAATTTACTGTGAACTGAAACAGTGGACTCCCGGTCTGATGGCAGTAAGCCACTCTGATAGTGTGGTTTGGGTCCTCCTGGCCTTTGTGCTGTATTTTAGAAGGTCCAGCCTGCCTCACTGATGGTTTGGTCCAGTTTCTCCTCCTTGTTTGCTCTTCATGCCATGTTCGCTCTCCTGGACTGGGAGAAAATCCTAAGGAGGTCTTTTCTACATGTAGGACAGATCGACTCTTATAACTTCCTCCTCTAAGCTTGTATCTTGTTTGATTATATTTTCTTGTAATTACAAAACTAGTTGCAGTAGCAATCAGCCAGTAGTTAAACAGCCAGCAGTCAAAACTGGAGTCAAAACAACTAATAATTTCTAGTGAGTACTGTCTCAAAACACCTTTTGATTTTTTAAAGAAACATTAAAAAGAAAATAAGCTGCAGCTAGAAACCCACCTCTACATAAAATTTTGCTCACTGATGCAGAGGTGCACATCTGTGTCAGGAGTTACAGGGGGAGATTTATGCGAAATAATCAGGTCCACTACCACTTAATTGGGAAATTGGCTTGTGAGGTTGTCTTTCATTTACTTAATATATTTTGTTATTTTTAATTTTGGCTTCTATTATTATTGTCATTATTACTATTATTATTATTATTTTGGTAGTGAATAATCACCAGAGAGCTCCTTTTTGAAATGTTATATACCTGAAAATAATTTCTTGCATTTTTTCCAAGTTAATAAGAAAGAACAGTAAACTCCCACATAAAAATGTATCCATCTCTGAATGTGCAGAGTATTAAATCCTGTGACTAGTAATTTTTGGCATGATGCTTACTGTTGCTAAGTAATGCAAGCAACAACCATGGATTCAACATAAGACAAAATGAATAACTGGTAATGTACAGACGCTTTTATTCTTAACAATCTGATGGAAATAAGAATTTTCTCTAGCATAGAGATGCCCCTGTTCATCTTCAGGTTGTAACTTTAAACATCTTAAGTAGAAATGTTTTCTACTATGAAATATGGCAAATCTTGCTTAGTCTCTCACTTATCAGGTTTCACTGACAACATGTAAATGCGTAAGGTATGCATTAATTGAAACAATCAGTATTTTGAAGTAGGTCAGAAGGAAAACATTAGTCAAAATTAGTGTGCTACACACTCAGCTGACTGAACTGCTCTGTGCGATGATTTGGTTGATGCTGTGAGCAAGTGCACATTCCTCCCAAGGGTTCAATGCTTGGGTTTTCTAAAGTAAACAAGAAGTAGTTAATGGGATAAAAGCATAGACTTTTTATTATAGTTTTACATGACACCTGCACCTTCCAGTTAGAGACTCAAACACGCAGAGGGAATGTCATTTGATGTTTGGCTGGATGTCACCCAGGCAGAACAGTCCAAGTGCGACTGAGTGGACGAAGGGCATGAACGCAGCAGGCTGGGTGAGAACGCGATGCACGTCTTCTGCTTAGCGTTTCTTCCCTGTCCAGAGGATGGGGCCGGGATTCCTCTGGGATGGGAGTCTTCGGATCACCATTGAATAAAATCAGTCAGAAAATTTATAGAAGGTCGAATCTTTCACAGAGTGGCAGGACAGATCGACTCTTATAACTTGAAAAGAATGACAGTGACTTTCTTAGATTTTATGGCTGGATTGGGGAAAAGGACTTGTGGTCTGTATGATCCACCCCGATGAAGGGAAACTCTTTTAGGTATCGCTCCCCTGGGAGAAAATGAAGGGAAGCAGAGCTGCAGGAGCAAGTGTGATCGCAGGGAGAAACTTACCTCCTTAGGCCTTTGCTTCGGAGTATCTACTGCCGTGTGAGCCCCAGTGACTGCAGAGTAACCCACACAGCTTGTGTATTCTCTCCCCTTGAATTATACTTCACACTAGCGAAACGTTAATAGCACTTCTATTTCTGCCATTGGTGACACCACAGTAATTCATTATTTCAAATAACATCCGTGTAAAATTGAAAATCTAGAAACAAGGCTCCCTAGAGTTAAGATGTTGAAGAGTGGTACACATCTAGTTCATACGTGTTCCCTTAAAATGTACACACTTAAAGAATTCTTGTAATTGAAAGGGAATAATACGTTTCCACAAAAATTGTGCTTAAGCTTCATTTCATATTTTTAAATTCAAATAGTTCTCAGTTTCCTCATTTATAAGTAATGTAGCCATCCGTTAGCTGTTGGAGATGTTAAAACCATAAACACACATATTATTAATTAATTGCAATGAGAAGCTAAGCAGTATGTGCTTCTAAGCTATACATGGATCACAACAGCAGAAAGAAAAAAAAGCTGAGTAATGTTCAAGTGACCTTTTAATTTCTGTGTTTATTGTTAGTCTTTTTTTTTTTTTTTTTTTTTTTTAAACAGTACGAGGCATCAAACTCGGGAACTTGCACTTGCTAGGCAGGTGCTTACGCCACTCAGTTATATATCCCTGCCCTGACCATTTAATTTTTGAGCATAACTATAAACTATATTGACATAAATCTTTACTGTATTTTGACTTTACACATAATTCAAACTGAGTTCCTAGTTCCTCATCCAAAACAAACAACAACAACAACAAAAAACAAGAAACAAACCAAAAATCAAACAACTCTTATTTTGATGAGCTATTGGACATTGCTATTTCTAAAGCCCTTTTTACTAGCTATAATTTCATAAGAAATTTAGAAACAGACAAAAATTGTAGATTTTTGTCATCATTGTGTGCTTTTTTATACTATCTAATGTATAAGAAGTACAATACAGTGCCTCTTGATTTTTAACTTCATGACAAACTTAGAAGAAACTGAAAAATAAAACTTGGGACTGTTTATATAGGACTTAGAATAAAAACAGTATGCCTTTCAATAGTATAAAACTATGGTCATGAATTCAAGAAAAATATTAGTATTAAAGACTATATATTCATAAAACTTATTTATAATTCTTTTAAAAGTTTCACTGATAGTTAAGATTTTTCCATAGTAATGATCCTTTGCATTTGTTTCACTTTCAGTTATGATTTTATTCCAAATCCCTACACACACCTTTTTATCAAGACTTTCTCATATGAATTTATGTAATGTTTTGAGAGGTGTGAAATTTATTCCAGCCATTCTTATAATATGAGTTGAAATCACATTTTGGTACTGATGCTTTTTAAAAAAAAATTACTTATAGTTGTTTCTTTCTTTCTACTAGAAAAACTTGTAGTCTTACTTTCTTTCACTACTAGATCAGACTCATGGTGATCTGCTTGTTTACAGCCTCCCAAGAGTTGGGATTACAGGTGCACAGCACCACACTCAGTCTCACAGTCTCAGTCACAGTCTCAACACACCCCAAGGGTGGGGCTGGCACCGCAGGCGAAGGGATCGAAACCCAGCCCTGTGCCTTCTTGCAGGCACTTTAATCTGCTGAACTTAATTGACTTATAGTTTGTGGAAATAAATATGATTTCTTACAGTATAGATGGATTTGATACATATTTTTTCGAGACAGGCGCTTCATGGCACATAGACATGCACACACACATGCACAAACACATTGAGCTCTGTGTGTGTGTATGTGTGTGTGTGTGTGTGTGTGTGTGTGTGTGTGTGTGTTCCAAATGCCTTCTTGTTAGGCATTTGGAAGATGAAGCCCCTCTGGCAGCTCTTAGCTCTGTGTGAGCTGACTGTTGCATAACCCTGTCCTGTGACGTTCCTGCCCTCCACTGTTCATCTC
>NW_004524705.1:6181376-6186078 GCF_000260255.1 Octodon degus | reverse complement strand
GGTGCAGTATGAAGCATCATTTCACAGGCTGTGCACATACTGTGGTGCACCAAACGTGACTGCAGGGGCCCAGAAACAACCAGCCTGGCCTTTCCCCTACATCACAGACCCTAAAGCGAGGGGTGAAGACTCAAGACAGTGGAGAGCATATAGCTTGCCGTATGATCACCAAACACGGATCTTTCCTTTGAGAACATACTTCTGCATATTCAAGTACAGAATATGTGATAGACAAAAGGATGAGGCTCTCTTTAGAGCAATGGTCCTTCATTCTATAGCAGTGGTCTCCATCTGGGAACTGATTTCAGGATGACTTAAGAGCTTTCCATTGTTCACATTATTTCTATTATTACTACATTGCAATATATATTAAAATTAATATATGACTCACCATAATACAGCATCAGTTGTGGTGCTGAGAAAGTTTTCTTGCAGCTAGAAAACCTCATTTAGGGCTATTGGGGGACAGTGACATCTAAATTGTGTTGCTTAACACAGAATACTTGTACTAAACTTTTTTTTCAAAAATGTATTTGGCTATTATAGGTTGTCACTACACAGCTCAGACTCTTAGTGATTCTCCTGTTTTGAGCCTTCCCAGTGCTGGGATTATATGCTCACACCACCATGCCCAGACTTGGTGGCCAGTTCAGTGTACTTATGAGTGGGGCCAGCATGACATGTGGTAGGGGACTGAACCCTGGTCCCTGCACTTGTCTTGGTAGGCACTTAGTCTGTTGAGTTATCTTGCCAGCCCACTTATACTAAACTTATTAAGATTATTCTGTAATCTTGCTTTAATCCCTCACCAACTGCAGCTTCATCGTTACTCAACAGTCAGTGTTGGAGTTTTGTTATAGTCTATAAGTATTTGAGTTTTTGTGGTCTCTGTGCATCCAACTCTTTCTGCTATTGCTAACTTGTATTTGCAGCCTCTCTCCCAGGGCTAGCATCTCTGCCTCAGCTCCACCTCAGATAAGCAAGTAGGAGATCCACACACACAGTTCACAGTTGGGTTCACACTCTCAGGAGAAGCCAGAGCTGCACTGATCAGGTGGAGCTCACTAATGCCAGTGAGCATCGGCTATGATAAAAAAAGAAGAAATGTACACAAACCAACAATGCATTAAACGTTCTTTACTCCAAAGACCTGGCCATGTAGGGAGATACGTATAAAAATATATCATTAGAAAGAGTAAGAACCATGAGAATTTATGCACAGACTCTACACAGATCATTGGTGAAAACTCTGGCTCCTAAATATGGCTCTCTATATGAAATGCCCATGGAGAAAACAATTTTTGTTGATGTAATTGTTGAAAATGGAGGATGATTTTCTTTTTTATCTACAAACAAAAGAAAATTGTTCCATCTTAACTTCCAACTGAAACAAATGCTTAAAGCTTTCTGAGCGAAGCATAGTACCATGAAAACACAGAAAAGCAAAATTCATAGACATGCATTAAAGATAATTACAACTAAGAACTCATATTGAAATCTAATTTTGAAATTATCTTTTACTAAACAAACTTGTTGAACTATTTGTATTTCAAATTGAACACTATCTACAAGCAAATAAATTCCAAAATGATTTGTAGTGTGAGAAATTTTTTTTTCTTTTTTAAAGAATGTATTCCGTACAGGGTCTACAGGATCTCACTACATAGATCAAACTCATAGCGATTCTCCTGTGTTCAGCCTCCAAAGCACTGGGTTTATCAGCACGCACCACCATGCCCAGTCTCAATCGCCATCTCAGCGTGCCCCGGGGGCGGAGCCAGCATGGCTTGCTAGATATTGAACCCCAGCTGCTGCTCTCTGCCTAAGCAGTCCCTTTAGTCTACTGAGCTATCTGGCCAGCCCGAGAAATCTTGATATGTGATATTTTCATTCAATTAAGTGATCTTCTATTTATTATAGTAGTAGTTTTCTTAGGAAAATAGAACATATATAGATATTAATTATAATAAGTAATGTCTATATGGAAATATTTTGTTTGTCCTCTAGAAATAATGAGTTCATTTTTATATTTGTTTGTTTTTACTTTGAGCTGGTAAATGTTACTTGTATTAGTAGTATTTAAGGAGTGATACAATTAAATTATGGCTCAAGAGTAAGGCATAGTCTTGTCTTTGCACAGTAGAAGATGAGCAGAAGAACCTGGTAGCCCACAGGAGACACAGAGCACTGGTTGATGCAAATAGCACACACCAAACACAAAGTCATCTTGGGGCCAGACTAACTCAGCTGCGATTTCAATGTTCACTTTCTATCAGTGGTGAATATTAAAACAGATCTTAGAGGCCAGATCAAGTCATGGCGCTGAACCATTTCGGGTGTCTTTGATTTTAGGTATCAGCTTATACTTAGGTTAAATTTAGTTCCATGCAGTAAGACACAATAGGAAAGACAGTTCTTTGAGTGGTGTTCAGTGAAGGGCTATTTGAAGCAGAAACAGTAGAAAGTCAGGGCAATGAAAAAATCTATTCCTGTTAGAATCTTTGACCTGGAGACAATAGAACACATAACTGGCCCCTCCTGTGAAACTCTCTGCTTCAGTCCTGATTGGAAATGAGAACAGCCGGGAAACAGAGCAGGCGGCTGGAAATCATGACCCAGCTCTGGGATCCCAAATCACAAAAAAAAAAAAAGAGGATGCCAAAAAAAAAAAAAAAAAAAAAAAAAAAAGAACCTCTTGATGAACATCCTACTGAGAATGAGGGTCCTGAGGCTGTTGGTTGGAACTTCTGCATCCACTACACTGACTCCAAAACTGGTGGGGGAATGAATTGACCCAGAAATGCACAGTGGGAGACTAAAGCGCTAAGAGCTAGAAAAGGAGGCCGAAAGGAATCTTTCACAGTAAGATAGACTTTTTGTTTTTTCATTTTAAGATGAAACCATGACATCCTCCACTAAATGACGATTTGTATATATTGTATGAAATAAATATAAGACAGAAGAATCTAATCTTCCCAGGTAAACTGACATCAGCCACAGAGGAGTTATTTTTCCTGATACTGTAATAGGTACTAACAATGTTTTATTGACACTTTGATGAAATTATATTTTCACAAAATATTAACCTCAATGCTCATTGGATTCTCTGAGCTTTGTCCTAGACACCAGCAGATATCTACCCAGATTTTAATAATTGTCATTTGGAAAACATGAAATATCTTAAGTCAATAATTTGAATATCTCTGTGGCATCTAATAACTTGTGTATATCGTGTATTTCAAGGTGATGTGAAGGGGGAGGAGATTAAGAACTTAATTGTTTTCATAGAAATAGGGCAGGACCAATATATATTTTATGGAACATCAACTTGAAAAATACCGTGTAAATTTACATTGTGGTATGCAGGTAAACCAATGTACATTTTTGGAATTGTGGTGCTGCAGGGTGTTGTGATTACAATTGTAAGAATTTATATTAAATTTGTAGCTTTTGGCTATAGTAAACTTGAATAGCAATAGGGAGAATGGTAGAGTTATTGGATTTGGTAAAATGAGTTGATTTAAAAAAATTCATATTGGATCTTTCCGAGGTGATCAAATAATTTACTGCCTGATTTAATATTTCCCCTGCTGAGAACGAGGAAGTCAATACACCTTCTGATCTATGGGAACTAATGTTCTACATCAACAAATACCAAGAATTGGAATCACTTCCAATCAGATGATTTTTACTTGGCTATTTGCATTTGAAATGTGCTGTTTTGAAGTATAAGAGGTTCTTATAGAATCCATAATGTAAAAAAAAAAATTCCAAGGTCATAGTAAGAAGCAACTTGGAATAAAGAATCTAAAACAAATTCTTTCATGTCTTCATTTATGGGTGATATGATGGGGATAAAAGTGAAGACTTTAACAAGGAACAGTATGAGCAGGTTTTGTTTGACTGTTTGACTTTTTATTTTGAGGCAGGAGTCAGGAAGTTGCCATTGCCCAGGCTGGGCTCTGCTTTTCTGCCCCCCACATCATCCTTCAGAGCTCTGGAATGACTTCGCCACATCAGGCGAAGGCTCTGAGTTGTGCGCCTACCTCTTTATTGGCATTTCCATTTCATCACAGTGCTTTTTAATTTTGTTTAATTGCTTCAAAGATGTATGGTGGATCTGAAAGTAACCAAGATGTTGGAATTATTTCCACCAAGGGCTCAGTGCAGTGGTGTAATTAAGCTACTGCATGACATTTATAATTTTGTAACTTCTCTGAGTTAACCACATAACATGGTATCATAGTTGACCTCCTTGAGTACTGTTCTCAGGGTGATTTTTCCTATCCCTGTTCTTCAATAAAACTTAAAGTGTACCTTTTCCTATATAATATAATTATAATTACTGTAAATTTTCCACATTATTGGTAGTATACATATTCATATTTCCACATTATTGGTAGTATACATATTCATATACATATTCATATGGTACATACCTCCATGTTTAGAGACTAGTGTAATGATTATTTTCATCTCTTTGCTAAGAAAATAGCACAAATATAACAAAGTCAACTGAAGTCATTAGAGATATTTTGTAGTTGTTACTTTATATAATTTTTAAATATTTGTAACAATTTGGTACTGAAACTGGCTTAAAATGTGTGTATCTCCATTGATACCTTGTTACCTTCATTGGTCTATCTACTTATATGTATTGATCATCCTAACTGTATGTGAAGGGGAGAAGACAGCAGGTACA
>NW_004524705.1:6177628-6181208 GCF_000260255.1 Octodon degus | reverse complement strand
TCGGCAGCAATTCCGGACCTGGGCTAGGACTGGGTCTGGGGGCTCCCGGAACTCGGCAGAAACTGTTTTTATATTATTTTTTATTAATTTTATTGAGAAACAAATAGCAATGAGACAGTTTCAAAACCGATTAGAACAGTTTTAATAATTAATACATTGTATATTGTTGTCTTTGTACTGGTTATTCATAGTACAAGATGCAGACACGATAGCCTGTCCAAATGCTATTGGTATAAATTTTCTTCTCAGTGAATTAAGAGAAAGTAGCTGTATAACTATCCTATTTTGTATATACACATACAAAATGGTCCTTCATTTTTATCCCCCCTTTTTTGTTTAGTTTTGTCAGTGATGGATATTCCATTGCCATTTAAATATTGTAGGTGCGTTAATACACCAAAATAATCCAATATCTTGGGCCGTAATTATTTTGGGAGGTGAATTTACTAAGCTCCAGGTTGAGGAATAAACAGAGACAGTGGTTTGACCCCAAGGAGACAACTGCTAGTAGGCGACTGACGTCCCTGTGGCCACAGAAGCAAACACTTTGTACCTTGGATGAGAACTTGACATAGTGTATCTGGGAAGCTCCATCCCATGCCCCACTTCTCCAGGCTGTGTTACGAACTTTCAGAAGGCAACCTGCACCAGAGCTGAGCAAAACCCTCATCTCCAGCAACAACAAATCTCTCAAATGGCAATCTGTCCAAATAAAAAATCAACAGCTATGAGACTGTAAATGTCGAGTAACACCTTCTTTTTAGAAGAACTTTCATGTATAACGGGGTGTGAATAACAACGACTTCAGCCATGACATAGTAATTAAGAAGGTGCTGATATCACAGGAACATAAGCAATAGGAGCCCGTTGGAATCCTTGAAGACAGCACAGCGGGCATGAGGTCACTCAACTAGTAATGAAGAGTATTTGAGCTGAGTGAGGGGTGTTCAGAATGTCGACAGGACCTGAGCCAGCCTGTCAGCTTTATCAGGAAGAGACGGTCTGACCTCTGACACCAGAGTCGCGGCCCATAGCATGGGGCTGGTTGCGTAGCCTTCCACGAGGACCCACCTAATGAAGGCATGTGTGCCATGTCCCGGGCATCTTTTCATATGCAGCATATTAGATGCATTAATCCTACCCGCTTGGGCTGGGGAGATAGCTTTGCAGTGTATGCCCCTGTCTGGTAAGCACAAGGACCTGGGTTAGATCCCAGGTAACACGTGCTGTGCCCACCCCAGAACCCCGAGCCTGGTGGCACATGCCTGTAATCCCAGTGCTGGGGGAGGCTGAGACAGGAGCCTCACTATGAGTCTAAGCTGCATAATGAGACTCTCTACTAAGTAAATATATACATAAATAAATGTATTTTCCCACTCATTAATTTTCATTCTGTTAGTTAGCAAAATAGCTTTGCTTACTGATTGATTTTGTAAAGATATGTAGAAAACGTTTGCCTTTACTTCTGTAAGTAACTACAGTGACTGGGAGAGTCAACACATCTGGCTGTGCTCTTTTTGGGCCAATTTGTACATGGAGTGCAGTCATGGGAAGCGCCATACAAGGTGACACAGACTGACGCTGATTTGAGACTCCCAGCTGAGGTAGCTGGAAAAGTGTAGGCACCTCAAGGAGCGACACAAGAAGCACAGTACTTCCCCTCACCACTAATTCTGCTGCCAGTCAGCTGGCTGGTGGATGGACACTGCAGCCACAGCAGGTTTTTTTTTTTTTTTTTTCTCCAAAACCTCTGATGGCCTTTTCCCACTTCATTCAAAAGACCAAGAAAATGTGCAAAAATCTCTAAAATGAGCAGAGTTTTTAGATTATTCCCTTAACACTGAACCAAAGAAGCAAATCACTGCTAATCCTAATAATTATACATCATTATAACTTTGCTATGAGGATATAGGGATATGTAGATAAACTTGTCACAAAAAATAGTTTGGACACAGCATAACAGCATCTGTGGCCCTCGCTCTATTTTAATGGAAACATCTTTTAGAGTCATTCCATTGTTACCTCATTTGTAGTCATTGTAGGAGCAATAATCAAAATGAATGCCCTTGGAGTTAATGTGGTTGTCACTTAAACTTTCATAAGAATTTTAGTGCAGTTCAATGTCAATTTACTGTTCTATTTCAATAAAGAGTAGTGTTTTAAGTCATATCGTAATGTCAATGTATGCAGCTGTAAGAATATAGCAGTATAGATTTTCTCCAGAGAGACATGATAATCTCAGAGGAACATTTCTCAGTGTATATAGGCAGAGTAATGACCATGAACACAGGCTCCTAATGCTTTTGCAATGATTTGCAGGACTCTCCAATGAGACACCCTTCATCTACCAAGCAGGACAACGATGTCTGGTAAAGGACCTGTTCTCTTATGTGGCCTTCCAAGTTATCTTGTGAATAGGAACTATGTGAATTCATGTGTTTTGAGAAACTACAATAGTCCAATTGCTCGAAGTTCTTAAAACTTTAATAAGTGAAAGAAAATAACAGATATAGAAATTACTATTGTTCTGAAGTAGAACTAATATTTTTCAGCTAATAACTTGTGTGCTGGATGCCGAGGGGTCAGCAAGGCTCAGAGTTGTTTATTACATGCGGCAGAGAGAGGCACTAAGATTAGTAAAAACACAGTGGTTAGTAACTTCCACTTGTATAGGAAAAACAGTTTAGCAAGTAGTGTAGAGATTTACATATAGAGTCAGAGATGCAGAATAGATAGGAATTCAATTTAATGGAAGAATATGCTTAATTCTGGCAACTATTTGAGTGAGTGCAGTAAGCAAAGAGCTTCATTTTGGGAAGATAGCATTAGCTTTTCAGAAAAGTCTGAATTACTTACAGAAGGGGCATCCTAGAAGCTCGTGCTAGAAGCTACAGCCCTCACTGTAAGCCCGTGCCAGATGGTGATGAAAGTCTTCTGAAAAGGAAGGAAGCAGCACCCCTGGGGGGAACGGGCCTGGAATCTCGGGGGAGGAGGGACACAAGGCAAAGAGCAGGAACTGGGGAGGGCCAGGGCGCCAAGGCCTCGAGCCTTGTCCCTCAAGGACGCGCTCACCTTCAAGGCCCAAGCCTCTCTGGCCTGGACCTCCAAACGCTCACCCAGTGACCATATAGTGGTAGACTTTGAAATTCAATACCATAAAGTGTGATAAAGTGTGCCTAGCAAATATGCTACAAAGGCAGAGCACTGAAAGTTGCTATGGAATGGGGCAGCTCAAGGTCTGAGCTTAAGGTGGACCTAACCATGTATGTTCTGTTCTACAACTGCTCCAAGAGGAGCACCTCAGGGCAAGTGGGGCTAGACGCAGCTGATGCAATGTGTGAAAACTTAAGCAAAGAATCCGAGGTTTAAACTGATCTTACATCCTCTGTAAATATCCACAGTCATTTTAAAGTGCAGCTAAAGAAAAATTTTGGGCTGGGGAGATAGTTCAGTAGAACAAGTGCTTGCCTGGTAAGCGCAGGGCCCTGAGTTCAAGCTATGATACCACAAAAATAAATAAATAAATAAATAAATAAATAAATAAATAGAAAGAAGGAAAGAAAGAAAATTTTCTGTTTAT
>NW_004524705.1:6168060-6172793 GCF_000260255.1 Octodon degus | reverse complement strand
TCTTCTGAATATTCTCAGGATCATTGCCTTGCTCATTTTTACATATAACTGTATGGCTTCCTTGAGTTATTGTTGCTGATTATTTCTTTTTCTGACAAACAAGATAAGGAGTCTGCAGTTATCCTAGGACTGAGCCTTAGTGGCTAGAAGTTCCAATAAAGTTTGTCAGATATCTTTATGTAGAGCTTTGGACACAAGCATTACTTCCTGAGAGCTGGTAATTCTCGCCATCTGACCAGATTACAGTGGTCTTCCATTTAGACCATATTTTATTAATTTCATACATATTGTTGACTAATTGATAATATTTATTTTCATCTAAATACATCATCATATCTTGTTTTAAAGCTCAAATGGTAAAAATAAACAGGTAAAAAGTATATTCAATGTATCATTGATGTAATAGAACAAGATTGTTACTCAATGCTTTGCATTTGTTTTTCAGTGAAATGAATTATAGTATGTGTACAATATCTGGCCTGACTAATTTTCCCATTAAGATGGATTTCTGAATTATTCAAAGAAACTTTAAAAACATATTTTGATTACTTTCATTGTGTTTGATCAAATTTATTTTTCAATCCTCTATTTCTAAAAGATGGAATGAAATAGCATTTCTAATTATACTCATATTAAAGAAAACTAAAGTGCTTCAACATTATATAAAACATAAATGGAAGAGTCTGAAAGGTAGAGAGAAGACAGACAGCCTGTGGACCTTTGGGCCCGAGAATGACATTGTCATGAGATTCTTGGGTCTTCTTTTTGAACAATGTACTCAGGTGACTGACTGAAGAAGCTGTCAAAAAGACCAAAACAAACCAAACTAGACCAGATCAAAATAAAACAAAACATTAATGTAGAGTCAAACAATACCAACAACCAAATTTTTATGTCTTCAGAGATGACCAGGTTTCCTTAGTGGTGAGTGGTTAAATGTACTATAAAACATCTATGCCATAAAAGCCTGTACACAAAGGAGCAAGCTCAGCACAGTGACCTGAATGGATCTCCAAAGGTTTGCTTCCTGTTTGGCTCTGTTTGTGGAACATTCTCTAAGTGAACTCAGTATAGAGACATTTCATAGGGATTGAAGAGGCAGGAGAAGTGACGTTTGCTCTCACAGTACAGCAATCTTTAACTCATGGGTTAAAGATTACCCTGTTAAGTGCATCTGCGGGTGCTCCACTTGTGACATGTCATGAGACTGTGGGTAGATACTACCATTGGGGAAAACTGATGGAAAGGCATAAGAAACTTTTGCATATTATTACATATATTTGTATGTAAGTCTTTAGTTATGTAAAATATACATTTTAATTAATTTTTTAAAAATTTTATCTATGCTTTCATGATTAAGAGATTGAATTACCTAGGAATTCATTTATAATGCCTGGGATTATACTGCCTCAATTTGAAGGTCAGAGATATCATGATACCCATTCCCAAAACTGATAGCATCAAGTTATATGGAATCTCCCTTAACATCTTCTTTATGTTCAATTACTGTATTCTCACATTTTAACATTTTTGTCATCAAATTTCAGAAATAATATAAATTTGAATATTGCTATTTTCTTGAAAGTTGAAAAAGTACTAAAATTAAGTGTACAAAATTTAAGTAAATTTTGACATCACAGAATGGAAATTCAAGCATTGCAATGGCAGTTTTACATTATATTTAGATCTAAAACACTTAAAAGGTAGTGATTTCTGTGGTGACATTGCTTGTGGGTGGTGGGATATCGTTGACGTAATCAACCACGTTTCATGTGGAGTACAGTTCTTTTAAAAAGATAAATGAAAGTTTTCTTGAGAAGGAGCTTGTGATCTTGTTGAAAACCAGCGGAAAAGGTAGAAACCCTAGCTCTTCATTTTGACTGAATGAAGGCAGTTCAGCCCTTCTGACAGTAGTGCTGTTGTAATAGCCGCAAGCAACCTTGCTCACTGGAATTCTGTACCAATATTAACCTATCAAAGATCCAGCTTATGGAGAAGTAGTGACTTTCCAGCACTACAGCTCATGAAACTACCCATAAAATGCTAGCTTTTCTCTGGCATCTCACAGCATGTTGACTGATAATTTTGCACTGATCCTGATGAAGTCTTACTCCAACATGGGAATTGGACACTGGCATCCTAGAAACTAAAGTAATGTTGACTTCCTCAGTAAAGTAATCCATGTCTGTCTTATGGTTTTCATCATCCCTCTGACTCACCAGACTGCAGCTCCCTAAGCCTCAAGAAATTACTTAAGGGTGTGGGAAATACTTTGACTTCTGTTTCTGCAATGGTAACAGGTTTACTCTGACTCCTCTACAATGGCTTAATATGGGGATTTTTGTAATGAATATATAGGCTTTAAATACATAAACAATCAAAAAAGAAAAAAATGGTTAAGCCATAGAGGGCTACAATGACTACATTCATTATTAGGTGCTTAAAACCCATTAATGAGTAAGTCATAACTGATCTTGAGATGCAGGCTGATTTATGTTTCTGCACACTACAATGGTTTGTATTTAGCATTGACATAAAGCATTTTAGTAGTGAATCCTTATTGTCTGCTCCCATGGAAAGTTGTCACTAATTTTTGAAAAATAGAAATGGTGTTCAGTAACCTACATAACAGGCAGAGCGGAGGTTGATTTCAGGACATCTGGTAGAAAAGCTGACACACTTATTTCTCAACATAGCCACTTTCAAATTGGCTCTCAATGCCCTTGTTCACATTCTAAATGAGCTTCTACTCAGATTCATTCTCCAAAAGAGACAAAGCACTTACTGAGCTATTAGTGCACACGGCACTCACAACAGAGAGCCAAAGGCCAACAGCAGCGTGCTCAGCATTTTTGCCTTCACACAGATCATTACTAAATATAAGCCTCACTGGTGAGTGTCTTTTTACTCATTTAAAATGTATAGTCCCATTTGCAAGTAGCTCAGTTAACGTAGACCTAAGTATAAATTTATCATGTCACAAGCCTCTAGAGATTAAAACATTTCAACAATGCAATGAGCCTAGTGGTATTTGCTTTTATAATTTTCATGCATTTTATTTCTATCCATTGTTAGAATGTCAGAATTATGGCTGAGAGGGAATCATATATATATATATATATATATATATATATATTATGGTTATATTGTATATAACCAACAGTTACATTGTTTTTGCAAAATAGGAATTTTAATATTTAAAATAATTACTTAATATAGAATACTAAGACAGTTTATAAAATTTCTTCAGAATTTTGAAATAATATTTTAAAATATTTTTATTTTAACAGTGACAAAATAAAGGACTAGACAAATTTTTATCCTCATATAATGCAAGTAAAAAGTTAAACTGAACACTTCCTTCTAGGGCTCATATACGGACACCTACGTGACGTGTGAGTACCTGGCTCTCCTAGTGGAAACTCAAGAAATCACAGTGTCACTGACTCTCTCTAGATTAGCTCCCTTGGCCCAGCAGTTAGCACACTGTTTCACTGTCACCTCATAGTAAACAACTGTGAAGGTGAGAACCAAAGAAAGCAAAGGGTAAGACATGCCTGTCACTATGCTATCTCAGTGAGTGTGCCTCTTTGCTGATGTGTCCCCTGGGCCGGCCACACATGTGTCCACTGCTAGGCTGGATGATCTTGTGCTGCTTCCAAAGACATATCATATTTCTAAGTCATTTGTGAAACATGCAGCCCCTAGATGCCAGCGAGCTCTTCGCACAGCACCAGCAACTTTTCTCTGGAGGATGGCAATAAAATCTAAAACTGGAATGAAGACATTATTTGAATCCAGAAGTAAAATTTACAGTGAGTGAGCCAGGAAGATAGCTCAGCATCATAAGCATCTTCCTGGCAAAAAAATAAAGATAATGAAAATAAAAATAATTAATAAATAAGTAAAATGAGATGAAGACACACAAGATGAAGAAGTACTATTGTGGTGTTTTTCCGTCAAAATTTTGTTTCTAATTATTTTGTTCAAAATGTATTTATATCAACAGAGATATCATGAAATTACTACTGACACTGGTTAGTGGGCCGCAAAGTTACCTATTTATAGCAGATCCTCAAAAAGATGGAAGTGACTGTTTTTCCAACTCAATGATAATAGCCACCCAGAGGTGGAAGTTTATACCTTGAATTACAAATGGTGCAGCTGTTTATAGTTTCTCTTAAAGTTATTATGAATCCGGATGTGATCAGCGCACAACCGAACAGGTAGCTGCTGTTCAAGGGCTTGTGTGCCTGAACAGCTAAAGATAGAAACAACTAAAGGACATTTAAATCTCTACTCAACAGATGGTTTACTTGACTTCTCTTATTTAATTTGCACAAGATACAGGTAAAGGAACTGGGAATCCCAGCGGTACTAAAGTGTTCAGAATTTCAAAGTTGAGATTTTCTGACTCAAGTCATAGTTGTACCAAGCTTTAGTGATTTGTACACAATTTTTCATCAATTCTAATAATGAAAATGAAAAGTTGGTCGAGTGCTAAAACACCCTGAAGATATTAAAGGGTAGTACCGTGGTTCTTCTGAGGGCATCTTGTGGGCAGAACAGAGGCACATAATAAAATACCAGTTTGGGAGCTGACAGCAAGTGGAACTTCATATCTGAATAATGTTATCTGTCCTTTGTTTTGGTATTTTTCCAACAAGGATGTGTCAAAATATTTCTTTTTTCTTTTCTTTCTTTCTTTCTTTTTTCTTTTTTTTTTTTTTTTT
>NW_004524705.1:6166634-6167960 GCF_000260255.1 Octodon degus | reverse complement strand
TAGAACAAGTGCTTGCCTGGTAAGCGCAGGGCCCTGAGTTCAAGCTATGATACCACAAAAATAAATAAATAAATAAATAAATAAATAAATAAATAAATAGAAAGAAGGAAAGAAAGAAAATTTTCTGTTTATGTGAAGAAATTTGTGTGTACTTTCTTCCTGAATATTTACTTCAAGGTCGCTAACTCTGTCTTCCCACATGGTGGATCTGATTTGGAAAATTTTAAGGATCACAGTTCGCTCCTGCTGCTGGTGTTTTCCATGTGCTGTTCATCATGGAAGCATATACATTTAAAAATAAGTGTGCATGCTATTTTAATAATTTTCTTAAATACAAATTTGGTGTTCAGTGCCATCTTATGACTTTATGAAGCTTTATGTCTATTCAGTCATAGTCTAGTATTGCTGGGCTTGGGGCAGCATTTTGCTTACCATTCCGTAGCCCGAAATATTCAGCAGACTTTTCAATGAAGAGATGCAGTCCCATATTCTTAATATTACTAAATTAGATGAAACATTTTTTCAATGGCATTTTAAATAGAAATTTCACCTCACTACCGATTCTCTTTACTTTATTCTATTTTATGTCTCTTAAAACATTTGTTTTGAATTTTTGAGAAGTCAGAAATTAAAAATATTCATTAAATGAACTAATTCATGTAATAGTTTTATATCCTGCAGAGAAACTTTTAATTAGCTGCACCTTTTATTATGTGTGAAATGATGATCTTTTTCATTCTTTTATGAAGTAAAGTAAAATTCAACCTTAAGCTTAAAGTCTTAACCTTAAACATCCTACCCCATAGGACAGCAGCAATTGGTAATGACTGGGTAGATATAAAGCTTCATAAAGTTATAACATGGCATTGAATGTCTAATTTGTATTTAAGGAGAATATTGAAGTAGGTCAAGCCACTGCTTTTCTAACGTGTATGTTTGCATGATGACCAGCACATGGAAAGCAGTGATGGCAGCCACAACCACAGCTCGAGGGCCCCGGCGCTGCGGCTTGGGAGCTGGCACGTGATCTGTGCTGGCGGCTGGGACCCAAGGCTTGGCTGGACGTGGCACAGTCTGTTTCAAAGACAAACACAGCTGAGTACTTCTTACAATAGTGAGGACAGATTCCGTTCAGTAACACTATGACAATAAGGAAAACAGTCATAAATTCAATTCAAGTTCCCTGGACAGGTGGGTTTGGTTAATGGAAAGCAAGCTATTCTGTGGGGAAAGGTGACCTAGATTTGCTAATGGTGCTTATCTAGAGAAGAGGCATACATATCCTCTCTCTCTCTCTCTCTCTCTCTCTCTCTCTCTCTCTCTCAC
>NW_004524705.1:6155360-6158997 GCF_000260255.1 Octodon degus | reverse complement strand
TTTTTTTTTTTTTTTTTTTTGTGGCCGGCTCAGCCTGCCCTGGAGGCGGGGCTGACGCAGTGTGTGGAGCTGGGGGTCAAACTGCGGTCCCTGCGCTTGCCTATGCTTGCCTAAGTGGGTGTTTAGACAGCTCAATTATCTTGCTGGCTCCTCAAAATATTTCTTATTTCAAATATTCAATTAAAGGCCCTGGCTGAGACTTCCTGAATCAAAATCCCTGGCATTAAAAACTGCAGTTTCTACATTGAAGGAAAATCCGTGATTGTTGGCACAGAACTTTACTCCAGAAGTGATTAAAGCATTACCCTGAAAAAGGGTAGCGGTGACACCTGCCTACACTCTCTGGAGATTGAGAAGACGGTGTAAGTGGAGAGTTGCCTGCAACCTGGCCACTAAGTCACACGACCTTTGACTTTAATCTGCCCATGAGAATGGACAAGCCATTGAAAGAGATTACACTTTTATGCACACAGCATTTTTTTCCTTCCATCCCTAGTGGTGATAATCAGTAGGAAGTTGTGAGTAAATAGGAAGAATTTCTTCCAGGACTGCATATCCTTTCTGAATAAATTTGCTGAATCACTTTAAAGCATTGAAAAGGAGATGAAAATTTCCACTCAGTTTTTTTTTTTCTTCCTGAGCAATTATATTATGATGTAATAGATATTCAGTTTCTTTGCTATTTCCTTATATCTGGAACAGTCTTTCTCTTTCTTTCTCTCCCTCCTTTCCATCCTTCTTACCTTCCTTTTACACTACTGCATTTATCTTATCTTCATTCATTTATTCAGTGAAGCTGTGTTCATGATTTGATACTAAATTTTGGACAAGGTGTAGTGGGGAGTCTAAGGAGAAAGCTCTAAGTTCTACAGCATAGCACCAAAAGCATCATAAAGTAAGCATGTCACTAGAAAAACTGAGATCTCAGCGGTATTGTGTGTGAAAGCAGAGATGCGGGGCCTCAGTTGCCAGAAGACCCATCTCAGAGCTGGATGTGCTTGCAGCAGGCGTGAAGAGGGTTGGATGGGAAACAAAGAAAGGCGGGTATGTGGCTGCTGAAGAGTGTATCAGGTTGGGTTTTTTATATTCAATCCTGCAGGCATTTGGGCAGCAGAAATAGATTTTGATTAGATGTTTATCTGGACATAATAAAGTAGAATATTTGTAATACTCTGAGAGCTAACAACGATGCTCTTTCAGTCCTGAGCTGATGTTCAGATGGGAACTACGTTCAAAAACTTCATTACCAGATTGATCGTCCAGTTTACATTGTTATTTACCTTAGATTATAAGGCAAATATCTAGCCTATTATCAATATCTCTTCAATTTAACTTCTAATTCATAAAACTTGACTGAAAATATTTATTGGCTAACGTCTACTATCCACAATATATTACCCTTTCGTTCAACATGTGAAGAGTTGTCAGCTGCACTCCCTGGAGCATTGAGTCTGATTTGGCGTATACTCACCTTTCACAAAGCTACAGTTAAGATACCTTAAGAAAAGTCGTGCAAATCATGGGTAATGGGGTAAAATAAAGTAAAGTCAGCACTGAAAGATCAGCGGTGAAGACGAGCGACTGTCCTGGTGGTTGCTTTGCTGCTTTCTCCTCAGCACTGTTCCGTTTCGTTGTCCACGTCCTTCAGACACAGGGCCACGGGGAGAGCAATGTGGCTCTGTGATTCATTCCAACATTTCACAGGGAAATCTTTCACTGGAGTTTCTTAAGGGATTTTGTTAGACTTACATTTCTTCTCCCGTGAAGGAACACATGTGCAATTGCTCCTGATTTCACCTGTGAAGTAAACACGAATGTTTTGAGTGCATTCTAACAAGTTGGTTTTGAAAATACTTCATAGAATAGAAAATGAAAAAGAATGTTGATGTTTTTGCAAAATATTCACCTTGCCTCTGGTGTTGTATTTTATTTTTGGTGGGGGTTAATAGTGATCACCAGATTTTGCTCTGCTGGTAAGTCTTCCTTTTACAATTTTTTGAGTACTCAGTTCACTTTATAGCTAATTTTGCATAATGACATTAACAGCTACAGTTTCAAAACTGAATCAATTTGTAAGTAATTGCTAAAACTCTCAATTCTCTTTTAGGCTAATAAAGGAAATTTTACTGTGACATAAAGTTATTTAATAAACTAATAAACACAGGAAACAGAGCAATGTGCAAGAATCTTAATACTTGAAAACTCTTTGTTGCATACATTTATTTTGTATAATTATCATTTTGCATAGTTAATACGTCCTGAAGATGTTTATCTTTTCACCATCGGGATGTTATCACTCTCACACTAGGATGTGTTTTCTTCCTGTGGCAGTGAATCAAAGGAAGATTCAAGAAAAAATTACATGCAGAAACACTACTTTATAGTGTTGTTCTTTGCTCTACTTGCATTTTAAGGCCATTTCGAAGTACTCTTGCAACTCCCGTGTTGACAGTGGCAGCAGATGAGAAATACTACACATATTTTGACTAGTATATGTATTTTTGTAGAAGAAAGCATGTAGAAAAGCAAACCTTTCCAAAATCTTTACTAGGAGGCTATAAAATAAAACTTTTAGGGGACAGATCGCATTGTGCATTGATTAATAGGAAACACTAAAGAACGATGGATAATTGCATTAGCTTTGTGTGACCATCAGTTTCTCCTGACCTTCATTTCTTTGCATAGTACTTTCTTATACAATAACTCATTTCTTCTCTTGTTTCAACAAATCAACAACAAAAGACTACATAAAATCACATTGTTTCTGCAAAGCGTCTTTTAGCGTTTGTTCAGTATATCAGAAAATACAAATAGATTTTTAAATTATATGGTTTTATTTTAGCGTAGCTGTTAAATCTGCTAAGGAAAAAATGCTTCTGTCTATTGCTATCCCTTGCATTTGTGTGGATTCCACATACTTAGAGATCTTTGTGTTTACCTTGTCTTAGCTACTTTTCTCTCATGGTTAAGACACAATACCTGATGCCCAAATTTAAAAGAGGAAAGGCGGATGCAGCTCATAGTGCCTAGAGGTTTCAGTCCATGCTCAGCTGGCTCCAAGGCAGGGTGGCTTGGCATATGGACATCACAGAGGAGAGCAGTTCATGCTGGGAAAACTGTGGCAAAGGGACGGGGGCGGGGGGAGGCAAGTCTGCTTTCCTCCATTATGCCGTATGCAGGCTACCTGCCCTAGGGCGGGTGTGCACTAATACCCGCAGTCCCAGCACTGGACCATGGAGTATTCACAAACTCTAGATTCAGTCAGCTCTGGAAAGCCCACTTCCCACAGCTGCATCAGACTTTGGGGAGACATCTAGACACAAATTACAATACCCTATTAGTTAGTGATTATCTCAATAATTTTACAAGCATTTCTTTATCACAGATTTGGGAAAAAATGAACTACCTTATTATTGCACCAAATTATTTGAGGCTGCTTTATTGTAGACAAGCAATTTTACTCTATTGGACAAGTACTTTAATAATCCCACTAGTGCTCAGGGCATCTTGACATATGACTTTAATCCCAGCACTCTGGCAGGCAGAAGGTTATCAAGCTTGAACTCAGTCTGAGCTACTCAGAAACTTGATAAGAATTGCTTTGAAATCATAGAGGATGCAGGGAACAAGGAATGTA
>NW_004524705.1:6154562-6155260 GCF_000260255.1 Octodon degus | reverse complement strand
AAAAAAAAAACTTTCAATAAGTCACATAATTTTATAATTGAATTATCAATTTTTTTGTGTGTGTTGATTAAATTCTTTGGTACTGAGTGAATTCTTATACACATGCTAGAAATGGGAACATATGAAACCATTTGGGGTTCAAAATGAATCAAAAAATGTCCCAAAACTATATTTTTTTCATTTATTTTTATATTCATCCTCATTTCCAAGTAAATCAAATGTACACATATCTATGTCTATGCTTTTCCCATCGAAAATATTAGTTGGCAAAGGCTATCTGAACCATAGCATCTTTCTGAGTACTCTCCTGTGGATTTCCAACTTTTTATTTGAATCAGAAAATTATTATTCCCATGGGTTACTGAAACTAGAAGTAAGAAAAATTTATAAGTATATGCTATCTTTGAGATATATTTGTCTAATGGAAGACACTACTGTTATATCCTTGATTAAATGTAACATCCAGTTTAGAAAGTTACATTTAGATTTAAATTTACTTATCAGAGATAAGTATGAAAATTAACACACTATTTCAGGGTGAAAGACTAATTTTCCCCAATTCTAGGTTTGCTAATTTCATTCCCAATGTTTATATCTTCCAAAGTGGAAATAACATGAACTATTAAATTCAGCTTTTGAATTTTAGTATAAAATAATTTTATTATGCTTTCAAATATATTAAAAATATGGTCAATATT
>NW_004524705.1:6151330-6152757 GCF_000260255.1 Octodon degus | reverse complement strand
TATACCTTGTTTTTATACTTTTCTGCTGAAGAAAGTAATCTATGACATAGAGTGTGCCTAAGGAGAGTCACATGGAGAGAAAACATTCTCTCAGGCTTTTACAGAGAGCAAATTGGTTAAGCAGAGGCCGTGACTCACCCACATGGCTGACACTGACAAAGGATCTACAAACTGTGGTACATGGTTTCAAAGGTAAGTTCTGAGGGTATTTCACTGACCTTGACAGATACAAAAGTTACATTTCTTGTTATATAGGTCTTGCTTTATCTTGGTCTTAATGATATTACTAAAGCTTGACAAGGATACTTTAGAAAACTACAGATCAATATTTCTCTTGAAATACAATGTAACAACTGTAATAAAATGTCCACAAACCATAACAAAAATGTCATCATTGATCAAATACAATTAATTTGAGATATACAATGTATTCAAAATTTAAAAACCAGTTGATACAATTTATTATAGCAATAATCTAGCGAAATCACATAGTCATAATCAGTATACACAGAAAAGGCCTTTGACAAATCCAACAACTACTCCAGAAAAAAAAAATGAGTAAAGTAGAAAAAGAAGAGAGCCTACTTATATATGATAAATTCTACAAACTGCCTGAATTTCAACAGTAAGAAAGATGAGGTTTTCTTCTTAAATTTCTTATCATTAAGAACAGAGCAGATGTGACCCCTTTTCCACAATGGTGCCAGACATCCTACCTAATGCAAGAAGAAAGGGAAATAAGAGGTATACTCATTTTAAGGGAAGGATTAAAACCATCTTAGTTCATAGATAGCAGCTGGGTAGGAAATCTGGGGTATCAATAGGAGTATTCTTGGAAGCAAGAAATGATGCTCGCTAGCAAACCTACAGAGGGGGACACACTACAGCCACCACTTTCTCCATATATGAGCAATAATCTAGTGATGTTTAAAATTTAAAACACAGCACTGTTTAGAGAGGAATCTGTCAATGAAACAATTTGAAATAAATAGAATAATAATATGCAATATGTATAGAAGGAAAAGTATACATCTGATTATTTTATCTTATTTTCCTTTAAGATTGTTATTTTTCAATGTTTTTCATTGGAGATTGAATTCAAGTCCTTTTTGTTAGAAACATAGGCTACATAAATTAATGGAGAGATATCTTGTTTTCATGGGCAGCACAGCTCAGTGTTGTCAAGGCATCAGCTCTTCCCAAGCCGATCTCAAGCTTCCACACAATTCCAATAAACCCCTAGGAAGCTATTTGGTTGACACGGACACACTGATTCCAAATCTCCCATTCAGGGATGGAAAAAGGAAAATACTCACCATCATTCTGAAGAGAGCAAACAAAGTTGAAGTAGTAATTCTACCCAATGCCAAGGTTCACTATAAATTTAAAATAATTAAATCTTGGTGGCCAAATGGACACATAGATCA
>NW_004524705.1:6130361-6140902 GCF_000260255.1 Octodon degus | reverse complement strand
CCTGGGCTGGGACTGGTCCTGCCGGCGCAGGGTAACAGGAAGCTTTCCGCACACTCACCGGCCCTGGGCTAGGACTGTGTCTGGGGGTTCCCGGAAGTCGGCAGAAATTCCTACTCGATGGGCAGGATGGGGGAGGTACTGCAGAGTGGTGGGGGGCGGCCCAAGGGGGTGGGAGAGGGTCTGGCCCATGCTGTGCCTGGCCTGGGAGTGGTCCCACTGGGGCAGTGTAGCAGGAAGCTCTCCACACACTCACTGGACCTGGGCTAGGACTGGCCACACTATTGAATATTTAATGTGGCCTAAAATAAATAAATAGATAAATGAAAGAAATAAAGTGACCTAGTTATTTCATTTTGAAATCATTGATTTTTAGTCAGTTCTGAATTGGATTGTAGATTAGAGTTCAGTTGGATGGTTTCACCAAGGAATCAGACGCATGGATGCGGTTATGTCTGTAAAAGGTTTTACACCCTGTAGGGGTTACAACGTTGGTTCCACGGAAAATTGTCAGTGTTATGATCACTACATTGTTATACATTATGAAGCAATGTTTAGGTTAACAACTTTTTGGGGGAAAAGAAAATGAGGCTTTTAAAAGGAGCAATTCATGTTGGATTGTCCAGGTGAAATTGACCCTTAGTGGGAAATGTCCGTCTTCCTGTGGTGATTACTTCAAATTTTAAATGAAGAAAATAATAACAGGTGAATGCATCATTTTCTTGGAGTTTTCCCAGTCATGCACTGAGTGCCTAAGGCCAGCCAAAGTTAATCCCTGTCTTCTGGAAGTTGGGAAATCTGGAGCCACCATCAGGACTTTGTTCATCGAGGACTACAGTAAAGGGGTCTTTACTTGGAAATGCTCGGGTTTCCTTGGATTGCAGATAAATCGGCCAAGCTCTGCCTCCAGAGGCCTAAGGACAAGTGGCTTTTGTAGCAACACTGGTGACCTGGGTTACAGCCACCCTAAAGGCCTCAGTTTAGGTTTGCCACATTTGCAAAGTTGCTATTTCCAAGTAAGTTTGCATCCATAGTTAACAGGGGTTAGAACATGAAGACAAAATTTAGGAAAATAAAATTCAACCTATTATAATGCATTTTACCTTTCCCGCAAGTCTAAAATTAAGAAGTATATCTTCTTTCCTATGCTTTCAGTTTTATGAAAATTATAAATCCATAATTTTACACAAGGCAGACCAGTTATATACTAAAAGAAGACATCAACAGTTTTTTGGGGGCCAGGGAGATAGCTCAGTAGAATAAGTGTTTGCCTGGCAAGCACAGGGTCCTAAAGTCAATCCCCAGAACCACAAAAACAAACAAAGAACAGTTTTTGGAAAATGCTTCTTTCATAAAAGTGATTTGAGATTAACTTGTTACACACATTCATTTTATGAAGGGGGATACTATGCCTAAATTGTCTTCTGAATACTACTGTAACCAAAGGTCTCCTAAATACTCCGTGGCCTTGTTGTGCTCTAACAGAAGTTGTGCTGTAGGTGCTCCTCTCTTTTAAATTATTCATTCCACTTAAATGTGGTGTCTACTTTTTAGGTTCTGTTTGACTTTTTTGAGACAGCTCTTACTAGTTTAGGTTTTGAAAGTAGGTTTTAAGGATAAAATAAACATGGTGGAAAATTATGATTTATTCAGTAATAACATGATCCATGTATCTGCATCTTTTCAAATGTTGCCACCAGACATGAAGGAATATTTTGTATTTTAAGTTCATATGTTAACTTGACTGTTTTAAGGCTTCTACATGAAAAGAAAATGATGATCATGGAAAAATGCATAGGTTAACATTTTACTTGATATATCACAAACAATTGCAAGCACCAAAAAAGAAACTAATTCAATATACTTACAGTACAATAAAGAAAATCTATTGTGTATTTCAATATAAGTCTTATGTTTGTCACTGTAAAAGCAAATAAAAATGTAGAACACTTGGTGCACATGTTAAAAGAACAGGTTTTTATATTAATTTTGTTCAGAACAGATCAATAAAAATGGTCTAACTGGAATTGCAGGCAAGTTTCAGGCTTTTAAAATTTAAAACAATGTCCAAACCTTTTAGCTCATATGCCAAAGTATGAAAACATTTCACCAAAAATATTGTTAGTAGTTTTCACACATAGAACATCTGTAGAGAAGTTTTAAAATATTCTAGAAATAGAAATAAATGTTAAGCAAATATCTTGTGCCATTTGCTAAACAAATCTTGAGTGCTAGTAGAATCTTAAATGCAGAAAGCATACAAAAAGAAATTCACGACAAATTTAAAAATATATTGAAAGAAGTGCAAAAATATAACTCAAGTTGGACCTAAATAAATAAAAACCACTTAGGAGAAGTTACTTATTCTGTGACTTATAATTCTAAATGAATGTTTGCAATCAATGTGATGAGCTATTCAGTGAGGGTTTGGCATTTTGGGATGCTACATAAAGTAGCTGAGATATTAACAGCAAAAGGCACAAAAGGCCCAACTTTTAAGTGGCATTATATTTTGTAAAAAAAAAAAAAAAAAAGAGAAAGCCATTCATGTCACTTTAGCAACTAGGGAAACAAAAGCTCTTTAATGAAACTTATTGTTGTTAAATGTAGAGAGATACAATTTATGTTCAGTAAAATGTACTCATAAGTCTTTGTTGCAATCTTTTCCTTTAAAATGTATATTTCTGTGGAACTACTATCAAATCAAAATGTGAAACATTTTCAACATGGACAAAAGATCATACAAATATCTGCTCAGTAAATTTCTTCCCCATCATTCCCAGAAAATCACTGGTTGACACTTGTTAGTTTAGAGTAGATTCACCCCATCTGGTTTTACCTGAAAAAGAATTGATGGCGTATTGACAGTTGTATGGCCAAGTTTTCAATTTTTAACTTTTAAACAAAAGTATTTGTTATTGTTTTCAGAGTAAAGCACAAAGCTGGATTTGCACATCATTTCACCTGCTTGTTAAGCACTATCGTAATTTAATTTCTTCCACAATTGGAAGAATATGATTGCTATTTCCTCAGTTTTTGTTTGTATGCTTTACCAATGAATTATAAAAATGTTTATTCCCCACTTCCATAAAAAAGTTTATGCATGCATAAGTCAGTTATATAGGATAATACATATATACACAAATCTATCTATATTCTGTATATAGTCAAATCTGTGTACATAAATTAAATATAATTTTCTTGTTTTTTTAAGTTTTTTTTTTTTGTGTGTGTATGTGTGTAGGATCTCACTACCAGCTCAGACTCATAGTGATCCTCCTGATTTCTGCCTCCCTAGTGCTGGGATTACAGGCATGCGCCACCACGCCAGGACGGCATTGCTGGTTTAGCACACCCCCGGGGTGGAGCCAGCACAGCATGCGGTGCCAGGGATTGAATCCTGGCCCCTCTGCTTACCTAAGCAAGCAGTTAGTCTACTGAGCTATATCGCTCGCCCCTATAAATATGACTTTCTTCTAATCTTTATTATGCATTTTAAGGTTGTCTTCCAAGAACCTAAATATGAAATCTTTAAATATTTTCACCCTACTTATTTTTATTTTAATTTCACTGGGTTATATGAAAATCAAGACACAAATTTATGAAGCTGATATTTTTTCCTGTTCTCTCCCCATACATTTTATAGTTTTAGCTATTAGATTTGCGTATGTGCTTTACCTAAAGTTTTATTTCTGTGCTTGCAATGAGATAAACATTGAACATCACTTATCCCCATAGGTGTAAACAGAAGATTTGGAACTACATATTAAAAAGACTGTTTTTTTTCTCATTAAATGATATGGCATCTTTCTTGATATTCAATCAAATTATACATATATATATTATTCCTATATATATATTTCTGATGCCAATATAACATCTTAATTATTGTATTTTAAAGTAAACCTTGAATAATAAGGATATTCCAAAACTTTTTAACCCAAAATGTCTTGGATGTAATAGCCTTTAATATTTTCATATAGATTATAAAATAACTTGCCTATAAACACAAATAATTGGGCAGGGATTTTGCTTTGCAATGCATACAATCTGAAAATACATTTGGCAATCATTAGTAACACCACAGAGTCATTTTATCCATTGAATTTTGATAAGCAATCTTTTAATTATTTTAAAGATGTTCTGTGGTGCTTTAAAAATAAGTTAATTAAAATACAATGTGAGTCATATTAGTTAGCATTTCATGATTAACACCAAGACTGTAGGACGGATTAAGCTAATACAGCTTTCATCTGCTTCACACCTCCTGCTTTCCTCACTGTTGTCCGAGGTAAAGTCTTACATCTTACCATCGCACAGCTGACAAAATCACGGTGCGTGCATTGCTCCTATGTAATCTCCGGCTTTTAAATGAATTTTTCAGTTTTTCTGTCAACTGTTGTCTTGCTTCTCCAGTCCTTTTGCAAGGCGGGACTGTGGGTTTCGCAGCAGAGGGCCCTGGAAGTGCCGTGCACAGTGCCGACGCCCTTCTGGAGGTAAGCGTGCACTCACAGGGCTTCTCCTGTGAGGTCTGGTTTTTGTATTTCCTCACCACGTCTTCAGGATCATCGTTTTCTCCATGGGGTTTGGTTCCATTTACTGAGTGTTTAGCAGGTACACACAGTCCTAGAAGTTCCCTGTCTTTACTTTAGAACTTATCAGGCGATAGAGGTTGGGATGTGTAGGTGGCCCTATTTATCAATATGTATGTATGCATGTATGATCTAGCAATAAATCATCTATTTATCTATCTGTATTCTTATTTTTTGTATTTTAGGGAAGGGTCTACAAGGTGTTCAGGGTCTCACTGCTAGATCGGACTCATAGTGATCTGCCTGTTTACGGCCTCCCAAATGCTGGGATTATATGTGCATGCCACCACGCCCACTCTCAATTGACATCTCAGTGTGCCCCAGGGGTGGGGCCGGCACGGCAGGACCAGGATCGAATCCCCAGCTTTTGCTCCTGCTTGCAGGCGTTTTAATCTGCTGATCTATTTGGCTGGCCCTATCTAACTATATTCTATCTATCATCTGCAATTCTGTAATTGGCCATATCATTATGAAAATAAGTAAGTGCCTCATCTTTAGGTCTCTGATAGCAAGTCAGAATTGTACTATAGTGTTCATTTCTTATTGCTTTAATATTCTTTCATCAAGAATGAGAAATCTGGCTTTCCTGGCTTTCCATGTATGTACATACTTGCTTGACTTTAGAATGCATGGACAGCAGTTCCAGAATTCCTGTAGGTGCTGTGCCGCAAGCCCAAGACCTCCTGAATTTTGGGCAAGGGATGCACCCCTGTTTTTCTTCTCATCCCTTCAGAATTTTAAGGAGAATACCATATACAGAGGGACCAGTGGGCCTACGTGGTTTTCTTGCAGCTTATTTTGCACTTAGTATTAAGTTTTCTTGTAAAGAGGAATGGTCTAAAGTTGTTGCTCAAATATTTCCCCCTTATTTCAATGCTGTTAAGTCCTATTTATTTATTTCTATTTTAGAGACAAAAACCCCAATAAAAACAATGTATAATTTCAAAACAAGATCATAGGAAATTGACAATTGTTATTCTAGTGCATATTGTTATCTTCTAAATAGTTGTTCTGAGTACCAGATACAGGTATGCAAAATTAATCAAACAACCTAAGCACGAACTGTTCCTTTCAATAAATTAATAGAAATTAGTGGTACAATTGTCTTAGCTATCTTGTATAGCTAGCTAGCTTAGCTAGCTAACTAGCTAGCTAGACAGATAGTTAGATACTATTTCCTTCTATTTGTTTCTCTTTTCTCCCATCCCAGTTATTCTTTCCCTTTGAATGCTTTCTTTCTTTCATGATGTCTATTGTACTTTTTGGATCTTATTTACTGTTTCTGGTTCTCACATTGAGGAGACAATACAATGTCTATGCATGCAAGTTTGATTTATTTCACTTATGGGTATGGTCTCTAGTTGCATCCATTTGCCTATGAAAGATTCATGTTTATCTTCCTTTATGGCTGAATATTATGTCATTGTATATAAATATTACATATTATTTATTTATTCATTGGTTTATGGACATTTGGGTTGTTTCCAGACAACATCATTTCTCATGCGAAAAATTAAAATCAGAGTGGGGGGGCCAGGGAGAAAGCTCAGTAGAATAAGTGCTTGCCTGGCAAGCACAGGGTCCTGAGTTCAATCCTCAGTACCTCAAAAAAAAAAGTAAATAAAAATAAAATAACACTGGGATTCCATCTCATCTCATAAAGAATGGTCATCATAAAAAATCAACCAATAACAAGTGCTGGTGGAGCTGTGTGGACAAAGTAACCCTTCTGCTTTGTAGGTGGGAGTTTAGACTGGCACAACCACTGTGGAAATCAGGGTGGAAAATCCTCAGAACACTAGGGTTAGAAGCCCATTAGACTTAGCTATACTCTGTCTCAGTATTTTCCCAGAAAAAAATGAACATATCATACCATAGCTATATATGTTCACTGTTATGACTCCACAATTTGCAATAGCTATTTATTTATTTTTAACTTTTACATTTTATTGTTACATGACGGCAGTAGATGCAGCTTGTAGTCATCTTGGAGAGCTGGTATTGCACATGGCCCGAATTACAAATGTGACCTCAGTGAAGGTCAACACAATGTCCTACTTAGAAGGGCACTTAAATCCAAATGTAATGACCTACATTTCTCCCTGATGTCCTCTCTGCTTTCCTCTTGCCATTCATACATGTTCCCTTATTGTGATTCACTTATTTTGGGAGTTATCAGTACACAAAATCAAAATTCACCACCTCAGTACATACATATTTTCTTTCCTGTCCAATTTCCCCTTTGCAATTTACTTCCATTCATCCACTTTCTTTTCCCTTAACACCTGGACATAAATTGGTTTTTTTCTTGATTCTGTGGTTTTTCTTCTTTGCAGAACACCATTGAGCATTTTACTTTCCTCTCTCTTTTGTTGGTAAGGTGTTTGAATTCAAGGCTTTTTGTACTGAGTTATTTCAAGGTTCATCTTCATCAATTTATTTATTTGTTTGTTTGTTTAGTTAGTTAGTTCAGGGTTTATAGGGTCTCACTATGTAGATCGGACTCATAGTGATTTTCCTCTTCTCAGTGTCCCAAGAGCTGGGATTATAGGCACAGGACACGACACTCAGTTTCAATCTCCATCTCAGTATCCCCCAAGGGTAGGGCAGGCACAGGAAGCTGGGGATCGAACCCCTACATTGTGCTCTGCTTAAGCAGGTGCTTTAGTCTGCTGAGCTAGCTGGCCTGTCCATCTTCATTGTTTTAGACTTTCTCTCCGTCACTAAATTACTGAGTCTGGACTTGAACTTGTGAACATTCTGTCCCAGTTTCCTCAAGTGCTGGGATTACAAGTACCTGACACCATTCCTGGGTTAAGCTCAATTTCTGAGAAAATACAATTGACCTCATACCTCTGCATACACTGTTTCCTGCAGCAACAGATATGCTCTTTTGTTGGTGTTTGTAAAATCCTTTGGATTTTGTGATTATGTTGGCATTTTGTCTGAAAATAGAGCTATACTTTTTAAGTCCACTACATCCTTTACTTTCTTTCTTGTTCTTGCATTATTGCATTGAACAGGACATCCCAAGTAGTTTCAATAAAAGGATTAGGGAAGAAATCATTACTTTGATTTCAATCTTAAGGAAAAATGCTCGATGTTTTGTCACTACATATAATGTTAACTTTAACACTTTCACAGCTACTCTTTATCAGTTTAAAGAAATTCCATTGTATTCCTGTTTTGAGAATAGACTTTTATAAGAAACATTAGTATCTGAAAATTTCTTTAAAGATTATCTTATCTTGCAAGGATGTTTTGTGTGGGAATTTCGTACTTTAATATACCTTTGTTCCTACGGTATCAGATCTTATTTTCTAAATGCAAAGCTTTTCTGGAAGTGATTTTTGAACAAATAGCTTAGTACAGTCCTAGAGGAGAAAATGTAAAATAAGTACAGGAAATTTTTCTCATGGCATAAACAAAGAAGTTTTCTAAAGTTGTATTTTAGCTTTCAAGCATACAGGACAGACATTAAGAGGTTCTAAGCAGCTAATCTGAAAGAATAAACACCATCAAGACATATAAAGTACACTGGGACATGTGAGATATGTTCAGTTCTTAAGGTAATAATTGTAATGAAAGGTAACTATCATATGACATTTTCTAGGGCTCATTAACCTAACACCTTATAAAAGTAAAAGAGATAAGAACCAGGATCAAATATTTCCTATAACTTTCTTACACAAAATGTATATCAACAAAATCAAATAACTTAAGAGAACAGGCATTAAACACACATATTGCAGCTGAATAATGAAAAACAATATTTGAATCTTATGATTCTGTAAGCAATCATTATTAATATTAAAATGAGAAAACCAGAAGTATGTAATAATCTATACCTTTACAAAGTAATTTGCAAACAAGCAAACCAAAAATGAAATACAACCAAAACACATTTCATTCTCTTGTGAACTATAAGTTTACTGAGAAATGGAGGAAAGGAAAGCTTTGTGGTATAGTAATTATTGTATTCATATAATTTCAAAACTTGGAGTGTAAATACTATGGTCTATACTAACTATTCTTTTCCATAGACACAGTAAGGCTCAATGAAATTAGAAGGTAAAAGCATCTATATACAGACTCAAGAAATGTACTAACAAATTCAATTTGTATGCCTTATTTGAATATTGATTTATACAAATAATAAAAGTAATATATGTGCAAGAAAATCATGGATATTTGATCAATAATGATCAAATTTGTTAGTGAACTTATATTTATTTTTGATGTGATATTGTGACTGTAAGTATAAAAAATGTTGTCTTTTAGGGAGCTTCTATGAATAGATAATTCTTGAGAATTGTAGGTTCATTATAGTATCTTATTCTTTTTTATATAATTTATAATTATCTGACACATGTGTTTGTGTATGATGTATGTGTGTGTACATAAATACATGGGCACAGTTATACATTTTAATATAATGTGAATGGAGGTGAAACAACACCTAAAAGTGTTTCTTTCTCTATTTTCATTGGGTGGAGACCCAAGGAGCTAAAAACCAAATAGGAAGCCAGTTGTCATGGCAATCAAATCTCTGGGAAAAAGTACTAAAAACACTTGGTTGATAATATTATAATAGGACTCACTGTGGTGGTTTGGTCCCATGACATCTGGGATTACCAATCACGCTTTGTGTCTCTCCACACTGAGCCATTCACTGCTGCTTCACTGGGTAGTGTGAATTAAATTCACAATTCCAGTGAATTGCAACACAGTGTGCTAACATTCTTGGAATTTTTCTGTAGATTGAATTCTATGCTTTTAGTATCATGTTTCCTTAGTAGTTTTAATGTTGTGTAAACATTTTATAGAAGCTTAAATAATGAAAACAAGAAACACTAAATTATCAATGCCAGTATGACCCAGTCACCATTACAAATGCAAGCTAAATAAATGATTTACTTTAAGGAGAGTTTGGAAACCACATACAAATGTATTCAAGCAACAAAGAACCAAAGCAGAACATAATAAAAATAGGCAGAGATTTGATGAGGAGGCAAATGTGGAAGTACAAATAGGTAGGGACTCTCCTGAGTCTAGGATGGGACAGACATGAACTCCTAAGTCATGCAAAAATTTTGTCTCCCAAAACCAACCCACATTCATTCACAAATAATGCCAGCCAAGTTCATTTGTGCACATCACACAGGTGCGCCCATATTATCCTAGTGATTTTTGATTGGTTTTTGAAATCAAGCAACATGTCCTCCTCAGAGGTTGGAATCAAAAGTAAAGAAAAGAGGAATTTCAATACCACATGCCAAGGTCAATTCCAACGTCCAGATGGCCTGTCAAGCTAAGTGAAGGTCATCCTTTCTGTACTGCATCGTGTGGTTTGTGAGGTCTCCACAACAGTGAAGATTTCCTAGCTGTATTGTTGTTTAAAAATGCAGGGTTTTTTGGTCATCAGTTTCTATAAAGATTTTAATAAATCAGCAGAGGTATAAAGTATCCTATTTTCTTGCCCAAATACACACTAGATTTTGCTGATCAATCTTTTCATTCAACTGACAATACAAACACAATTTTGGCAAATTTTATTTCACAATAGAGTTCTTAAAAACAACAGAATGATTTTAATTTTTTTATCATATTATTTAGGGATTTAAAGTTCAACATATCAATATTTGATGAAAAATATCTGTTTCATGTTATGCCTAAGATGTTTGATATTCAGACAGATAGTGAGGTTAAGCTTAACAGCCTAAGTTGTATGGTAATAACAATAAACTTGTCTTCTGGAAGGTTAACAACCTAAGTTTGCAGACCAAACTAGAGAAAAAGGAGGGCTGCAAGGAAAGCCAATTTTTTGGCCCTAGCCTTCCAACGTCAATTAAGACTCAGGACATATGAGAACTTGTACTGTAACGTCATGTAACTCCGTAGTGTCCCAAATTTTCTTTTCAAGGAGATTATGGGGCCAAAGAGGAAAGTGAT
>NW_004524705.1:6128888-6129618 GCF_000260255.1 Octodon degus | reverse complement strand
GCAGTGAGTTCTGCTGAAGGGTTCCACGCTGGGCCTGCATTCTGTGTTGAATGAGGATCCAGTGGGCCCTGGCGGTCTCACTCACATGCTGGACCTGCGCTCTGGGTCTGTTCAGGCTCTGCGGGCCCTCTAAGAGGAATTTGTAATGGTAACCAGAAGCTAGTATCTGGATGTTTCTTTCTACATATAATTTTCCAAAAGTAAGACCAAAGAGTCTTTTGAGAAATTGCTGATTTCAGATCTGCATTGAGAAAAAGTAAGCAATGAACCTAGAAGATCTAATGTCACCAGATAAAAAGATATTTAATAATAAAAAGCTCTGGATATGTGCAAAATGACTTACCTACATAAGGAGCTGCCAGTGGACAAAGTTCACATAACAAAATAAAGAAAGATAGAATATGATTATATTATTCCAAATACTAAAAATCCAAAAGTCCTTATGGTTGTAAATAAATAGAGGAGGAGAAGGTTCACCTTTTCTTCATAGCAGAATTCTAGATTAATGGATGCAGAAGTAGTAAACTCTACAGAAAAAGCATCACTGGAACACCAAAGTCCTAATTACTGCAGAAATACTGCCAGCAAGATCCATTAATGGAGGATGACAATTAGTGAACATTTAGCAAATGCAGTTATACATATAATCAGAATATTTTCTGCCAAGTATTTAATTATTACAAATGGAAAAAGCACAACTTTACATTGGAGAATTCTGGCATCCCATAAC
>NW_004524705.1:6119911-6128788 GCF_000260255.1 Octodon degus | reverse complement strand
AAATAAAAGGGGATACAGATGAATGTCCATTTTGTATCTGTGTATTCAAAGTGGTTGGGATAGATATATAGTTACATTCTCTTAATGAATAAAGTGATTTGTTCTAATGGTGTTTGTAAATAGGATATCGAGTCCACATCTTGTACAGCAATTAACCACTAAAAAGAATTATGCAATGTATTAATTATTGAAACTGTCCTACCAATTTGATTTGAAACTGTCTCATTGCTATTTGTTTCTCACTAAAATTATGAAAAAAAAAAACCCAGAATGAAGACATCTTAAGTAACCAAAATCCTGCATACTTTATAGCCTATCTTGTTAAACAGAAATGTGGTTAATATTTTTTTGACATTAGGACTATCATAGTGTTAATTTTATGGTTCCCTGAGTTCTTATAAAAAACAAAACCTCACTGTTCTGTGACAACTACATCCCTACCATTATAGAGGGAGTAGAAAGATTTTACAATATTTGGGTGGATCAAGCTATGGTTTAATATCAAGAACAAGAAGAATGTCTTTGTCTAATTATTGGAGACAAGTATTATAATAAAAAGTTTGTTTATAAAGAGAGAGAAAATTTCTGTGAATATTTAAAAATTATATTAAAAGACATATTGAACTATTTCTTTCGAAGTATTTCACCTTGTTTCAAATACAACAATATTTTTTTTGTGGTACCAGGGTTTGGACTCAGGGCCATTCTCTTAATTCAATGAATAGGGAGGTTTGTTATAATGGTGTTTGAGACAGGATATCATGTCTGCATCTTGTACAATGAATAACCACTAAGATAGTATGCAATGTTTTAATTATTGAAAATATGCCAGTAATTGGCTGTGAAACTGTCTCATTGATATTTGTTTCTCAATAAAATTATTTTTAAAAAGCCTCATGCATGGACAAAGAAAATTTGATGTATTAATAACGTAATCGTATTGCACCATCAAATGGATAGAATCCTGTCAATAGCACCAACACAGATTGAAACTGGAAGTTGTCATTTTAAATAAACTAATCCAGGCACAAAAACATTACAACAATGCTACCATTCTGGCCACTTTCTAAGGTGGGTTCAGAAATTGTTTGAAGTCTGAAAAAAAAAATGCTGCTGGCAAGAGCCACCTGATGGAAAACAGGCCTTCAAAGTTATTATGGTGCGTCGGCAGCAGGATCTGCCACCACAACATCTTGGCTCTTCTACAAAGCCAAAAAAACCTGCAAGATGAGTCATTTTAGTTGATTCTAGACATCCAAACAGACGATGGTGCAGTTAAAGACCCTCACGAAAGAGGACTTGCAGAGCTGCTCCACAAAGAGGCCAGAATGGTGACGTGAGTGGGTTCCCCTTTATGTTTTGATCGGGTCATGTGGGTGAGAGTCTTCCCAGGCCATCTATCATCTCTGTACAGACTTTAGAAAAGGACAAATTGTTTGCACCTCAGTGTTTGACATGAGCATAGGTCCCAAGACTCAAACAGTTAGCCAAAAAGTTTCACTTGTACACAAATGATAGTTTCAAAAAAGCAGATATAAAAGTCACTACTAAAGGACAGTCAAGTTAAGTGCAATGTTCTCAAATTACTTACTCTACTTGTGACTTAATTTGAACCCAGTTTAAATTGCAAGGGTTCAAAACAAATTCATGGCAAGATAGATGTTTAATTTATAAAAAAAAAATCAAAAGTGTTTCTGAGAAACAATGACCATAAATTACTAGTTTTTTTGTTTTTCTTATATTATATGCAGGGTCTCACTCCACAGCTCAGACTTGTAGTGATCCTCCTGTTTTCAGCCTCCCCAGTGCTGGGATTATAGTCATGTGCCACCAGGCCTAGACTTAGTAATCCCCTCAGCACGCCCGAAGGTGAGGCCAGTGTGGCATGTG
The DNA here is from genome assembly GCF_000260255.1 of Octodon degus. Taxonomy (NCBI): domain Eukaryota; kingdom Metazoa; phylum Chordata; class Mammalia; order Rodentia; family Octodontidae; genus Octodon; species Octodon degus. Next base: position 6,126,898 of record NW_004524705.1, on the reverse strand, counting down.
GTGCTGGGATTGAACTCATCCTTGAGCTTGTCAAAGCAGGTGCTTAGTCTCCTGAGCTATCTTGCTGGCCCTGATGACCATAATTATTTTCATAAATGTCATATAATGAAAGAACTATGAAAATCTGATTGACAGTTTGTCCACCAGAACAAAGCTGTAGAAACAATGTCGACAACATATTGAGATGGAAGGTGATTCTTACAAACCTAAGCTGCTGTGGTGGATAGTAAAATCTTGAATGCTTGTTTGTCAAATGACTTTATTGAAAAAAAACTTTTAGCTTAATGCTACCTTTTGGACAAAAACTTGGAATCAGTATAGTGTGTGCTTAATAAGGACAAATTTATGTACAAATGTGTTTCATTTCCTACTGAATTCAGGGTTAACTTCAAGAGAGAGGAAGACCAGCCTAAATGTTCCAGGCTGTTGAGACATTATTGGACAGGCACCTGAGGCATTATAATAGCCAATAGTATGACAGGGCAGAAAGAAATGTACCATTGTTATTTATTTTTGTATGTAAAGAATATCTGTTTCTTTGGTCATATGATTGTGTTGAACAAAAATTAAAATTTTACTTACCAAATGTTGGCTGGATTTTCATCATGTTTAAACAAAAATAATTACTTAGAAAATAAAATATATACATGAATATAAGGATAATTTTGAGGCATATATGTGAATAGCCCTCCAGATTTAAGTGTGTGTTTACTGTCTTTGCAGTATCTCAGGTCTTAAAACAATATAAAATTTTTATCAGAACGTGTCCTTTCTTATAACACAAACTACATCTGTTAGGCTCATCACTAGACCCTGCTACTTAAGGTGAAGTAACAGAATTGCTGCACGTTACCTGTGCTAAAGCGATACATGAAGTAGATGAGAGAGACCCTTTTGACTACCACAGATTATGAGCGATCTCAGGTGAAATCTCTAGAATTGGAGCCCATTTGAAGCCAGACTCATGTGTGCTCTCTGTGGTGAGAACCCTGTCTGAAACAGTAATCTAGTGCTGCCTAGATTAATTCACTGGCTCATTTTATAAATTAATTCAAAAGATTCTAAAATGGACGAATCTATTGAAAATGGGGTTGATATTTTGAAGCAGCTTGATATGATGATCAAAATACTTCTATCTGCTTGAGTGATTCACATCTTGCATAGAAAAGGAGAGAAATCGTGCTCAATTTTAAAATTTAATACTGAGAGAAGGTTAGCGCCAAATGGAAGAGCAAGAGAAACAACAACAAAACAGTAGTAACAGACAAGTCTATAATCTCTCTCAATGTTATTTTATGGCACCATTGGCATTTGCAATATGCTACATTGCTGAGCAGTAATTTAAGTCTCAAAAGGAACTAAAGTGCTGTGCAAATTTAGACACATTTCTTCAGGGACCACTCTAACCACCACAAAAATAGCTGTTGCATTTCATCCCTAGGTAGTTACAAATGAAAGTGTGAAATAATTTCAAACCTTATTTAAAGGATAGAGTAAAACACTAAAAGTAATAGTTGCCTCATAGAGAAGTTAAGTGGGCAAAACACAGTCATCTGAGAATTAGGCAATTTAATCAGGGCTCTAGGATAGCAATTCCTATACTTGTTCATTAAATGCAAAATATGATACATTTTATGTGTTCAGTGGATAAGGATTTTGGACTCCAGATGAAGCTTTCTGCTTGATTTAGCTCTTAGGCACTGATGAAACAGAAATGACCAATAAAAGATTAATTGTGTACTACATTCTAGACACAAAAATAATAATACATATTACACAAAAAGATGAGTTGTGATACGTGTTATTTTTGTGCAGACTATTTAGATGATAACTACTTTGTTTACTTGTTAACCTATCCACTCACACATTTCCTGATTTGTAAATATGTTACTATCTTCTGTGTAAATCTTGCAGAGGGGTCATGAAATGAGGAAAATTATATGATATTATTTCCGTGTTCTAATGAACACAGCTAGGTTGAAAAGGAGCTCTAGGGAATATTTTATACACAGGATAAGTTGACACTTCAGCATGCAAAGCTCAGGTCAGAGATGGGCAGGATGCATTAGATGTGAGGTTATTATGTTTTAGCTGTTGTGAAGAAACAAACTTCCTAGAACAGTGTTTTTTTATTAAATATTTATCATAAACATATAAAAAGTGAAAAAAACCCTGAAAGAGCCCTCCACATGGTAGCACACCTTGGGATAGAGACCTCAAAGGTGAGCCTAGAAAGTTTAAATTTCTCTCCTTCTTAGGTCAGTCTCAATGAAAGTAATTACTTCAAATACACTGAATTGCTGGGAGCCTCATGCATCCACATTGAGAGACGAGTTTGGAGATAAAATCTTGTGAACATTTAACTCCCAGAGCTTTCTCATTAAAACCACCTTATCCGTTTAGGGTAAAAGTAGGCACTTTTTAAAATGGATTTCCTCAGACCTCTTCTTTTCAAATTGTTATTGTCTTCCTATTTCTCTGAATTCTAGATAGTGTATTAAGGTATTTTTCAATTTACAGGGCTGAAGAAAAGACCTTGTTGAATTTACGGCTTTCATATTCCCTAATTTCATTGCATTTCTTCTGTGTGCTACGTGGCTGAAAATTCTCCAGGCAACACGAATCTCAACTCTTCCCACAAGCTGCTGATGAAGCTCTCAAAGGGTCACCTCTACTTGGTCAGTTCATAAAATAGCCCATCTAGTTCCTAGAGGGCACAGAGGCCTAGGAGAAAGGTGCCAAACCCAGCTGGTCTGTTGGCCTGAGACATTCTCCTCCTGCAGTAGAGGCACAACACAGGAAACATGTTAGCTGTGGCTTCAGTGACCAAAGTGCACGGTGACCTCCTCCCACACTTGTCATCTATTCTTGCTTGCTTGCCTTATCTATGTGTTCATCATTTAGAGCTCTTTCTTTTCCATCCTGATGGAATTTTCTTTCCTCCTCTACTCTGGGTGCTGTTAATACTTCAGGGAAATTAGAAATCATTGCACATCTTTCATATATCGGATTGGGATAGATGAATGTCAGGTACCTCAAAAGGATATTATTTATATTATCTTAAAAACATCTGGCAATTTCATGCCTACTGAAAACATGTTCCAGATGAAATGTCTGAATGAGTAAAAGAAACTAAAATCTTACCAATTGAAGAAAAGATATATTTAAACAGCAGGCAATAAAACTCAAGTGAAAATATACTAACCATTGTACTAGTAGGTACTAAAAAAATGACAGAGATATAAGTTCACATGAGTACATTTTTTAAAAAGGATACTGTTAAATTTCTGGATACTGTTAAACTGTTTACCTTCTCTAGACAAATATATATTGAATAACTAGTTTCTTATTCTGCATTTTTCTCAGCTTCTAGGAACTTTTAAGAAAAACATTGTATAATGCTCTGGTTATTAATATGGCTTTTGCTGTTATTTTGTTCATTGCCTTTGTTTGACTTGGGTGCCTACTCTTTAAGCTCTTAGAGTCTTCCAAATTTTATTGGAATTCCACTTTGCTCAGATTATACACAGAGGATGTTGTTTATCTCTTCTCCACCTAAGTATCCTTAGAGAGAGTGGAAAATATCGGTTATATATAAAACTCTTGTGGAGAAAAATGTTCAATAAAAGTGTGAATCCCTTTAGAATGAAGTACTATCCTTTTATAGTCCAGGTAATAGCTGTACAATCTCTCGTGATGACCCCATATTATTTAGCAATCATCTTATTCTTAGAAAAGCAAATGTGTTATTAATGTATGTGTATATTTAAATTTTAATTTGTAGTAAGAACTCCAAGTACTTCAATATGCTATTTATTGATTATGTTTACTTTTTAAAATAATTTTATTTCTTTTTAAAGGATTAATAACAGTTTTAAAAATTTGGTGTCTCAGAGTAAATATTACCTTATGCAGGTGTGGGAAGAGCAACAGCCTACTGCAGTTGCTCGGACCTCAGAGTCAAGCCAAGTTTGTGTTTTTTGTTGCTGTTTTTGTTTGTTTGTTTGTTTGGTTTTTTTGCAGAACCAGGGATTGAACTCAGGCCCCTGGCGCTTTGCCAGGGAAGTGCTTATTCCACTTAGCCATCTCTCCGGCACCTCAAGTTTATGTTTAGATGTACAGGACAGGATGCTAAGCAGTTTATTACTTCTGGAGCAGTCGTTTCGGGGGAATTCTGTGATAGGAGCAGGAACTTTCTCATCAAGCCCTGCGAATGGAATTCATAACAGAGATGGACATTCATTCACAAAGTGGCAATAAAGAAAAGCTAAACAACCAAATAGAATATGTGAAATGAACAAACAAAACTTAAAACTGTAGAAAGAAGAAATAATTTTGGAGTCATAAGGAAAAATGTTTAAAAATTTCTAAGTATTCTCACACAGATTGGAGAAAGTTGCATAACCTAAAAATAAAAAAGTTCAAAACCTAGTGTGTCTGGAGATTGAAATAGAGCAATTGTAAAAACAAGGCTTAGTATCTCTAACAAAAAAAATAATGGGCTAATAATCTGTCTTGATGATAGACACTTAGGTGACACACATAAGACTCTAGCTCAATCTCAAGTATAGAAAAACAAAGAAAACGCAAGGATTATCAAAAATTTAAAATATATTATACAAGTGTGTCTCAAAATTTTAAGGTATAAAAGCAAAGTTAAGCCTGTCAAATAGCCCAGCAGATTAAAGCTCCTGCTTAGGCAGAAGCAGCAGCCGGGGTTCAAGCCCCAGAGTGCTGTGCCAGTGTTGGCCCCATCCCTGGTGCATGCTGAGATGGCAATTGAGACTGGGTGTGGTGGCATGCACCTATAATCCCAGCTCTTGTAAGGCTGTAAACAGGTGGATCACTATGAGTTTGATCTAGTAGTGAGTCCCTGTGGACCACATACTAAAACACACACACACAAAATCAAAGTTAACTTCAATTTCAGACCCAGTGGAAGCCAGTTTTACAAACCCAAGTAGCCTCAGTCTTAGGAGAGACATATTTATAGCGATGTATGAGCGTGAGAGCACAGGTGTGTACTCAGAGCTACCTAGGAGGCAGGCAGAAGCCTCACGGGCAACATAGCAGGATCCTATTTCTAAAAAGAAGATATAGAAAAGAAAGAAACAAAAATGAATAAACTTAAAGCAAAGTACTAAATGCTACTCAAAAACAATATCTTTTTAAGAAATTAAATTATATTTAAAGCTTTAAAGACAGATAATCCAAATCCCCAATAATTCTAATGGTGAACTCTACCCAATAATTCACATATTATACATACTTTTGTAGGAAACATAAGAGGAAGGATAACTTCCTGATGATTTATATGAGGCTAGCATTGCCCTACTGTCAATACTGGAAGAAAATATTACAAAATGTTTCATAGGTCAGTGATACAAATATAGGCCTGGCCAAATAGCTCAGTGGATTAAAGAGCCTGCAAGCAGGTGCAGGGGCTGAGGGTTCGATTCCCAGGTCTGCTGTGTCGGCCCGCTCCCAGGGCACACTGAGACGGCAATTGAGACTGACTGTGGTGGTGCAAGCCTATAATCCCAGCTCTTGGGAGCTGTAAACAGGCGGATCACTATGCGTCTGATGAAGTAGTAAGACCCTGAACACCCTGTAGAGCATTCCCTATAATACAAAAAAAAAGATACAAATATAATCACAAATGCCCTTCACAAAAGTACTAATAAATGGAGTCAAGACATCAATAATAAGGATGCTACAGTAAAATAAAGTGGATTTTACTCTAGAAATTTAAGGTGGATCAATATTAATTTGTAAATCAATGTGACTCATCCTATTAGCAGATTGAATGAGGAAAACACGATTGAATAAGGAAAACATCATTAGGTTATAAATTTATTCAAAGAAAGTATTTGGAATAAGAGCAGCATCAATTCATGATAAATAATAAATAACTTTGGAATAGAGGAAAATGTCCTGTCTACAAAAAGGGTGTCCCCAGGAAGCTCTTGAACGTATTGCTCTTCCTGGGGAGGCGGCTGCCATCCAGTCCTAATGAGCACCGAGACAAGAGCATCTTTACCTGCATCCCACCCACCCTGCTGAGCACGTGCCATCCAGTCAACACTTCCTATTAAATGAGCCGCATACTGGATATGAGTAGAAGCTGACAGAAAGCATTTCTTTTGCTGTGTGAAAAAGTTGGAACTAGAATTCTTCTAGCCATAAATTTGGGAGTTTCTTAAATCTAAGTGTACAAAGTCGATATAAAAGACCATATTTTCTCTCTACCTATCTACAACAAACAAAGGAAATCTAAAATTGTATCACTTGACACAGTACCAAATAAAATTGCAAAATGAGGTAATGCTCTACCTACACAATGAAGACCTGTGTTTAAAAGTATAAAACTGGGGTAAAAGTAACAAAGAATTCCAGGGTTGCACTGTGTTCTTGGGCCAGAAGACTCAAAGTTTTGATGACGTACATTTTCCCTGATTTCACCTGCACATTTAGTGTAACTTGAATGGAATACCCAGGAGAATCTCAGCAAGAAAACTTTGTGCACCTCTCTGAATCAAACAGCAAACAAACAGCAAAAACAGCACTGGCGATGTCTAGGACAGCCCATGTACTAACACAATGAAATGCATCACACTTTTCTATTAGAAATACAATGCTCTTCTAGTCAATAAACATGTTTGCTCTCAGATTTGTCTTAAACATAAAACTACCTTGTTTTTGCGTTAGAGATGAACAAGTCAGCGAGAGGTTGGGCAAATAATGAACATAATTTCTTATTTTTGGAAAAATAGATTCATAACATGATTACTACTATACTGAATCGTGCCTGTTGGAGTACTACTAGGTTACACTGGTGTTTTATAAATGACATAATTGCTAGAGAATAGGTGGAGAGAGTTTTTGGATCACACTTAGGTGTGTATGCACAGACAATTGCAAATGTATGGGTGTCAATGCTGTCCTACATGTATCCCTAGGTCTATGCACAAGAGGAACTTTTTTTTT
>NW_004524705.1:6109173-6115435 GCF_000260255.1 Octodon degus | reverse complement strand
CCCCACTTTTTTGTTTAGTTTTGTCAGAGATGGGTATTCCCTTGCCATTTTAATATGATCCACCTGTTTACAGCCTTCCAAGTGCTGAGGGCAGGCCCTGCACAGCAGGCCCTGGAATTGAATCCCTGGCTCCTGCTCCTGCTTGCAGGCGCTTTAATCCCCTGAGCTATTTGGCTGTCCTTTAAATTATATTTCTTCATGTTTTTGTGAAGTTCAATAAGATGAGGCATTTTGGACTAACTTTGATAAAATTGAGTAGACATGACCAAGAATAATTTTTATTCATTAAATATGCAAAGGCTTCCTCGTGCAATGGTGAAATATATTTCATTTTCATTTCTTCTCAGTTCTCTGCAAGAGGCTTGCAGATAATGAGGTAAGGCCAAGAAAATCAACACTGAAGAGAAGAAGAGAAGATCAAACAGATGTTTTATGGGATTTTTCTCTTTTCAAATATTCTTTGATGCATAGTCCTGGAAAGGCAGATGGCAAACGGTGCTTGCTAAGAGCTGGGAATTTTGTCATCAAAGTATGCTGCACGAAATTTAATTATTGTTCTTCTCCAAATGACAGAACGTACTCCACATTTATTATATGTAACATAACATATAACATACAATTAGATTTTCTTTTTATTGATTAAATTAATGCTTATGCACAACTTACTTGACAGTACATTCCGCACTTAATACTCAGTACATATTTATGCAAAACGTTTTCATAGTCCTGACAAATTAGATAAATAACACAAATGTAATACTTAAATAGATGTGTATTTACAAGTAAAAAGACAAACACATCATCATGTATTTTCATACACATTATAGAGAAAACAAATTATCTGCAGAAACGCTATGAGCAAATGCTTGGATTGGCGGGAAGACGAACTTTTCCTGTGAAGAAAGTTGTTAACTTGACCTTTAAAAATTGGAATCTAGCAAATCAATTAAAACTGAGATGGTGTGGGGAAAAAGGAATGAATTTTGAACAGAGAATCCACACATGTGCAAGTTGTGTACTGAGAAATATGTTGATGTTTCGGGTAGAGTCGAAGTGAAGTGTGAGATGACAATATTTTTTTGTATATTTAGAGAAAATATACGGACAGTTAAATATGCCTGCATTACGATGCTTGTTTCTAGTAGTGTTTTTTCATCTCTGAATTCAAGTTATTTCTTCTTAATTGAATTAACTCTCCTGCACTACCACGTCTCTTCTTTTTCTTGACTAATCCTAGCTTGTATACTACCCTTTTGATGGTCATTTTATTTAAAGCAATATGAATACAAAGAACTTTTTGATTTAATCAAATAGGCATCCTTTAAATTCCTACTTCATGGTACTGATTTCCACAACAGAAGGGCACTTATAAGGGCATTAATTGATGCTAAACACTGCACAACACAGTGATGGGGACCAGGAGTAACGTCAACGGCTGGAGTCAAATACCATTGGGAAGAGGGTCAATCCACAGAAATTTTCCACTCTTGTATCCTCATTCCAGTGCTATCTTGGCCTGCCACAATGGTGGGTCACCTCTCGTGAATCTTTAAGGTGTGCCATGTTAACACATGTATGCATGTGATTGGTAATTGTCACTTCATCTTGAGTAAGAACCACTTAGCAGATCAGTAACTCCTCGGTGCAACTGTGTGTGATTGACACACGGGCCCACACAGCCAGGGGAAAGCCACTTTGGATGCAGCCAACAAGCCTGAACAGAACACAGAGAGCAAGCAGGATCCTTGGTCTCTGAAGGAACTCCCGGATTTGACATTTTCTTTGGATGTTGGCATCCAGGTTTGAGCCTTCCACGGACTTTCCCCACACAGGTTTTTCTACTGTCTGATACAGACTCTCAGCTCTGACTGCAGAGGCTTCCGGGGCTCCAGTTTCCCGCTTCTATGGGATCATGCAGTCCTGCCCCAGACAGCCTGCCATTTGGGGTTTTCCATTTCTAATCCTGAACATAACCACTGGGATTCTTCTGCTTCTAAACTTGTAAGACATGAATAATCTATCTTTTGTACAATTATATGTAAATTTTGTATTTATTCTGTTTATCTAGAGAACTTTCACTCATACAATGTATCACCAAATTGTTTCATAAAATGGTTTTAGGAAGCATTCATAGGCTATTACAATTTTAAGTGTAACTTCCTCTAATTTGCTTTTTATCCATTAAATTATGTTTATGCTTATAGAGAAATGTTATTAGGCTTAGATAAAGATTTATATTGTTTTAACAAAGAAAGTCAAAACTGCTTCAGCCTTTAGTTTTAACTTTTTATGCACTGATATGTGTTGAAAGCCTTGATTCACAGTGATTGTACAAAAGAATTTGTCTAATCAGGAGTCAGGTAGGGCTCTGTAACGTGCTTTCACTTACTTATGTGTACTTTATTTCTTATATATACATGAATAGTAGACTGTTACTGCTGTTTTGGCACTTGAACACTACGATTGTTTAGAAATATCTATCAAAGTGGAAAAAATAACACATTGGAAAAGTCTATAATGCATATTGTGGTGCAAGGTATAAAAAATACTGAGAAATCATAAAAGCATCAAGCCCATCCAGAATTGGATTTGGGGTGAAATATTTTTATAAAGAACAAAAGAGAAGCAAAGGTCACTCAGAGCTTCACAGTGCAAAAACTTGCTACTGTTTTCAATAGACAACTGGAAAAGGGCTTTAGAGACAGTGAAATGTAGGGACAGGGCACAGATGGGAGTGTAAGAGCCGCCGAGTAAGGGGCTCACATCTTCCTTTCAGTGTGGCAAACCAATGTTCTCTTGAGTGTATGCTTTTAAAAAGTCTGTGACACACAGAACCTTAAACAAGCTCTATTTGAAGCTGAGTCGATCTTGTACTTGAATAGAAGGGGTCAGGGGTCAGTGGTGTCCACTGAAAACCATCACTGTTGTGAGAAAAAAGCAATACAAAGTAGAGTACAGACAGCAAAACACATACCTGTAGTAAAGGTACTTTGAAAAAAGTTTGAAAGTAATTTATTAACCAATCCAATTTCATTTTATTACCTTCCATATGTAACATATTTTCATGTCTTTTTGACACAGCTTTTTCACTGTATTATTTGTAACCTTTATTCTGTCATCTTTTTCTCCCTCTCCACCTCCTTTTATTTCTCTCTCACTCTCCCTGCTTTTTTCTCCCTCTTAACCTAGTCTCTAGAATTTTGATCTACATTCCAAGTATTTTTTGTTTAGTCAGTGTTTCAGTTTTTTCCTTGCTGAGTGTCTGTTACTTTTCTCTCATTGCTGGGACAACACCCAACACTCAAAATGAAAGAAGAAAAAGTTTATTTAGCTCACAATTACTGGAGGTTTCAGTCCATACTCAGCTGGCTCCAACGCAGAGTGGCACATGGCAGAGGGCAGCAGTTCATGGTGGCGGCAAAGAGGAAGAGCGAGTGGGAGGCATAACAGCAACCATGGCAACAGAGAGCAAGTCTGTCTCTGTCTCTCATTGTTACCTCCAGGCTCTCTGGCCCAGGCTGGGTGTAGCACACACACCCATAATCCTAGCAGTACTCAGACCTATAATCCCACCCTTGGATCATGAACTAATCACGAACTGTAGAACTGCATCTCAATGATTGCATGAGGCTTTTGGGGGCAAAAACACAGAAACCAAAACACTGAATGAAAATATCCAACTCGCAAGTTACAGGAGAGTTTCTCTTGGCTCATGGTTTGCAGAGGTTTCAGTCTTTGGTCAGCTGGCCACATGGCAGCATGGCCTGGCAGAGGGGCAGCATAGAGGAGAAACAGCCAATGAGAGAGCACCTCAGCCCTCTTTCTGTCCTTTACTCTGTATGCAGCCCATCTGCCTGAGGTTGGGTGTACTAGTCACACTCTTAATCCTAGCCAGAACTATGGCAAATCAACCAGAGCACTGATTTATTCATTACACACCCGTGAACCCAGGAGCACACACTCTAGATCCAGCCACCTCTGCAAAGTACCCCCACGACTGCATGAAGCGTTCAGGGATATCTAGCCATGAGATTTGGGGAGACAAAGCATACAAGCCTGATTTATTTTTCTAAGTCTTAAATGTGGTCACACAGTACACTGTTTCAAGCTCCTCACTGCCTCTTCGTTTTCTTCAGAACTGTGGACAACCCAGAGCAGAGCGCCTAGGTTTCTCCTCTAATTATGTTGAGCTCATCTCTCATCTGCAATGAGAGACACTAGTTCTTCAACATACCCAGTGTGTCCCTGAACCTGAGCTCCTGAGTAGCCCATTCCATTTTCCAGAAACATTATTTTCACTCTGTGTTTGGTGCAGCGATGCCTTCTCAAACATCCCTTCTTTAAAACAAAATTATGAGACTTAAGTTAGATTACCTTTGCTGGTCTAGGCCCCTCCATTTTTTGACAGCAGTCAGCAAAATGTAACCTATAAAATAAGTTCCTTATGAACCATTGACTTTATTTTCCATATTTTATATTTGTTTGAAACCACAAGCACTATTTTGTCTATGTGTTATTCCCAAAGTTTAGTAGGTTCATGGTATATTTTTGACACCCAGTATGATTTATTGAATGAAATAATGAGAGAATAAAAAAAATAGAAACATTGAAAAGTAGAGAGAAACAAACTGATTTTCAAGAAGGAGCTTTGTTTCACAATTAGCAGTTACCAAGAGAAAAATTGAACAATGAACGTTAATTTCCATCCTATTGTAGCAAATGTAAATTTCAACTTGAGTGAGAACAATGTGAAATAGAATAGTTTCTCTGAAGCTTATCATATGTGTCTCCGTGCGTGTGGTAAATGCCTGAGGATATAGAAATGGCTTTTAGGCGGTGAAGCCAAATGTAAGATTATTCTTGTCATTTTCTACTTCTATGTTAATCTGCTATACTTGTTATCTTTCGATTTTTGTTGTTTGATATTGTTTAATTCAAATCAGTTAACATTTTTCTTTCATTGAAATGTATTACATTTAAATTTGTTCATATTCAAACTAATGAGAGGATTAAAAACAAAGGTAATTAGTGTTAAATAGCTGACTCAATTAACCCAGGGCTGATTTGACTATTGTGCTTGGTTCTAAAACTCCTGCTATGTATTTTTCTAAAACTATAAATGATTGATGTTGATATTTACATAGGATTTTTATATGGACAGATATTTACTTGGGTTGTTATTCTCAGCTTGATCCTGTAAAACATGAGCAACTACAAAGTTGTAAATGATTATATTTAAAAGACATTCTGGTAATCAATTTTTTAAGAACAAATGAATTGTTGAATGTGTATGTGCATTGTATATAGAACTGTGTACAATCCAAGAGTAATTAAAATGAAAACTCTCTTATGTAAATTATTCATTGTTTCAATCAGTACTTATCAAGTTCCAATTTTGATTCATGTATGATTCTAGGTACGAAGGATTTAATAGCAACTAAAAGCCACAAACAAAATTAACACAAAAATTAACATCCCAGTGCTTTCTCCTTTCAGAGAGCCACATTCTTAGTGTTTTCATAAATATTCCTTCATAACATTAAAACATATGTAAATCAGAATGCAAAACTTTAATTTTCCTATTCTACTACCTTAGTGAAAAATACAGAATCCCAAATTTGATTCTTCATCATTTCTATCAAATGTCCTTATTTTCAAGATTTAGAAAACAGAGAACAAAACATAGATTACTTCACACAATAGTCATTCAAATATTTGTGGAAATCACTAATATTCTTTGCTTCATAACTAGAACCAACTGTTAAAAAGCCAGGGAGATGGCTCAGTGGAGTAAGCACTTCCCTGGCAAGTGCAAGAGCCTGAGTTCAATGCCCAGTTCCACCACAAAAAAAAAAGCAGATTTTGCCTCATGTAACTGTTTGTCAAAGTAATGAAAGAATAAAATTAGTGATATGCCATTTATGCTTTTTAAATTTAAATGTTGAATTTAAATGTAGTGTTTCAAGTCCGTCATTCATCACATTTAATATGCTAGCCTGTCAAAAGTATTTTGAAACCATGGTTGTCTAATTATCAATTTAATTAGAATTCCTTTCTGGATCCCTGCAAATTTAAGTCTTGAATAGTTGGCTTTTTAATGTTTTAAGCTGTTACTTTCAATGACAGAGTTGCTCATTTGTTTGACTGATGGAAATTTAGTCACCCTGCAAAATTCAATTCAAATGCCATAATTTTAATTATATTTTGTACCTCTGATTACAAAGAAATACATTTATATATCTGCATAATTACCTTATATATG
>NW_004524705.1:6106408-6107561 GCF_000260255.1 Octodon degus | reverse complement strand
GGAAAAAGTAATATAAAGTCAACAGAAAATGGAAATATACTTTTTAAGGTTTCTAATACTAGGAGAAGATATTGTATAAGTCCTTTAAATTAAATGTAAGTCAAAGATGTAGTATAAATCTTAGAACAAAAATTAAGATTAAGTAATATTGAGAAAATTAATTACTAATTAATTAAAAAATTAAATGTTTCATAATTTTTTTCAGTCTTAAAACATTTTATTTTCCTTTCTATTTATTAGTACATGTTTGTGGACATAATGACTACATTCACTCTGGGTATCTGATCTCTGGTCATGACATAGCTCAATTAATTTTTTAAATTTTTTTCCATAATTTTATTGAGAAACAAATAGCAAATGAGACAGTTTCATATCAAATTGGTAGGACAGTTTCAATAATTAACACATTGCATACGTTCTTCCTAGTGGATAATTGCTGTACAGGATGCAGACTGGATATCCTATTTACAAACACCATTAGAACAAATCATTCTATTCATTAAGAGAATGTAACTATATATCTATCCTAACCATTTTGAATACACACATACAAAATGGACATTCATCTGTATCACCTTTTTTGTTTGGTTCCATTATTTGTATATTATAGGTGTGTTAACTCAGCAAAATATTCTAAAAGAGTCCAATAGTCCATAATAGTATTGGGGCTTCCACTTCACTGGCAATTGAACTAAGAAAAAGTTTTCATGATAGCAAAGAATTATTAGGAGTAAAACATAAGATAAATACTGGAATGGCAAATAAATGACCAGCACTTCTAACAGTTTGAGGATAGGATATCGCACAAAGTTCTAGTGTTCTGTGGACATGCACAATGACCGTGACAGTTATTGGTGGCCAGGCGTCATTTGTGGGACTGAGCTACAGATGTTTTTTTTTAAATCCACCCTCTAGTCTCAGATAGAATCATGACCCATAGGTTGGAAGAGAAGTCCATTTGTAGAGTGTGCTGATGGAAATATTTTGCTGCTGAACACAAAAGAATAACTGAAAGTATACTATTGTATACTTCTTATTCTCCTGTGTTTAATTGCTTGCCCTACTTGGTGCGTTCTTTCCATTCTCATTCGTGGGGCAGTGATCAATTTGCTCCCTCTCTAGAACATCATTTAGTAGTCTGTGTAGGCTTGGC
>NW_004524705.1:6090881-6097663 GCF_000260255.1 Octodon degus | reverse complement strand
TATATTTACATTTATGAACACATGTGTGTTACAACTTGTACTGTTTCTTCAAAATGATATTTCATGAGTGCTGGCCAGATAGCTCAACAGACTAAAGTGCCTGCTTAGGCAGACACAGGGACCAGAGTTTGATCCCTGGCATGCAGTGCTGGCCCCTACCCCAGGGCATGCTGAAACAGATATCAGACTGGATGTGGTGGCACGCCTGTAATCCCAGTGCTTGGAAGGCTGAAAGAGCATTGGCTACAAGTCCAATCTCTGTAGTGAGACCCTTTAGACCCTGCAATAAATACATTTTAAAAAATGTTATGTCATACTTAATGTCAAATATTTGACCTGGGGCTGGGGAGATAGTTCAGCGGTCTAAGTGCTTACCTGGAAAGTGCAAGGACCTGGGTTCGATTCCTCATATGGCATGCCATGCCAGCTCTCTCTGGGTGCAGCAAGCTGACCACTGAAACCAGGTGTGATGGCACATGCCTGTAATCCCAGTGCTGGGGAGGCTGAGAAAGGAGGATCACTGTGAGTCCGAGATGTGTAGTGAGATCCTGTACCAAACAAACAAACTGATAATTAAAAATAAGTAAGAAACAAATATTTGACCTATCTGAAACATAATTAGCATAGAATGCAAATTTTATAAAATAAATGTAATTGTCAACTTTCCCTCCATGGTTTATGTGTTATCCATCAGGCATCATTTTTTTTCTCATCGTTAAAAGTTGTGTGTTGAAAATAAATACATCTCATGCTGTTCCTCTTGGCAGCAGCTTTATAATGAAACTACAGAGCTCATAGGCAGATTTCAAATTATAAGCTGTGCCAACCTTTGAAATTCCCTTGCAAGTGAGCATATGTTATTGATATTATCTAACTCAATGGGTAATTTTCTAGCTAATAGATAGTTTTTTTTGCTTCTGGCTGAGATGAAACTACACCAGGCTATGAAACGGGTGATTATTGTGAAGGTGTTCTTTCCCTAGAGGTGACAGCCAATGTGACACTCATTCCTGGGCGTACCTTGACGCAGGGCCTTGGCCTTGCTTCCAGTGCACCTGCTTGCTTTCAGGGTGGGAGTGCACCTGTCCTGCTTTTGTGCTCCTCCAATGACAGGTTCTGAGAAGGGATGAATGCATGCAAATCTGTAGACAGAGATGCAATGAAATCTTTTGTGCGGCAATGAATTGACTAATCTGTCACACATATGTTCAGTAAAGCCAGGTAGGAAGTCTACGTGTTTACAGTAAATGTATCCATATTTTATATTGCTTTATTTCTATTATATGATGAATCCAGATATCAAAATACTATTATATTTCTGCCAGTTGGATTTCATTTGCCATCATATATATGTATTTGTATGTGTGTATTTGCTTATCCCATCTATCCATCCATCCATCCATCCATCCATCCATCCATCTGTCCATCCATCTATGTGCCATTTTGGGGATCAACCATGAGCTTCGCACATGCTAACCTAGTGCTTTCCCCACCAGACAACGTCTCCAAGCCATCTAATTCTCTAAAATATTTTGTGTTAAAATTTTGTTGGATTAGTGGTAGATTCTTTATATAAAATTTGTAAAGGGAGTTATCTGGAAGTTTAATGTTTACATAGAAGACAAATAGGACTGACAAAGTATTATCAATATAGAAACATAATAAGGTACATAAATAAAACTAACGATGCCCAAGATAAATAGTTCTACTCATAATAGATCCTGAGGAGACAGTGGTCAAGTACCCCGTCGCAGAAGATAGCGTCGCCACATTGATACCCTTTAGGGAGAAAAGGGATAGGGTCAAAGCGGCACAGTTGAACGCCCAGATAGAAAAATGATGTGGTGATGGAGCAGAAAGCAAAGGAAGGAGGGTTTCTTCTAACTGAAAAATCATACATAGAGATTTTCATTTTTCCTTAAGTGAGAAATAAAGGCTAACTTCATAAATTAGATAAGGAAGGTAAAGGTAGCTATGTTTACTGGCACTCCCAAAATAAATTTACATCAATAGGGAAAAAATTAAAAATGTGATAAGACTATGATTGGATTCTATACATAAATGAATTTTTGACATAAGTAAATTAAAATGGTATCACTTGCTAGCTCATTCATTTTTAACTGTTACGCTATAATAACTTTTAGTTACACTAAGTACTTTTAAACCCTCAAATATACTTAGTAGGGAGAAAATAAGCTAGTACTATTGAACTAGAACACTGAAGAAGAAGTAATTATAATACAGTCTATTATACTTTATTCAATTTCTTCTTTTTCAAAGAAACTATTGTAAAATCTTTCTTATCCTGAAGCCATGCTAGTTTTCCCAGTCTATGCATAGAAGAATCCTGTGTGTTATGAAAGTGTTTTCAAATCTCAACAGGAGTTGTTCAGCACAATGTCAGACCTGCGGAGCTAAAGCCTCATCAATACGAAACCACAAAGGACTGTATCTCTCCTTGGAGCGCTGCATAAATGAATCTGACCACACATTCTCATCGGGCAATCACCCAGAGTAGTGGAAAATAGTCATGTGCTGTTCCTCCAATGAATAAGGTCATTAGAAATTTATTTTTCTTCACATGTATAAATATTTTATACATTGCTCGGCTATTATCTACAAAAGTAAATTCATATTGAAAGTTATCAAAAATATCACATCATTAGATTTCAAGGAAAATTATTTTCCTTTTGACATTAATTTTACACAATCTAATAAACAAGGCCAATTTAATTTAATATTCATATTTAACAAGAAAGAGAAAGAGAACATCATAAACATAAATACTGCAAAATTCAATTTTTATCTGAACTTTAAACAGACTTAAATACTTATTTTCCTTTCTACTGGTTTATTTAATTATAGAGCTGTAGAAGAACCTTCTCTGTTATTACAGAATGAGCGTGAATACAGAATTTACTTGTATTTCATTTTGCTTTTAGAAAGGGTGAAATAGAATGTATTAGAATAGCTAATATAACTTGCAAGGGCATTAGATATTTCAGGTGAAGTTAGTTTTAGTAGATATTTTTGCACTTAAAAGTAAATAAAGACACATGAAAGTTTAAGAAAAAATACATTTCTAATAGTAATTTTCTAATGTTAATGAGTTTTCCTTCCAAAATCTGCCCCACATTTATTTCTTTCACATGTAGTCAACACTGATAATAAGTATTAGTCTCTCTGAAAGTTCCCTTTTTGTGATATCCTTCTGCCAAGATGTTTTGATATTTCAGCGAGAATAATAAACTGAAATACTACTTCTATCTTCTAACTACTCTCTTCAAGAACCTACATTTGATATTCTTTTCCTCTTCCTAGGCCATTGTCGTTGATCCACATTAAAAACTTGCAGTAGCCTCTGAGCTCAATCCCATCTCATGACACCCACCAGAACAAGGCCTTATTCTACCCCATGCTTCTCCTGTCTCTGTACACTCCCTGTCATTTAATCTGTTGCATTCATTAAACTTTGAAGGCAAATTGAACTATGTTCCTCCTTATCTTATCATCTTCAATGTTTTACTATATCTTTACTATTCATAACGATGCTGAAGATATCTCTGTAATAAAATGAGTAACAGATGATTTCAATGCCATTCTCTGTCAGGCCTTTCATTTGCTTATTTCCCTTCGCTCCCCTCTTCACACAGTCCTTCCCCTCCTTCCTCCTTTCTTTGTTCCTTCTCTTCTTTCCACCATACACCATCTTTCCCTCCTAACTTCTTTTTCCCCTTTAAGTACATTTTCAATGTTATGATAGTAGTAGCTCACCCCAATTTTTGATCTTGTAATGTATACTTTATTAAATAAATAGCACAAAATTGATAGTTGTTCACTAGTTTCTTATTAAGATAAAAATCAAATGTCTTTCCACCACAAAAATGTCCAACATTTCTGGTTACCTTTATATATATGCTATCTCCAAATTTAAATCTTAATAGTTTCACAAACCATGCTGCCTAGGAGTCAAGAGAAATATATTTTAAAATTTTAAGGTAGTTCCCACATTCTGATGTATAAATCTGACCACATACCTTTGGGATAAAATATGTTATTAGGTGAGAAGTAGAAACAAACTACAAATATTGATAACCCTTGAGGCAAATACACATTCTTTTCTCATTGAAAGCAATCTCAGACAATGTCATTTTCTGAGTTCTGATGGTCTTAATGCCTTCTGTATCAACAGGGAAAGATTTGCAAGTGTACATTACATGTCTCTGAGAAGTACTTCTTTGAATATAAAATTCAAATGTCACATTTCTGGATATCCCTTTTCAAAAAAAGAAAAAGGCCTACCAATCTGCTCTGTCTCAGGTAGGAGCTTCCAAGATGGCCCCAGCTCCTCTGAAGCTGGTCACCATGAGTGTCAGTGCTGGGTGTCTTAAAGCTGGTCCAAGCACCTCCGAAGTCCCCACTTAGACAGGTGGGGACTCTCTGCTTTGCACGGAATGTGGTCTGCTGCATATTTTGACCAGAGAACAGGATGAAACCACCACCACATCTGTTCTGGCCTTAAAGATGCCCAACAGGTTTGGCCTGGGTATCCTGGAGCCTGAGTGCCTCCAAGCATCTGAGGACACGCTGAAGAGAATGCTGGGGAGGTCAGCCCTACAGGAAGATGGTCCAGCTGTCTCTTCCCTTCTCCTTCACTTCTGGGATGGCAACACATTAGCAAATTGGACTTGCACTCCTGAAATAACATCTAGCCACACCTACCTACTAAAGGGATGTTGGCTTGTGTCTAACAGGAAAGAGAAAGTGAGAAGCAGTTCTAAGTGCTACTTGTAAAATGGGTGACACCAGAAAACCTTAACTTGTAAAGTAAGTAAGTATGGGGTGCTCTGTTACACAGATGTAGAAAACCAGAGAATCATTTGAGTCCAAATGGAAGACACATTCTTCAAGGCCATAGATCCTACAGGAGCATCGTCTAGAACAGCATAGAGGCCCAGCCCCATGGCTCTGCACTGCAGTAGGAGCTGTGGATGGCACATGCATGGAAGCCACCCTGGTGCAGGCTCAGTTCTCCAGGGCAGAAGACCAGGCTAAGCTTGCATTTATTTTATTTCTAAGTACATGCTGATGACACAGTTTAACTTATGAAAACTGAATCAAAAAGTTAATGGTTAAAACTCCAATTTATTTACATGAAATTAATACTTCTTTGTTAGGAATCCCATGGAAACAGTGCTGGCTATGTTCAAAGTCCTCAGGATCTTCAAAATTTCAAGGAGATTCTAAGAAAAACACACTATTCCTTAGATAAACTAGCATGTGTGAACTGGAATTAGAAGAAAAATGAGGTAGAATTTAATACCAAGATCCAGTCTTAGCCCAGGGTCCATGAGTGTGTGGGAGAGCTTCCTCTCCCCCCTACTTCACCTTGTCCCCTCCAGACTCAGCTCAGGCCTGGCATACAGGCCTGGGGTGAAATCCTACAGCTGCAATCCCTACAGAGAGTGTAGGGGACAGAAAGATCCAGCTAGTCCAGGAGCAGAAAATCTTGCCAGAAGGGCACAACAGGTTCACCCCAAAGGGCAGCTGCAGGAAGGAGCTGAGCACAGTGGCCAGACCCAAACCGGGCACAAATGGATAAATCCAAACTTCGTAGATCCGCACCTGAACTAAGGTTGTGTGCTAAGGTTGTAACTGCGCCAAAGATCTACAACAAAGGTCAGAAGACAGTGCTACACAAATTGCCAATGAGAAGGAGCAAAATGCAGTCTCAGAACCCAAGCCCACACGTAACAAGTGCAGAGGACACTAACACAGAACAAATTGGGATCACACAGCTGGAATCAATGAACCAATGGCTTCTGAAATAAACAGCTGCAGGAAGGTATAGAGGAACTCAGATTGGAAATGAAAAAAGAAATCCCTGAATTAATAACATCTGCAGTAAAGAATCAAATGCAGAAACATATGGAGGAAACCCAATGCCCATCCAGAACAAGTGCAGAGGACACTAGCTCAGCTCAAATGTATGAATTGATAACATTGATAGTAAATAAGCAACAGCAGAAAGTCATAAAGAAGCTCATAGTGGAATTTTCTGAAATAAGAAAAGAAATCTCACATCTGGATGCGCTTCAGGGCACCCCTGGCAGCTTCCACCTTCTCTGTCTCACCAAAGATAAGACCAGAAATAAAAAAGAGACTACGCTCGATTTAAGGCCAAAATCCATGACCTGCGAGAACAGATGATGAACTACAGCATGAGTTCCGGGTCCAGCTCCCTGTGAACCAATCAGAAACACTCCTTCTATGTCAGAACCATGTTTGACTACAATAAGAGCAAGGACAGTGGGCTGCCAAGCCAAGGACTTAGTTTTAAATACGGAGATATTCTGCACGTAATCAACGCTTCTAACGATGAGTGGCGGCAGGCAAGGAGAGTCACACTGGAGGGAGACAGTGAGGAGATGGGCATCATCCCCAGCAGGCGGAGGGTGGAAAGGAAGGAATGCACGTGATTGAAGACAGTAAAGAAAAGAATTCTCTGAACTCAAAGCATCTGAAGTAAAGAATCAACTACAGAAATATAGAGAGGAAACCCAATCTGAAAAAAAAAAAAACACTGCAGTAAAAGAATTAATAACTGCTTCTAAAGAAAACATTGGAAAAAACCAGATTAGAAAAATGACAGATTCCTTGAATGAGCAATACAGGAAAGAAATGGATCACATGAAGCAAAGTCAAAGAGATATAGAGGCATTTAAAATCTCAATCACAAGCTTGTAAAACCGTTTAAGTGAAAGTGAAGACAGAGTTTCAGA
>NW_004524705.1:6085985-6090781 GCF_000260255.1 Octodon degus | reverse complement strand
ACCAGGGATTGAACTCAGTCCCTTGCGCTTGCCAGGGAAGCGCTTATTCCACTGAGCCATCTCCCTGACCCAAGAAAGGATCTCTTAAAAAAAATAAGATGCAGGAAAAAATAATCCATCATCTGCAAGACAATGAAAAGATCAACAATGTGAAACTAATAGGCATCCATGAGAAAGAAGGAGTCAATACAAAGGACATTTAAAAAATATGGGCAGAAGTAATGACAGAAAATCCCCCAAATATGAGGAAACAATCTCACATTCAGCAAAATGAAGCATACAGAATGCCAAGGAACCTCAACCCAATGAAAAACAAACCAAGACATATAATAGTCAAGATCCCAGAAATTCAGGAAAAGAATAATATATTGAAAGCCACTAGAAAAAAGAAGCAGATCACATTCAAAGGAAAACCCATCAAAATCACAGCTGACTTCTCTTCACAAACCATGAAGGCAAGAAGAACATGGAGCAGAGTACTTCAAGTCCTCTGTGAAAATAAATTCCAGCCCAAACTACTATACCCTGCAAAACTCTCTTTCAAGTTTGATGGAGAAGTGAAATACTTCCTCGACAAAGAACAACTAAAGAATTTCATGATGACGAAGCCAGCACTACACAGGCTACTGAAAAATGTTCTAGAGAGGCACCAAAATGATCAGAACACCATGAATGAGATCAGAAGCAACCAACTCAATAGGGAAAACAATTAAACACAAGAGAAAAAGGAGTGAACGACAATAGGTAAATAACCTGTCAATTGTAAGTCAATACATCTCAATTCTAAACATCAATGTAAAGGGACTCCCAATTAAGAGAAATAGACTGGCACAGTGGCTGAGGAAACAAAATCCAATAATATGCTGTATACAAGAAATAAATGTAACTCATAAAGACATTCATAGGCTGAAAGTCAAAGTATGGAACACAGTAATACATGCCCAGTCACCTCAGAAAATAGCAGGGGTAGCAGTACTATTCTCAGACAGTCTCAACTACAAACCAACAATGATCAAGTGAAATAAAGAAGGCCAGTACATACTGGTTAGGGGAAAAATTCAACAGGAAGAGGTAACACTCATAAATATGTACTCATCAAACATGGGAGCACACAACTATACAAAACAAATCTTAATGGACATGAAAAATCTAATATCCAATACCACAATCTTAACAGGAGAACTTAACACCCCCTTATCCTACAAAGATAGGTCAACCAGACAAAACTTAGCAAAGAAATAACAGAACTGAATCAGAGCTTGAAACAAATGGACTTGGTGGACATATACAGAGTGTTCCACCCAAACAGCTGAATAAACACTTTTCTCAGCTACACATGGGTCATTTTCTTAACTGGACCACATACTAGTCCATAGGTCATGCTTAAGTATATGTAAGAAAACAGAAATTACCCATGTACATTATCTGACCACAGTGCAATGAAACTGGAAATAAATGGCAAAAGAAAACAGAAAAAAAAAAAACCTTAATTACATGGAAATTAAATGACACCATACTCAGAAACCAGTGGGTCACAGATGAAATTAAATGAGAAATTCAACAATATCTTCAATTCAATGAAAATTCAAGCACAACTTATCATAATTTATGGGATACAATGAAAGCTGTTCTCAGAGGGAAATTCATAGCTGTGAACTCACACATTAGGGAAACAGAACAGGAACAAATAAATGCCCTAATGCTGCACCTTCAACAACTAGAAAAGGAAGAGCAAACCAAACCCAGAGCCCAAAGATGAGAAGAAATCATAAAGATTAGAGCGGAAATTAATTCAATTGAGACAAAGAAAGCAATTCAAATAATTAAAAAAGCAAACTATTCCAATATAGTACAGTAGTCCATAATAGTAGTGGGTTTTCTGTAAGACTGGCAATGTCAGAAGTTGTTGACTTGAGCCTTTCATAGCTCAGCATATTAATATGGCTTTACTTTTATACTTCATTTTTATATTTTTCTGCTGGACGGTTAAAAGCAAGATAAAGCAAGACCTGTATAACAAAAAATGTGACTTTTGTATCTGATAAAGTCAGTCAGATCCACTCAGAATTTATTCTGTAACCCTACACCACAGTTTGTAGATCCTTTGACAGTGTCAGCCTTGTGGATGAGTCATGGCCATTGCTTGGCCAGTTTGCTGTCTGTGAAAGGCTGAGAGAATGTTTTCTCTCCATGTGACTCTACTTAGGCTCACTCTACATCATCAATCACTTTCCTCTTTGGCCCCATAATCTCCTTGATCAGAAAATAGAAAGGTATAACACAATTAAAAGGAAAGTGAGAACTTGAGGATTAGACAACAAAGAGAGGGCAAGGAGAAAAGATAGGAAACATGACAGGGGCAAAGCCATCCATTTATATGCACAAGATGGGTAAGGCAATGATCCTGAGAATCCTCAGCATGTTTTTCAAACTAGAAGTTAATTGGTAGGATTCCCATCCTGACTAACTAAAAATGCTGACACATGTGAACTAAGCAACTGCACTGAAGACAGCACTGTGTAATGGTAGGGTCCTGCTTGCAGTGCCTGTCATTCTGGTCTTCTAAATGTGTACTGCTGCTCACGTCATATCGATTACTGCTATACTGTCTCTCAAGTAAATTTTTGTTTTGTTTTGTTTTGTTTTTAAAAAGGGTAATAAATGAAACCAAGAGACAAGAAAAAAAGTCACAGGACTGTCCTGCTACAATGCTGTATATGGTTAGATTTCTACATTTCTGTGTAAAAATATGTAACTTTTGGTGCCGAGGAGATGGCTCAGCAGAATATGTGATTCCCTGGCAAATACAAAGGCCTGAGTTTGATCCCTGGTTCAAAAAAAATTAAAGTATGTAACTATTTATTTCTAGTTTTAGAAATTTTTAAAAAAATTTTCTTTATATTCTGTAGGGACTGAAATTTTAACATATCAGTACTTGATGGAAAATGCCTGTTTCATGTTATACCTAAGATGTTTGATATTCAGACAGATAGTGAGGTTAAGCTCAGCTGCCTGTTGTAGGGTAATAATAATAAGCTTCTCTTCTGGAGGGTTAACAACCTAAATTTGCAGACCAAAAATTAGAGAAAAAGAAGGGCTGCAAGGACAGCGAACATTTTGGCCTTTCAAGGTCAGTGAAGACTCAGGACATAGGAGAACCTCTACTGGAACATCATGTAACTCAGTTTTGTCCATTATATTCTTATTCATTGCATTTCTAAATAGTCACATAAAAGTTATTTCTAGTGTTAATCCAGACCATTAGATTTTATTTTAAAGCGGAATCACCCCAAAATGTGGCTGAATTATAATTTCATTTTTCCCCACATTTTCAAGAGTTAGAATTATCTCATAATTAATCTCATTGCTTTTATTATGTAATTCATTTTTCATATTGTGTTGAATGATAACATTAATGGAAAGGTCTAAGTCTAATATTTTTCCTTGTTGAAAGGATTTTAGGATACATCATTTGCAGAAACATCCATTTAGCTAGGATGACTTAGATTAGTCCTTTCTTACAATGGCCATTTGATGTAAAACCTGAAATGCTATGAGCCACCATAACACATATCTGGAAGGGGGCAGGATAAAATTAAATTACGAGAATGTTTGACCTATTAAAAGGACACAAGAAAAAGTTTGTTTTGTCTGATTTGAAACCATAAGGAAGATACATATTGAAATAAATCAGACCCACATGTATAAGCCTCATATTGTCTCCTTAGTGTAAGAACCTGAAAGAATAGATAAAATCTGAAAGGTAAAATAGATATGGTAAAACAGAAAGAAACTGAACATAAGGAATAAACAATTGAGATGAGAGAAAGGAGAAAATAAAGGACAAAAAGGAAGAGAAAAATCATGTAAGTATGTCCACAGGACAGCTAAGATGATTGTATTACTAATCTATCATTTTTTGAAGGTAGCAGTTAATGTTTAAAATTTTACTTTGACTATTTTTATATGCTAAATTAAATGTCTTTAATATGAGCAACTACACTGAAGACAAAAATTTACAGTATAACAACCACTACTGAATACCTTTATCTTTTTTAATGTTTATCCTTTCTTATGTCTTATCTATTATTTTTATACTTTAGAATAAATCAAAAAAATGAAAGGACAAGGAAAAAAGAAAATAGAAAGACAAAGATACGTCATACAAAACCCTCTAGTTACTATGTGCTTTCATTTCGTTTCATCGAATATGATTTAGAAACACTGGGATGTTTTCACTTATTATTTTGCTTGATTTCTTTAGTAAAAGGGAAAATATGGCAGCAGAGAAACTGATACGTGTCTGCTTACTACAGCTTTATCTACAGAAGATGGAAAAAGAGAACAAACATCACTCTATTTTTGACATAATGATAATGATGATACTGATGAAATATTCTACTGCATCTTATTTCCTTATGAATGCTGTCAACAATTATAGTTTTGGTTTGAGAAGACACTGTGTCAAAATGTCACATATTGATTGTGGAAGGAGAGGTTGTGGGTAGAGGTCAGAATCGTTTGGTCTGTTTTCATATTGTTAAATATGTAAAGATTAATTTCTCATGTGGCAGAAACTACTATGCAATCACCTGTGGAAATATATATTTATTAGGTACAGTCTGCTCACCTATTTGCTTCTCAAATATGCCAGAAAGCAACATCTAAAATAGGCTTTTAGCATTTTAATAACTGACATAGCATGTCAGAAAATTTTTAACTGAAGTCAATTACTAAAAAATGTAGAGGGCAGAATATATTCACACAGTTAAGCTGAAGAAAGCATTCATTTCTAT
>NW_004524705.1:6061396-6085660 GCF_000260255.1 Octodon degus | reverse complement strand
GACAGGAATAACAAAGTAATGCATGATAAGGCCTGTGTAATTTATCTTTCAAGTTTCAGTTGTCTCAAGTGTCACCTCAAGGTATAAAAG
This sequence comes from Octodon degus, assembly GCF_000260255.1. Lineage (NCBI taxonomy): Eukaryota > Metazoa > Chordata > Mammalia > Rodentia > Octodontidae > Octodon > Octodon degus. Next base: position 6,085,570 of record NW_004524705.1, on the reverse strand, counting down.
GACATATCTTTGTATGGTAAAGGACATACCTGTAAGAAATGCATCAAAGTAATCAAAAATTAAAACTAAATCAAAGCAACATTCCAACAGGTGTGTAAAGACTGCTTACAGAGAAAGCAATGGTTTGCGGCTATTGCTCATTTGGTAAGGGCACTGCTCACCAAGTCCACAGAAAAGACCTCTGACCCGAGTGAACTGAGGACCAGCGGTAGGTCAGGATGTCTACTACAGACGTCTGATTGAGAGCCACTCTGGGTCAGCTCCAACGAAGGCTGAATCCCACGAGGATGTTGGATCATCTGATCTTTAAGGTAGTAGTTTATACTTTCTGGGTGTGATTGTGTCTTTCCTCGCTAGAATGTAAGTTCCCCAAATGCAAGGACTACATTTTTCTTGCTTGAGGCTGCATCCCAATTCCTGAGTCTAAACTTGAGCATAATGTATTGCACATAAATGTTTGTTGAAAACTTGACTAAACAAGTGAATTCATGAATCTTCACTTGCTTAGAACACTGATCCTTATGTCAGCTATTAGCAGAATATTTACATATAATTAGTTTGTTTTTGTTTACATAGTGTATATGTGTGCTCTCAAATTCAAATACAATTTGGAATAATCCCAGATACTTTTCCAATTGGAACTTGATAAACGTGCTCCCCAAACTAAAATTGCCTTCAATTTTGCTGATGCAATGAATGGAATATTTCTGTTAGCCATTCTTTCAGTTCCATTATCTTCTGTAGGTCATTATTCCAGACTCTCATCAGTATTCCCTTTAATAATTCATTCAAAGAACAGAAACCACTAGAAGTAGCCAGCCTCTGTGGGGTTCGGATCACCACAGGCGCCTGGTGTCCACACTGATGTAGCTCTTTCCTATACTGATGTGTCTACTCCTGAGGTTATTGTAGAAATGGCAATGCTTTATTTCTAAGCCAGTGGTAATGCTTTACCTCTTCTAGATTACTTGCTATTCTCCATGAGGGAGATCCCTATATGCTCAATCAGCTCTATGAAAATTCAAGTGGATGAGAGTCAGAGGCTACTTCACTTTATGCAAGAATTTATCTTAGGAACAGATTTCGGAGCAACCTAAGACTGGAGCCTCATGGGACCACTCAAGTGCAGCCTCCTAAGAGGCTCAGAGCCTGAACTGCCAGGCTATAGGACTCCAAAATCCCTTCCACATGGGTCCTTTGAGAAAACCTTTGTCTTTATTTGGAGCCATCATCCACTTAAAATCACACACATGGGATGACTCTTGCCATCTCCCATAATCTCTTTTGAGGAACCTTGTTACTCTAGGTGCCATTTCGATCCTGCTTCCTTGTTCTCAGAAGAATGGAAGGTAGACCTAAAAGAGATCTTGACTCTGTGACAGTACAGAAGACCCTGTAGAGACCTGGGATTTTGTTTTTCCCAAAAAGAGATGCTATGAAATAATTTTTAGTCCTTGTTTTCAAACATAAACATAATATTAACTAAAAATTTGAAAGTCTACATATTTTTGTCATAAAATCTTGATGGGAAACTCATTCTCATTTGTAAGTTTCATAGTTGCCCATTTTCCTAACTCTTTCACTGATGACTTTTCTCTGCAATCTAATTTATCATTCACCCTATAAAGGAAATTAAATTTTAAAGAACATACATAAATTTTAAATATTAAATGTTCTGTGGGAGAACACATATTGAGATTAGAAACAGTTTAAATGTAGTAAAACATGTATTTTAGAGGAATAGCTTATGCAATATCATGGTTATTATTCAAATGTGATATTCCTATTCACCAACAGGGAAATATTATGGCCCCTTTGTCTCCAGATGTAATTGAAATAGTATGAATAACAATATACAAGTTTTGATATTTGATTATTTTTACAAACTTTGTATCAGCTATTAAAACATAAACATTTTATGTTTCCATATTAACTCTCTATAACAACACGTTTCATTGTAGCACTTCACACCTGCTTAGAACATACTTTGATCTTTGCACTCCACTCTCAACCCCATGTGGTTTCCCCTCTTTCCTCCTGCATCCTCTTCTTCTTCTTGAAGTATTCATTCTACTTTCTTGTTCTTTTTTTCTGGATTCTGAATAAATTTTCATTCAGAAAAAAAAAGAAAGATTTTCAGTGTTAAGTATTTTATTGATATTTAACATTGAAAAATCTTTATTTATTTATTTATTTATTTTTTATTTTTTTGGTGGAACCAGAGATAAAACTCAGGCCCTTGCCCTTGCCAGGGAAGCTTTTATTCCACTGAGCCATCTCTCCAGCCCCTTAATATTGAAAATCTTAACCTGTGTTTCCAAATATGTTGAATGTAAAACTGAGAGGTCTGTATTATTTAAAATTATTCTGTGATGTGAAAGTCAGGCTATGGTGAAAATCAGACTATTTTTATTTAAAGTAAAGGGACCAGGGTTCAATACCCAGTTCCTTCCATAAAAAAAGTAATAAAAATTTAAAAAAATAAAATAAAGCCCATTTAATAAATTTCACCTCCATCATTATGCGTTCACCCATTTTACATTTGTTTCAAAGTGTAGATTTTTGTAAATTACTCCAGTTCTCATGTGACTTTCAACGAATATATTGAAGAAAAAATAATTTTGTAGGACATAATTATGGAGTATTCATTCTACTCCATATAATAGTCCAGTTGCTTACATCTGTCTCAAAACACAATCCAAATAATGGAGATAGCGCGTTTCCTATTGACGATAGAATTATGGCTTTCAATTTGCCTGTAAAGGATCGGATGAACAGATTGCAGGAAACCTGTCATTTTGGTGATTCTCTGGAAGCTGTCACTAGCAGCAGAAGCAAAAACAGCACAACAACAAATGAAGCAAAAGTAAATTGTAAGGAAGAAGCTGATGGACTATTTCATCAGCTGTTGTGGGCCACGATTTTATACCAAATTGATGCACCTGGCTCTCAGCAAGCTGAGAAGGGTGCACTGAGATTATGTGAGGGTATTGGAAATGCTCCTGCCTGTCACCTGTGGAACAATGTTGCCCTCTGTATTTTTTTTATTACGTATACCTAGTCTGAAGCATAGCTTGAAATCAGTGACACATAGTTGAAAATTACTTAGACCTCTGGCTTTCTGTCTGTTATATAAGAATGTTGGAAGACATAATTCCTATGATTACAACAAGGAAATAGATTATTTAACTAAAAATTGGCTACAGTTCTTCACTTCCTCAGAATATTATTGTGAGAGGGTCGGATGCTCCCTACAACTTGAGACATAGTTGGGAGAAAATGGAGAATTCCCAGCTCCTAGAACAGTGTCCCAACTAAAGTGACTACCCTGGGAACGTGTAACAGGGTAGGAAAACCAAAGCCAACATAAAGTGACTATAAATCCAAAGTAGTATGAAAGGAAATGAAAAAACTACATTTAATTTTATCTTATTCAAATTGTAGAAGGAAAGGAGAGACCATATTACCTACAAGGGACAAGGGTAAGAATGACACTAAATTTTGCCCGACAATCATTCAGGCCAAAAGATAGTGGAATGGCAAATCTAACAGATTGAAGAAAAACAACTCAACCTGAAATTCTGTGTCTAGAGTAATTTTTCATTAAATGAAGAGAAAAACAAAAGTCTTCTTCAACCAAACACTGAGAAAATTTAACATCAGTGTTCTTGAAGAAATGATAATTTTGCTTAGAAGGTAGAAAAATGATCAGGAATTCATATACATATAAGTGTAGGTCAATATAGGATACAAAAGAAGGAATAGATAAAATAATTTACTTATCTTGTTCTTAATATTATAAAATATAAAATTTTGTTCAAACTAATAATAGTAATGCATGCATTGATTACAATTTTTGGAAAAATGAGTCAAATACAATAATATTATAAAGGAAAGGAGAAAAGAATTTGGTATACCTGTTATCTCCTCATCTCACTCACAAAGAATTACAGTTACTTGAGAGTAGCCTGAAAGTGAGTGGAAAATGTATGTTGAAAACTTGTGGAACACAACGAAATCTGAGACAAAACATACTTAGTATCTCAGGAGCAGTAAAAGATATAGACTGAATGTGGAGTAATAAGTACATCTCTTCTTCACAGATGAAGTGAAGGTGTAGAAAATTTCAGTAAGTACATTAAAATAGTCAAGAAACTAGTCAGAAATTATAAAAAGATTACAGGATACAAGGATAGCATGCAAAGGTAGTTTTTACACATTCAAAGTAAGCAACTAGAGTTTAAAATTATACAAATAACGTAATTTATTTAGTAACAAAAAGAAATACTTAAACACAAATCTAAGAAAATATGTCAAATTCATATGAAAATCTACAAATCTGCTAAGAACAAGAAGAATGCAGACCTAATAAATATTTAAGATTTTCTGAAAACAGCTCTTTACAACTTGATGTACAGATTCCATGAAATGCAGTTAAAATCCCAGCATATTATTTTGTGGATATAACCAAGTGCCTTCTATGCATGTATAATAGAGAGAAAAGACTCAGAATACTTCAAGAGAACCATGCTGGATGGCGGCCAATCTCTGCGTCACGACTACAAAGCTCCAGCCATGAAGGCAGCTTGCTACTCATGAGAGCACAGGCCAGTCACATCATGGGGTAAAATCAGAAACCACGAAATGGATCTGCGTAAATACCACTGATCTCTGGCAAGACATCAAAGGCACTGCTTCCCACAAATACCATGAAAGCAGCCGGACGCCACATACACACAGTACAGAAAAATTATTCTAAGTGAGTTGATTTAAAATACAAAATTCCAAAATCTTTCATCATTCCATATGAAGTCTTACAATGTGTGTAAAATCTTCTGTACTGTCTGTGCCTTGGGATCATAGTGGTCCTTCAATTTGCACTAGATTGGAAACATCAAAGAAAATAGTTGGTGCTGCTCACTGTTGAACTCTAAGTATTAGTGATCACAAGAACACTTTTTTCCAGCAGCTGCTTCAGAAAATGACAAATAAAATCATTGTACTAGTTCAAACATTGCGTCAACTGGAGATGTTTAACAAGTGGACTCAGTAGGGAGCCAGAGTCATTGCTTTATAAAGATCTACATCCTGTGCAGGAGGAGGATGGAGGGACTGTGTGAGTGATACATCCACCCTGGGGCAGACAGCCTGCTTAGAACATAAGGGAAGAAGAGAGGCTTGCTCTTCCCCTTTTCATGAATTTGTTGCTTTTGCTGCCTTCTACCACCATGAACTATTACCAATCACCATACCAATGTGCCTTGGAGCCAGACAATTATGGACTGTAATTATGGCAGAAAATGTCATCCCCAGCCTGTCAGTTTCCCAGGTAACAGTTCCCGTAACAAGTTCCTGTTATTTCTGTCTGCTAGAAATGGCTGGTCACTTTGATGCATAACTAGTCACTATGATGCATATTATAAGAACCAGTAAATAACCACCAAATGCTCTGCTTCTGTATTTCCTGCTTGCTTATCCTATATAAGCCCTGGGTTATGAAATTCCAGGGCTTGATATTTTGAAAATTATGCCATTTGTTTCTTTTCAATGTAAAATAAATCTTGCTCCAAGTCCTGGGTGTCATTTCAGTGTTTCTGCTTGCCACTGTGTGTGATGCATCAACTGGGAAGAGCGACTGTGGAGCAGGGACATGGCCAGGTCTCAGTGGGAAGGCATGTCCTCAAGATGTCTCAAGCCCCCTCTAGAATGCATGCAAGTCCCTGTGATTGGGGCACGCAGGTGAGCACCTGAATGCTCTCTTTCTCTGAGAACCACTCACCCTTTGTTTGCACCATAGTTCAATAATACACAACACACATATAGGAAGTTAGAAAAGAAAACTGAGTAGTCAAAACCCACAGTCCCTGACTGCAAGAAGAAGGGTTTCTGTGAGATTATGGAGTGAAAAATGAAATCAAATTATTCAAAGAAAACATAAAAGGAGAAAAAAAGTCCCTTTGTTCCTGAAAATTCTGGCTTAGCACCCTTGTAGGCTGCTGAAGTGACTGCCAACAACTACAGCTTCCCTACCTATGCCTGACTCACATACTCTCAGTCAACTGAGCTGGTCTGCACCATCCATTGCCCTAACTTGATCACAATGGCCCTCCCTGCAGAGCCTTTTGCTTCTTATCCTCATCAGATGCTGTCATCTAACACATGCCTGGGATGACTATCAGCAATTGCTTCTGAGTTCCATAGTTCGACTGAGGAAAACTTGGCCTGTCAGCCCTGATGACTGAGTTGCCATAGCCTTTCCCAATGGTTGTACCACCTAGAAGCATAAAATCACTCAATTGCTTCTCAGAAATATCAAAAAGGGGTGACGATAATCAAAAGTTTCCCACTGAGAAAGGTCACCATCACTGGGACAACCAGGACTCTCGCCTCTTGCCCCTTCTGCCAGGCACAAACTTGTAGCCTGGGACGACTTGTCACCAAACACAAATTCCTTCCACTGAGCCAGTTGCCAACTCATGAACTTCTGGGACTGCTGTTTCCACCTGGCTCACATGTCTTGATGTAAAAGCTGCCTTCCTCTGCTTGAAAGTTGCTTCCAGAAGCCCTTTTAACTGGGGAAATCCTGAGATGTAATGAAATTCACCTTGACTCAATTGCTACAAGAGATCACAAACTCTCCCATTGTTATCAGGAAGGCTGTGACAACAGATTTGGGCTTATTTCTTTGTCACCTTCTTTCTTGCTATCTTGGTCCCCCACGCCACCATCATTCTTAGGCTTCAAGACCATAAAATGATTATAGACTCTCAAACTGTGAAAAAAAATCTCTCATATTTGTAAAGCCAGTTTAAAATATCTGAAGTGCCAATTCCACTGTGATTTTCCTTGCTATACATTTCCTCAGCCTTCTGCTACACACAGCCTGCTGCTCTACCATCCTGGACCTAAGGAGGGCCTTCTTCTGTCTTCAGCTCGCTCCTAGCAGACAGCCCCTGTTTGTCATTAAATAAAAAGACCCCAATTCTGAACTCAAAATTTAACTGACCTGGACTCACCCTCCCAGAGGTTCAAAAACTTACTAACCTTCCTTGAAGAAGCCCTCCTCAATGATCTGAGTAGATTCCCAGCATGAGATATCATTGTTCTTCAATCAATGATGCCCAAGCTGCCTGCTGGAAAGGCACAAAAGCTCTGTTGCAAAGTCTAGCAGGGAGTTCATGAAAATAATAATATTTACTGAGACTATCAGCCCCTGAGAGCTTGGATCCAGTCATCAAGAGCTGCCTCCACCCTTTGTTTCTATTCTTGAAAAGCCACCTTGATTATGATTTAAAGAAAAACTGACAACTCATCTCAGGGCAAGACCTAATTGTTCAGGTGTCACATGCTGTCCTGGACCTCTGAAATAACTGAAGACCACTGACTATTGCTACCTACCTGCCCACCAAGCTGTGCCCACCAGACCACAACTGCATGGCACTGACGGATGAACTGTTTTGGAGCTGACCGGACTTAAAGATGAACCCTTAACAAATGTTAAATACACACTGTTTATGAATTTAAGTAGCTCTGTTAGGAATGGAGTCCACCAGACTCGCTATGCTGCAGTCACCTTGAAGGAAGATATTTTTGTCAGTGATCTCCTACAGGGATGGGCTACATAACAAACTGAGTCTTGCTGCTCTGTGGAAATCTGCCACTAACAATGGCAAACCTGAATTCAAAATAATCTAGTCTGGACTAGTCTCTCTGGGAATTTGATTGACTGAACCATCAACCTCAGCCAATAAACCAATATCTGGTACTTAAGAGCCAGACGCTGCCATCATGGGTTCTGCAAGCTCAAGCTGGATCTCTGACACTGCACCCCTGCTGCCAGCTCAGGCTGCAGTGTCTGTGTCACTGGCCTGACCTTGTCCTGACATGCAGTACAGTATAGTGGACCCTCTCCACTTAAGACATGCAGATAGAGTTCACCAAAACAAAACTTGGGAAGTATAACAACTATCTGCTAGTGCTTATCTGAACCTACTCTGTTGGCCCAAAATGTGCCTTGCCCACTCTGAGAAGACAACAGAATTTTATCGGATCCTACTATGAGAAATCATCCCTATATGCAGCCTCATCTTGATAGTGATATTGGCAGAGATAACAGGCCAGCATTTGCCATAGAGGTAACTGAAAACCAGGCAAAACTATTAAAGATTAAATAGAAATTACAGACTGCAGATAGCCCATAAAATTCTGTAAAATTTAATGCAATAAAATATAGCCTTACAAGAATAGTTTTGAACCACTTCATTTAAAGGACCAGCCATACCCATAGACACTCCTACATATACACATAACCCAGGTACATATTAGCAACCTCTACAAGTTTCAGAAATCCAGCTTTAGATTCACTGCTCCAGAGTTCTGGAAAATTTATCTGGACCAGAGAGCTCTGAAGCTCCCTCTGAAGAGATGATGCATCCAAAGCGCTATTCTGGTCACTCTCGATAATGACCAATCTGAGTCTGGGGACACCATTCCCAGGATTGCTTCATATCTCAATGCGTTACTGCCCTTGATTTTTGTGCCTTTGCAGGCTGCATACCCCAGTCCTTGTTTCCCTTTTAGTTTGTGTATATTCTACTTTCTAACTTGGTTTTTGCTTCTCGCCCCTACCCCCACCCTCTGCTAACTCTGATTTTTGCCTTGTCAAGATAAAAAAGCTAAAATTAGTCAAATGTTTGACCAAGATTTGATGATCATATAAAGCACATTGGATAGTCTCTTAGGTTAGGTTAAGTCCTGTCCTCCCTTTCCAGGGTCAAATGCTATAGGAAGAACCCATATAATAAGGGCAGCAAACCACATACTTCTGCTGGGAAAACTTTCAGTCATGGGAACCTTAGCTAGAGCCCATTTTAGGAAAACTGACAATTCTAAAGTTACTATTTTCAGCTGGGCTTTATGTATTTATTTGGCTTACTGGGTTCATATCAGAAGATCCCAGTAAAGATTTGTCTGGAAAATAAAGAGGGGGGAAGTGTAGCAGAGAATGCACCCCAGGGCAGTTTGTTAGCTGCCTAGGTACCAGTTTCTGTTACAAGTTCCTGTTACTTCTGCCTCCGAGAAATGGCTGCTGTCTATGATGCATACCTACTCACTATCATGTATATTATAGGAAACAATCAAAACCTCCCAAACATTCTTCTCTGTACTTCCTGCTTGATTATGCCATATAATCCCAAAACTACCAAATGTGAGGGCCTGATATTTTGGGAATGATCCTAGACAATGCCCATCAATATATAATAAGTCTGCCTCCAAGTGCTGGGGGTCGTTTAGTGTTTCTTCTTGCCCCTGCAAGCCTCCACAAACTGTGAGCTAAAGAAACATTTCCTTCTTTAATTTTGAGCATCAGGTATTTTGTATCAGCAGCATGGGAAAAGTAATCAGCACTGAATTTGGTACTGAGCGCGGAGGCACTGCCGCGACTGTCCCTGATCATCTGGTTCAGGAGCCTGTAGGAATGGCTGTGGGACGAATTTGGAAGGCTCAGAGACGTCACCTGAAAAAGTAGCATGCAAATAGCAAGGTATGTGCTTAGGCTGTTCTGTATGGGGGGTTCTGGAAAAAGGTGAGAAGACCTGATAGAAATTTTGGCAGTGAACACCAAATTTGGAATGCTCCTGCTGGGTAAAAGGACAGCGTTAGTTTTTTGAATCCAGATGATGTGCGTTATGGCTTGACAATAAGTTTGTCTATGTTTTTCTTGTATGCAGAGGCTTTGCCTGAGACTGAGATTAAGAGAAACGGACTAATGAATCTGGCAGAAGAGACTTCAAGGCAGTCAAAATCTGAGGTGATGTCATGGTTACTGTTGGGGGCTTTTAGACAGATCTGTGTTGAAAATCAAGATGAAAAATCCCATCACAATGGTTTAAAATGTTGCAAGTTGGGCCAGAAAAAAAGCTTCAGTAAAGCTGTGGACTACAAAGATAAAGCTTAGGAGATCTAAATTATTGAGAGGGAGCAGGAGAACAGAAAATATGGACTGAGAGTATCACAAGAAGCAAATATGTACCCTTTATAGCCTCAAAACTGTACGAGTTAAGGACTTTGCTTTGGGAAAAAGCCACAGAGCACCATGTCTGAGAATGTTAACAACTCTACAAGGTTCCAGAATGTAGTTCCTCACAGTTGGATTTGAAGTGCCTGGTGATTCAGGCCCTCAACCCCGACAGCCAAGAGAGAAGGAAGCAACTGCTCCAACTGGCAGCAGTCCTTGGCATCTTCCATGAGGTGCTGTTTCATATGCGTGCAGAATGCAAATGTTGAGGGCTAAAAGTCATGAATAAAAAGGCTTCTGCTGTGATGTCAGAAGCACTGTGAGGGCAGGCAGTGTGCCCCGGAGTGAGCAGTGTACAGAGCTGGGAAGTGAAGGCAAAGGTGAAGTGGCGATGCCAGAAGTTTGGAAAAGCCAGGTACATGGATTGTCTGAGAGAAACTGTAGGAAGGCCGGGAAACAAACCCAAGAGAGAAGTCATTGGGCTATAACCATCAGAAGTGCAGGAGAAGAGCCATCTGATCCCTTTGGAGCCCAGAATTTGCCACAGATTGCCCTGGATGCTGCACAGGCAACTGAAGGACTTAGTGTTTGCCTTGCTGGACTTGGGACTAGTTTTGTTTCCCATCTGTAACTTTTGGAACGAAAATGTTTATCTTGTGCCATTGAATGTTTGAAGTATTTCACCTTTAATTTGTATAAGAACTCACATCTAAGAGTTTGCCTTACACATTGGATGATAATTGGGACTTGAAGTTTTCAGCAGTGTTATTAGGACTGGGGAAACTCTTAGAGATGGGCTAAGTTCCTTTTGCAAAATGGGATGCTCACGAGTCATTACGGGGGTGCAGGGGTAAAATGCTATGGTTCTAATGTAATGTAACATTGATAAACTTAATACTAGTTCTTAAAGATTGCTAAACCTGTGTTACAAAGCTCAAGTTGTGGAAGGACAAGAATAAGAATGTTTTTGTATGTGGAAAAAAAGAAATGCTTTTAAAGAAATGTGTCTGCTTGCTAAATTGATAGGGTTGGATTACAATGTGTGAACTTGAGAAATGTAGTTTACTAAGTGACTCAGCAAGGGGCAGGAGCCCTCACGTTGTAAACTTCCTGCATCTGTGCATGAGGAAGGTGCAGAGATGCTATGAGGGCTACACCCCTGGAGGGCAGGTATTTTGTCCCAGCAAAGAAAAGTTACCAAGTCAATGGTCTTTGAACAAGATTTCAAAGGTTAAATAACAAATCTTAAAACTAACTTTGAAATAGGGTCAGAGAACCTGTATATTATAGTTTCGGAACTTCTCTGGTATTAAAGACTTTTTCTTTTTCTTTCTCTCTCTCTCTCTCTCTCTCTCTCTCTCTCTTTTTTTTGTGGAACTGAGCATTGAATTAAAGACTTCTTTGAATGCTACTTACCATCATGAATTCTCACTGAAGGTTTTTATTTCTACTGCAATGAAAATGTGCCTTTCCCTAGCTATTGGAAGTGAATCTTTTCAAAATGAATCTTTTGTATCTTTTGTTTTAAGTAGGATAGTTTTGAAGCCAAAATGAAATAAAACAATAAAGCACATATTATTTCTAAATAGTAATTTTTAAGTGTTGAAATTACTGTAGCTGAGTCTATTCAAATTTTCATTTGAAGTAAATTATAAGGTGCTCAAGAAATATGTCCAATACTGCCTACATTGTGTTAAGTGAACAAACATTCTCTCTCTTTTCCTTTTTCTTTAATGATAATTCAATAGAGATTACATTTGATTTGAAATATTTTGTATTTTGAACAACAATTATTTTATTTTTAATTAAAATAATTATACTTTTTAAATTAAAATTGTCCTGAATTAATTATAAAATATGAAACAAAAACAGATTGAAGAATATACTGAAAGTCTGGATTCTTTTCAGACTTTAAAGTACTCAGCAATAATTCTGAGTTATCTTTTGCACCTTTTCACTCATAGGTGTACTTTCCTGCCTTTTGACACTGAAGATACAGTCTTTTAAATTCAATTTTTTTTGAAGAACTCCTCAAAGAACTGATGCCATATAAGATTTTCTCAACTTTAAAAAATCTTCAGAGATGACAGGGCATGTTTAATGATACATTTAATTATCAAAATGTATAATCTCCAAGCAATATTAATTTTAGCTGAAATTTACTGATTTCGCTTATTCTTATATATGGTAGCTATGTTATTACAGAACTATGACCCTCAGTTGAAAATTAAAGCATATAAAATACATATTCTTCTTCCATTCAATAGCCTTAATCTGAGCGTGTGCCCGGTGCCCACACATAGCACTTTCTTAAGTGAGCTAAGGTCCCTGGAACTGGTAGAGGCGGATCAGGAGCAAATTTAGACTCAGATAAGAAGTGTAGTACATGGACAGTTGTAAAGTTTTCTGACATCTAAATTCAAGATTTCACAGTTGTACTTCATTCTGGAAAGAAAACGCCCATCATTATTTGGATGTGATGACATTTTGTCTTTTAAAATATCTGCTGTCTTCTGTCTTGCTCTGTGAAATTGTAGAACATGTGACACTAGTTAAATTGTTTACTTAAAGATATCCTCTTCTGGGCCACTACGCCCAACTCTCACACCATTATGCATGTCTCCATTAGTTAGAATATTCGAGCATTACAGAGCGTGCTTTACAGGGGATGGCAGAGGGCAAGGAGAAACATTCCAGGGTTTAAATGAGATAAAGCTGAACTCAATTTCTGGCTACAAGCTTTTAATTGAATTTATGATTGTGGAAATTATTTAAGTACTCTTTCTCAGAGTTCTTGCATGAGTCTGTTGTTTGTTACCAGAATTACAAAGATATTTGCAAAGAACAAATGTTAACAGAGTAGGTTTCTGTTAACAGCGTAGGTTACTCAGTAAGAGGTAAATCTGTAAGAGAAGAAAAATATTTAGAAGGCGCCTTACTTTTATGTTTAATATTTGATTCCTGTTATTCCCTTGAGTATATCTTCTTGCATACATCATGAACAAGAAATCATGTTGCTCTTTTGAGAATTTATTGATGGAGTCAGTTTGGCAATAGTAAAAATTTTATTTTGTTCAATTTATTTGCTGTACAAATATACATTGAATTTTTATGCAGTTTTCCCCTATCTTCTGTCTCTATCTGTGACCTATCTTTTTCTCTTGTTGGCTCCTATTATCTTTCAGTTACATCAAATATAGCTAATCTAATGAATGCTAAGGCAAGCTTCAAAGTATCATAATTTGTCTACTTCCTGTTTTCCGAGTCACACATTTCACTCGGCTTTAAAACTATTCTACCTAATTGTAATCAGTTAAAAACTTTTATTCTTCCATCCAACAACAAGGCAATTAATAGGGATGTAGCTTGGCTCCAGCAAAACAAGTTAGTAGGTATTTTCCTGAAGGAATTCACTAAAAAGCCAATCGTCTACATCACACACTCCAAAATTCATATGTGGTGAAATGTCCTGGATGCTGCAGACAGCATTCTCATGAGAGTTCAAGGAGGAAATATGAGAACCAAAGATGATTTCACTGCTCTTGATGACCCGATGTGGTGTTGCGTACGTGTGATCCCAGCATTCAGGAAGCTGGGGCGACATGATTGCTCTAAATTCGAGGTCAAACTTCAAGACCAGCTGGAATTACATAGTGAGACACTGTCTTGAAAGAAAAAAAAAGTATGTCTTCAAACAGAAAGCTTAATTTTACATTAAGAAGAATTTTAAGACTTCCCAAATGCTCAACACTGGAATTGTCTTAAGAAAATAATGCACTATTTGTTCTAAAACAGCCATTCAAATTACTGAAAAATTTAGCCAGTGTTTGTGGTCATTGAAGACTTAGCCAGATCCCCAGCACACAAGTCAGTCACTCCCTGTTACTCCTGGACTTGTGGGACTAGTTATTCCACATCCTTGGACATGAAGGATAAAAAGTTATCTACCTTCCAGAGGACTTACCAGGATGAGGTATCTTTAATCAGAGTACAGCACATAGTCTCTGCATAGAGTGAGTGTGCAGCCTATGCTGTCTATCATTATTAGGACAAAATTATCATCTTGAATATCACATTTTTTGCTAAACAGACACAGTGTTAATTGCATTTATATTTTCTTAAACTATGGAGACAATAAGAAACTATCTTGCTTCTAATTTTTATTTCTTAGTTTATATTGAGACCAATATATTTTTGTCCTTTAAAACTATACTCTGAATTTCTGTATTTATGGTAAAGCCACCTGATACAACAGTAGTTGAATTTTAAGAGGAATTTATAGTTACCCAAGAAGAAATATGTGATTAGAAAATCATTTTTTTCTGATTGAAATATTCGATTTCCAAGTCTTTTTAAAATTATGTATGCTAAGTTCCTTTTTCTTTAGAATAAGCTAGAAAGTGCTTAAAATCCTGAAGTAAGAGAATTAAAGAGGAAAGAAATTTAGCAGATATAAGCACATTCAACATCAGAGGCAATTTTCATGATGATTTTTTTCTCTAATTATAAATTGTTGGTGCTACTACTGCACAGAGCATGGTTTCCCTATTTTCAGAACACATCATGAAATGCTTATAGGGTATGATTGAGTGTAAAACAATCCTTAGTGGATCAGTCTTGCAGAAACTAGAGGAAAAGACAAGGAATTTTACATTCAAACATGCAATCTAGTGACAAACCTCATGCCCACCTTAGCTATAAGAAGCTTTTCTGCATGACTGAAGGTAAAGCTTGCTTTTCTCTTTTTTATCCTTCATTCTTGTGCTTATTGCTGTCTCTATGGCCTAGGGAGATGCTGCCTTTTGAGAGGAAAACAATTTCACTGGAAATTATTCAAAATCTTTTATATGTTGACTCCTAAGGGACATTTTAGGTTATATAAATGATCATGTTTTCTTTCCCTTGAGTACCTTGAATATTTCTTTAAGGGTGAAAGAACTCAAAAGCAAAACAATCCATTTTGTCAGACAAGAAGCCAATCAACATAAACAAGATAAAATGTTAGGAATTTGCAATTAATACAGCCATATTTCCCACCATACTAGAAAAACTGAATCTGCAGTCTACTTTTACTGGACAGAAAAAATAAAACTTAACTTGGTAAAGTAAAATTATTTAATTCCCTAATAAAATCCTCAAAATTAAATTAATAAACCCTAAAACATTCTTCCTTGAAGTAGTTTCAAAATCTGAATATACATGGAGCCATTAAGTTGCTTTTAACCAGTTTAATTAAATGCTAAATGAGGTATAGATTTCTTTATAATTAAATATAAATACTAATTTATCTTTTAATTACTACAAGTTATCTTAGTTACTAAGGAAATTCAGCAGTTTGATAAGTAAATATTAGTTTGTGTGTGTGTATTTATATACATATATATGTCTGTAATTAACTATGTATAAATAAAATTATTTTCTCCACTTATTTAATAATGATAAGAGTGAATAGTGGCTTTAAAAACTTGTATATAATGTCTATTTTAAAATATTTATCATTGAGAAACAATTTTACTATAATTAATTAAATGAAATTTTTAAAGCGCAGAACATCATTCACTTAAGACTAAAATTCTATCAGTGCAAACATTTAAAAACACGTCTGAGATCATCTGTTTTACGCCTGATTTCATGAAACTTTGGTGGCATTACTTGGTTTTATTGCCCTAGAGGGAATGTCCACTTTAGTACAGAGTCTTGCTTTCATGGGAATGGATCTTAATTTCTATTCCTTCAAATGAATACATTAAGTTGAAAAGGATTAGCAGAGAAGTAAAAGCAATTATCAATTACCAACTAAAGACAGCCAAGCTCTCTACCTCTGCATCAGTCCAGTGTGTTGTTCTGTTGTTTCCGTTTGCAGTTGCAAGTCTTACCTTCCAGGTTTCCCAGGGCTGGGTGCACTACTTGACACCCCAGTGTAGGGAAGGAAGGTTTAATCTGCACACATTTTAAGAAAATCATCTGATCATTGGATTCCAGGAGAAAGAGCACAGTGGAAGGACATGGGAGAGAAAAGATGCTTCCTTCATGTTGGCAGGGAAGTCAAGCAGGAGACATTTCAGATTGGAACTGCTGAAGTGCCCAAAACGGGCCCTAATGGCCAGGCCTCTGGACCCACCCAGTGCAGAAGAGACCACCCCCCTCCCTGCAAGATCCAAGGCCAGCCAAGCTGGCTCTGCATACTAATTGCCAAAACTCCACTTCTGGTGTTTTGTTTTGTTTTGTTTTAGTGCTGGTACTCGAAATCACAAACTCATACTTGCCAAGTAGGTGCTGTACCACTGAGGTGTATATCTGCAACACCTCAATTTTATAAATGAACTTTACATGTTTCCTTTTTTTCTTTTGTATTTTAGGGAAGGGTCTACCAGGTCTCACTAATAGATCAGACTCATACCGATCACCTGTTTACAGCCTCCGACGAGCTGAGATTGCAGACACGCAACACCATGCCCAGTCTCAATTGCCATCTCAGTGTGCCCTGGAGGCAGGACTGGTACTGCAGGCCCGGACACTGGGTCTGCTTGCAGGTGCTTTAATCCTCTGAACTATTTGGCTGGACCAAAAGTTGGTTCTTTTTTTTTTTTTTTTTTTTTTGGACCCAGGGATTGAATTCAGGTCCTTGTGCTTGCCAGGGAAGCTCTTATTCCACTGAGCTATCTCCCTGGCTTGGACCAACAATAAGTTTTATTTTTCTTTTTTTATTTTTTTTTTCCAAAGGACTTTTTGGTCTTATTTTTAATATTTTCTTTGGTACCGGGAATCGAACTATGGCCCTTGCGCTTGCTAGGCAGGCTCAGGCACTGCTGAGCTACATTCCCGGCCTTTGTTTCCTATTTTAAGTCATCTTACATAAAAGTAATAGCTCACGAAATAAGTTCTAAATACGGATGTATAAAACATACTCTTCATTTGTTTTGTAATTGAAGCAAATTAGCAGCATATTATTTAGGAATTTAGGATTTGTTTCTCTCTCAGCATATGATCCAAAACCAAAGAGAAAAGAAATTTTCAAAAAGTTTGTTCAGCTATAACATTCTGTATGTCTTCTAAATATTTTAATTAGTCATAAGGAGATGTGACATGCTTGTGCTTTAAATATGATATGTATTTTAGCTGATACAAGAAGACAACTTTTCTTAAAGTAAAAGCTTGAAAAAATTATTCTAGGTTTTGCAAATATTCCATTTATTAGCAATATCTGTAGTCATCATAGTATGTAATAACACTCCAGGGTTCCTTACTATTAAAATTTAAATGTCTCTTAACATGTTTTAAAGTTTTTCTATTACAATATATAAGTGCTTGTATTAAAATATGTGTATATGGTTATGACACAAGCATTTTCATGTCCCATTTATGTTTACAAAAAGGCTGTTATTTGTAAGTAATCCATATAATACAGTCAGATTATTTCATTCTCTTTGTAAATGCATGAATTAATTATTATTTAATATATGTCAATAAAATGAGATTTTATAGATTATAATATTGTAACATAACATTTTTCTCTACTTGCTATTATATTTTAACATTTTATAAATCATATATTATCTTTTATCTTTATTAAATTACGTATGCCCTTCTAACTGAACATTTCATGAGAAATGTTTTTGACTTTTGCAAAATATTTTTTATTTAAGGTAGAAATGATGTTCTTTTCTAATTTACTTTCTATTCATTTAAAGCTGGGAGTCTTAGAAGTTTAAATATTTACATTCTACCAATTACATTTCTAGATTGTCTGCTGGACATTTTAGCATGAGGTATGTTGTGCTTGTGCTACAGAATAAATATTACATGTTGTTTATAGTAGTTATAGTGTTTATTATCCTGTATGTTTCATCTTGATAATTAATTTTTGCAATTTTTAGACACACTTAATAAAAGAGATACTTCTAATAATCTCATGCTTACAACATTAAACTAATAGTGAGCAACTAATGAAATAGCTGCTTAACTTTTGAATGAATGAAGTCTATCAAATTTGGGTGTCCAGACTGTGAGGGGACCTAGAACAGAGGGTAAGACTCAAAAGTGTCTGAATAAACTTTTTCTATATTCCAGCTTGAATTGCTTTCCGCTGACAAATATTGTAAAGCTGTGTCTCTGTGAAAGTCTAAATTTCTGTATTTAAATTTGTTTATATTTACATAATATGATATACATTATATTTTTACGGGGTTCTATGTGATACTTTGGTCTATTATATAATGTTCAATCAGGGTAAATGTATCTATAATACCTCCTCAGACATATGTCATTCCTTCATCAGAGCTCCCCGTGTGTGTGTGCCTAATCTCAGCTGGCCTACCTGAGACCCGCTGAGCACCAGCTCTAGTCCCCGTGCTGCCCCACATCCGCTCCAACAAGATGAAAGAAACTATCATGAACCAGGAAAAACTCACCAAACTGCAGGCACAAGTGCGCATTGGTGGGAAAGGAACTGCTCACAGAAAGAAGAAAGTGGTTCATAGAATAGCCACAGCAGATGATACAGAGCTTCAGTTCTCATTGAAGAAGTGAGGGGTAAGCAATATCTCTGCTGCTGAAGAGGTGAATATGTTTACAAACCAGGGAACAGTCATCCACTTCAACAACCCACAAGTTCAGGCATCTCTGGCAGCAAACACTTTCACCATTCCAGGCCATGCTGAGACGAAACAACTGACAGAAAGGCTACCAGCACCTTGAACCAGCTTGGTGCAGACAGTCTGACTAGCTTAAGGAGACCGGCTGAAGCTCTGCCCAGACAATCTGTGGGTGGAAAAGCACCGCTTGCCGCTGGAGAAGAAGATGATGACGAGGTTCTAGATCTCGTGGAGAATTTTGATGAGGCTTCTAACAATGAGGCAAACTGAGCTAAGTCAGCTTCTGAAAAAGATCAAACTTGGAAGAAATTACTGGGAGCTGCTATTTTATATGAAGACTGCTTTTTAAAATCATTTTTGTTTATGGATCTGATCAAATCTAGATCTCTAATATTTTTTAAGCCCAAGCGCCTTGGACACTGCAGCTCTTTCAGTTTTTGCTTACATACAATTCATTCTTTGCAGCCAATTAAGTTGGAGAAGACTGTGAATAAAGTTTGAAACAGATTAATAAAAAAAGTGTTTCAAAATCATTCTCCAGGGGGCCCAGCCCTAGCTCAGTTCTTTAAGTGGCAGCTTCCACAATGCTGGCAGCCTCAGTTTGCTGTAGTTCGATCCCCACAACACTCCAGCCATGCAAAAGTGCCCTGAAGGCATTCAAGGAGCAAAACACACACACACACACACACACACACACACACACACACACACACAAATTCCTTATTGGGCTGGAGAGATGGCTCAGTGGTCTAAAGCACCTACTTAGAACAAGCTTAGCAAAAGCATCAGGGACCGCGGTTCAATCCCCCAGCACCACATGCCAGCCAGCCCCGCCCCCTGGTGGGCTGAGCTGGCCTCTCTCTCTCTCTCTCTCTCTCTCTCTCTCTCTCAAATAAATAAATAAATAAAATTAAAAAAAAAATCATTGTCCAGCTCTATCGAGCCATACATTGCATCATTACCGTCTGTAGTCACATAAGCATCAGCACTTACATCAGCTATCTTCATATAACTCCATATCTGTTTATCGAACTTTCCCCAATTTTCTTCCCCTACACTCCTGATCTCTAGTTACTAGCACTCTACTTTTAACTTCTATGGATTCATTTTCTTTCATAGTCTGTGTATAAGTAAACTCAGGGCTCCTTAGCTTAGTTTACTATGATGAACCCCAAGTCTATCCATGTAGCTACACAGGACAGGATTTTATCTGTTTTATAAGTCCATAGCGTTCACTATGCGTATGTATTGCATTTTATTCATTTGTCTGTTGCTACACACTTAGGTTCTTTCATTTCTTGACTACTATGAAGGATGCTGAAGGAAGTATGACAGCAACAAATCCAGTCAGCACACTGATTTCATTTCTATTGGATATGTACCTAGTAGTGAAATTGCCTGATAATGTGGTACTTCTATTTTGAAGTTTTTAAAAATACTTCTTTAATATTTTCCATGCCAGCTCTGGTAATTTGCATTCTGAGCACTGTGCCAGGGTTCCCATTTATCTACAGTGTCTGCACCATTCGCTGTCATCAGCTTTTCCGTTAATAGGTATTTTTCTGTAATGAGTTGATAAGCATTGGGATTTTGATTTCTTTTTCCTTATTGATGTAAGACAGATATATATATATATATATATATTATATATATAAATATATATATAATATATATGATATATATATATAATATATATATATCTGTCTTACATCAATATATAATATATATATATATACATATATATATATAACTGTTGTCCTTTTAGATGGCTTCCTTTAGAAGTGTCTATTCAGATTAGTAGTGTATTTCTAATTGAGTTATTTGCTTTCTTGTTATTATGCTGCTTTTTTTTCATTTATGTATTTGGTACAGGGTATCCCTATGCAGCTCGGACTCATAGTGATTCTCCTGTTTTCAGCCTCCCCAGCACTGAGATTACAGGAGCGTGCCACCACACCCAGACGTGGTCATGACTCAGCGCCCCAGCGGTGGGGCCAGCATGGCAGGTGGGACCAGGGATGGAACCCTGGTCCCTGTGCTTGCCAAAGCAGGTGCTTAGTCTGCTGAGCTATCTCCTGGCCCCATTATGCTGCTTAATCTCTTTACATATTCTGGACACTGACCTTGCATGAGCTGTAAGTGTGCAAATTCTCTGTCCCCTTCTGTATATTGCCTTCTTCACACGGTACTTTCTCTGCTTCCCCAAAGCTTCTTAGTTCGATATAATCCCTCTATCTGGCTTTCCTTTTGTAACCAATGGTTTGAAAGTACCTTTTAAAAGCTGCTGACTATTCCACTGTGCTGGTATGTGTCTGCTTTTCTGATTGAGTTTGGTAGGTTCAGGTCTTACACTTATGTCTTTAATTCATTTGGATATTTTTATAGTTCTTGAGAGATAAGTTTCCCCCACTTTATTCTTGCATGTGTGAATACCTCCTTTCTTCAGCACTGTTCCTTAGTTTGATTTTGTATCCTGGAACTTTGCTGAATTTGCTAATTGTTGCAGATACGATTTTGTTCCATCTTTGGTATCTCCTAGGTTCAAAATCACACTGAGTGCCAACAGTGACAAGTTCACTTTCCTGTTCCAGATTTAAAGCTCAGTGTCTCTCTTAATTGAGTATCTTAACTAAGATTTCCAGTACCATGTTACACAGAAATGGCAAACAGGTCAACTCTGCTTTTTTCTAGGTCTTAAAGAGAAACCTTTAAGGTGTTTGTTTCCACTTAGCATGTCTTCAGCTGTAACTTTTGTACATGGTTTCCATGATGTTGAAGTATGTCCTACTATACATAATCTCTTTAGTGCTTTCATCATGAAAGAATGTTGACTATAATGAAACTAGCTTTCTGCATTTAATGAAATGCTATTTTATCTTAATTTTGTCCGTCTTAATCATGTTCATTGACTCACATATGATTAACAATACTTGCATCCTTGTGATGAATCCAACTTCATCAGAGTGAACAGTTTTTTAAGACACTGTTAGATTCACTTTGCTAATATTCCAGTGATGATTTTAACTGTCTTTGTCAAAGACATTGTTCTATAACTTTGTGTGTATTAGATTTTGTGGTTCTTGACATCAGGGCAATACCAGCCTCATAAAAAGAGTTTGGAAGAATTCTTTCCTTTGCAGTTTTTGTAATAATTTAAGAAGTAGTTATATCTGAAAAATATGATCTTAAATGAAATATAATCTCAATCTTAAATATAATTTGAATGTAATCATAAATATAATCTTAAATGAAATAAAACAAGTCCACAAACTTCAATACCATGTGGTAGCTCTCATTTGAGTAAGGCTATGTACTTGGAAAGATCAAAATAAAAGATTAAGAGAGAAAAAAGTAACAGACAGATCATTGTGGAACTGTGTCCAGAAGCTTGGAGCAGAGGGGGGCGTATGAAAAGATAAAAAAGTGCCACGTATATGACAAGTAAACATAATGAATGTAAATATTCTATGTAATAACATAAAAACAGTGACAGTGAGATGAGAAAGGAGATTTCGAGGTGAAGGCAGGAAGGTGAGTGGGAAGCGGAGGGGACCTGGGATGACCACGTTGTGCTGTGTGCCTGCACCTCCTCCCTGAAGCGAGCAGCAGGCTCCTGCACTGCACACATGGAGTGTACAAATTTTAAAAAGGAAAGCACAAAGTTAATATTTTAAAAAAATCATTTTTAGTATACCAGATAGCTCAGCAAATTGAAGTGCCTGCTTAGGTAGATGCAGGGGACCGGGGTTGGATTATCAGCCTGCCTTGCTGGCCCCGCCCCCAGGGCACACTGAGACAGCAATTGAGATTGGGTGTGGTGGCATGCACGTGTAATCCCAGCATTTGGGAGATTGGAAAAAGGAGAATCACTACGAGTCCAATATGTGTAGTGAGACCCTGTAGACACTGTACTAAAAAAAAAAAAAAAAAAAAAGGAAAGAATTACCTTTGTTTCACAAATGTGTGGTAGAGTTTAACAGTGGAGCCAACACATCCTGGGATTTTCTTTCCTGGCTGACTCTTTATCGGCTCTGGCAGTTATTAATCATATTGGCTTTCCTTCCTCCTCTTCAGTCTTCGGTCTTTTCTCTCCCCTATTTATGCTCTGTCTCCATGGTCACAATTTTTTTCCTACTTGCTGAGATCAGCTTTTGCTGCCTTTTGTCCAGCATCTTCATTTCCTTCTGTGTACTTTTTACCTCAGGGAGTTCTGCCAGGTTTTCAAAACTACTTCAATTTATAATAAGTTTCACAGATAGAGAAATTGCTTCTGTTTTCTTGCAGCTCACGGTTCTTCTTTAAGCCAACTGTTTAGAAGTGTCTCGGTTCTCGTACACTTCAGGATTCCTGTCACAAGCTTCTCCTGCTTTATTCTGTGTGAGGAGAGTCACGCTTTCGGAACATTCTCCTGCGCACCTGAAAGGAGCAAGGATGCATCAGCATCTTCCCAATCCGGCATTTTTATTCCTGTCCTTCCCAAATTCAGGGCATGACAGTTATTTTCTCGAAGTGTAGGGTTGCCTTGACGTTGTGTGCTAAACAGCACCAGAGCTCCGCCTCTGCCGCACTTTCCCAGTTGCTGTATTTCAATCCTTGGAGCACTAGGGTCCTGCAACTCCTCTATGTCCCAAAGGGTTTCTCCAACTTGCAGGACGTTCTGGGGGAACGTCCACGGACCGAAAGACAGCTCGGCCGGCCTTCCCCCCGCAGAGGCAAGGCGGCCAGTGCTCAGGACGCGCTGCAGTGTTCTCATTATGTCTGCACCAAAGCTTTGCCGTAATTACTTGTGGGCTTCTTCTCCCTTGTACTGTCAGAGGATCAGTCAGGTACCTTCTCCGTGCTGTGCTGTGCATCCGGCCCTACAGCGCTGCAACCCTGGGTCGTGCCTGAACCCTGCCCGCTGAGACCCCCCGGCTAGGGCAGACACAGGCCTAGGCACGCTGCCTGGCTCTACGCACGGCTGGGGAGACTGCAGCCAGCCTGGAGGGTGCTGGCCTCGGCTGTGGCTGCTGCCTCCACGCCGGTCTGGCCCTGCAGCTCTTCTCACTGGCACTGAGGAGACCCCGGGGCTGACTTTTATCAGCCTTCTACTGTTTCACTTTTAGCACAGAGTTCCAGGCAAACTCTTATTTTCACATTCTGACCCTGTCCTATGGGAGAAGCGTTCTTGTTCTGCTGAGTTGAGAGGTAATTCGGCCCAGAGACGCGGTCTAGTCCCTGGGGCAGAGCTAGGCCCAGTGCACCTGTGGCTGGATCCCGAGTCTACAGCATCAATTTAGACCTTTCTCAGTGTGCCAGAGAAGGTTCTCTTCCTGCTGCTCGGCTTGGATAGTTCACTGCCCATCAGGCCTACCCTAAGCCCTGTGGCCTTGCACCTGTGTTCTTCAGCTTTTTGTAGTGATCTCTTAAATTGATATTTGCTGGGAGGAAAATCACTAGAACTTTAATCAGTTGCTATCTTGCATCACAATTAAAAATATCATTTTAAATGTTTATTAAGCAATAGACATAAAATTATTTTGTCTTCTGAGAATTGATCTGTACCAATTTTCTTTTTTCTTT
>NW_004524705.1:6058308-6061181 GCF_000260255.1 Octodon degus | reverse complement strand
CAAGAATTTGAATTCTAGGGGGCCGGGGAGATTGCTCAGTGGAATAAGCACTTTCCTGGCAAGCACAAGGCCCTGAGTTCAATCCCTGGTTCCGAAGAAAAAAAAAAAAAAAAGAATCTGAATTCTACCTAAAAACAAACTTTAAGTAAATATTCAACATTTATTAAATAATTGTTAAGGTTACCTGATCTTACAAGAGAATGCTTGTAACACAGATAAGAAGCACAATTTTGATGTGGATAACACAGAGAGAGTGAAGTCTGTGTCTATATCGAGAAACTATAAGTACCTAACTCTGAGTATGTTCATTTTAATTCTGTACTTAAGCACTCATTTTTTGAAAGGAAGATGCTAACTGACTTTGATACTATTGCGGACCAAATATGGTCACAATATTTAGGTTTTTGCTATAGTTTCAGAGAAGGAAACCACTACATAGATGCTTATTCATAACAATAAATTATTTAGTACATATGTAGCATATTTATAAGTTAGCAAAAGAGAAAAATGAGGCATATATTTGTCCTTCAGTGTTACGACAAGAAAACATTTAGGGATCTTTACAAAATATAAGGTGTAAATAGACACAGAGCCCAGGCCCAGCGAGTGAGTGAGTCGACCCGGGGATGCCAGATCCTGAGCGCAGGCCTGGCGAAGTACAGTCCCAGCATGGAACCCTTCAGCAGATCTCCCTGCAAAAAGGCTAGAGGAAAGACCCACCCAGCTGTTTCAGGAGCAGAACATCTTGCCAGAGTGACACAAAGGGCTCAAATCTAATGACTGCGGCAGAAAGAAGTGGAGC
The DNA here is from genome assembly GCF_000260255.1 of Octodon degus. Taxonomy (NCBI): domain Eukaryota; kingdom Metazoa; phylum Chordata; class Mammalia; order Rodentia; family Octodontidae; genus Octodon; species Octodon degus. Next base: position 6,060,379 of record NW_004524705.1, on the reverse strand, counting down.
ACAGCAGCCAGACTCCAGCCAGATCCAAACAACACCCACCTGGAGGAATCGGAACGTCATAGATCCGACCTGGTGCTAAGGTAATAACTCTATCTAAGCTCTACACCAAAGGTCAGAAGATAGTGGTATACAAAATGACAAAGAGAAGGAACAAAATGCAGTCTCAGGCCCCAAGTCCACCCAGTACAACTGCAGAAGACACTAGCACTGAGGAAACTGGAAATCACACACTAGTTATCTCAGAAATAATAGCATTGACAGTAAAGAAACAACTGCAGAAAGGTAGAAATCAGATCAGAAATAATTTCTGAACTAAAACATTTAGTGATAACTATAATCAAAGAAGTACTAAGTGCTTCTAAAGAAGACACTGATAAAAAATAGAGCAGAATATAAAAATGATGGAACCCCTGAATAAGCAATTTAGGAAAGAAGTAGAATGTATGAAACAGGTTCAAAGTGATATACATGAAATTAAAACCTCAATCACAAACTGGCAAAAACCGTTCGAGTGAAAGTGAAAATAGACTTTCTGACCTTAGAGACACCATTGCAGCTAGTGAAAAAGTAAGAAAAGATCTCTTAAAAACAACTAGGATGCACGAAACTATAATTCAATAACTGCAAGATGATACAAAGATGAACAATGTAAGACAAGTTGCCATGAGAAGGAAGGAGTCAATACAAATGATATAAAAAGAATATGGGCAGAAGTAATAGCAGAAAACTTCCCAAATATGGGGCAACAATCTGACATTCAGTTAACTGAAGCATATAGAACTCCAAATAACATCAACCCAATTAAAACCACACCCAGACATATAATAATCAAGCTCCCAGAAATTCATCATAGGAACAGTATACTAAAAGCCACTAAAGAAAAGAAACAGATCACATTTAAAGGAAAACCCATCAGAATAACAGCAGATTTCCCTTCACAAACCATCAAGTCAAGAAGAGCATGGAGCAAAGTACTTCAAGTCTTGCAAGAAAACAAATTCCGTAACCCAGACTGATATACCCAGCAAAACTATCTTTCAAGTATAATGGAGAAGTGAAATATTTCCATGACAAAGAACAACTAAAGAATTTCATGATGACAAAGCCAAGCCTACACAGACTACTAAATGATGTTCTAGAGAGGGAGCAAATTGATCACAGCCCCATGAATGAGAATGGAAAGAACTCACCAAATAGGGCAAACAATTAAACACAGGAGAATAAGGCAAACAATTAAACACAGGAGAATAAGAGGTATACCATAGCAGTCTTTCAGCTATTCTTTTGTGTACAGCAGCAAAATATTTCCAGCAGCAAACTCTACAAATGGACTTCTCTTCCACCGTATGGGTCATTATTCTATCTGAGTCTACAGGGTGAATTTCAAAGAAATAGCTGTAGCTCAGCCCCAGAGTGATGCCTGGCCACCAGTAACTGTCATGGTCATTATGCATGTCCACAACACACTAGAACTTTGTGCGATATCTTATCCTCAAACTTTTAGAAATGCTGGTCATTTATTTGCCATTCCAGTATTTATTTTATGTTTTACTCTTAATACTTCTTTGCTATCATGAAAACCTTTTCTTAGTTCAATTGTTTTGAAACATTTAATTTATAATTAAGTAGCATTTAATTTTCTGAATATTGCTTAATCTTAATTTTTGTTCTAAGATTTATACTATGTCTTTGACCTACAATTTATTTAAAAGACATTGTATGATATCTTCTCCTAGTATTAGAAACTTTAAAAAGTATTATTTCCATTTTCTGTCGGCTTTATATTACTTCTTCACTGTCTTTTATACACACATACACACACACATATGAAAAGAAAAATAAACGTATAACCCAACATAAAATTGGTACTGTTTCATAGAAATTTTCAATAACCTTTAAATAAGGATTCATCTAATATATTTTTATATAGTCCTGCATAACTACCATATTGAGAGCTCTTTATTGTTCATCCAGGGGCACACTGCAACTTCTCTTGCCTTTTGAATTAGGCTCTTTGTTTTTTCCTATATGCTACTTCTGGAGGTATTAAAATATTTCAAGTTTGTATAAC
>NW_004524705.1:6043755-6057758 GCF_000260255.1 Octodon degus | reverse complement strand
ATATATATATATGGTGTGTCCTGTGATTGCACTTCTGGGAGTGTGCAGGTGCTGCAGCAGACTCCACTGGAGCTGAGGGGTGAAAGGGCACAGAGTGGGAAAGGTTTTGCAGCAACACTATGCATTACAACAGATACTGTGAAATTCATACTACTGTCTTAAGCAAAATTCTGTATCATTTGTGTTGTAATCTTTTCTGTTTTAACTCTAATTCATATTCTCTTTTTAAAAATAAAAAAGAGATAAAATGTACAATAAAAAAAAGGTTTTGTGTTGCTAGAAAGAATGGAAACTTCTCATGAGGATAATTTGTTGATACTGGAAGAACTTACAAAAGCATAGAAGAGAATGAGAATAAGAAAAAGTCTAATAGTAAATGGAAGACTGTCCCTGTAGATTTCACATATAAACTTTTTTTTTGCAGTACCAGGGATTGAACTCAAGAGCCTGTGCTTGCCAGGCAGGCATTTGTTCTACTGAGCCATCTCCCCAGCCCACAGCTTCCACATAACGAGATATTTTAGGCAGGCTTCATAATTCTATGTCTAATCATGCAAATGCTTCACCAACTGCTGCACTAACCTAAGGTTAATGTCACAATATGTTACTTGATACAGTTTTTATGAAGCATGAACCTTCCTTTGTTGATTGTCTCTGTGGATAAACCTTGTTTATAAATTATATGTATTTTATAAAACCTATAATATGATGATGTTTTTATTCATAATTTTCTGTTCAAATCACTAGAGTTCATTAAAATACATCTTCCCTCAACTCTTATGCTTTCTCTTGTGATTTTAGGAACTGCACAACCGAAATTATGCTTTAGAAAACACTTTTGTTTCTTGAACTTTAAATTCAATTAGTATGATTACATTTAATTTGTATTCGTAGGCATTTTCTTCAAGGAATTAGATAATAATAATTTTTATCTTCTGTCCAGGGGGAAAGATTGAACTAACATTCACCTAATAGAACATTTTAGCATGTAATTTAACCTCCAGTTTTCCAATGATCTTCCTTCTCTGTTGTTATTGCTGCTGTTTCATGATGAAATTACATACAACTGTAAACATTATCATTTTTGGATAAAGTGCATGAAAATGTGTATGATGGTGAACACTGAAATAAACAACATGAAATATTTTCTTCATGAAGTAAAACCTGAAGGAAGGGGGTTGGGGAGATGGCTCAGTAGAATAAGTGCTTCCCTGGCAAGTGCAAGAGTCTGAGTTCAATCCCCGATTCCAAAAAAACCTGAAGGAAGATGAAGCTTCTATCTAATCAATGGAAGAAAATACCTCAAGGGTTCTTTTCTGATTTACATTTCTCTGTCTACAGAAAAATTACGTGTACATAGTTTAATGACAAACCCATAGTCATACTCTGCAATGCAGAAAAGTCTAAGCGTTTAAGAATAGCTGTGAGTACAGGAGGGAAGTCAATAGCTGATTTAACTCATTCCACTGGAAAGACAACTGCACTAAGAAAAGTAGCTCTGAAACACTCATGTGTGCGCTTAAGAGAATAACATTAAGTACAATTCCTGGAATTATGCTCCTCATATAAATATTCTTTCCCACTACAATTTATAATCAATATCAACTGATAGAGCATGCTGTGATAGAAAGTAATTTCTTTATGTAAGAGAAACCATTACTTACTTCTTAAAATTTATCCTTGAAAATTACTGTTCTGTATGATCTATTAAAATTTAACTAGTACCATACATGTACATGAAAAATGTGTGCTTATTTCTCTAAAAAGACTCATATTTTGTATTTCTATGTTTATTTTTATTTATTTCCTTGTAAGCAATACCCATTTCTTGTTTAAGTCCTGTCATAGATTAATATACTCTTTCCAGAATTCATTTTTCACTTTATAATTTATAATACTACACATAAATTGATGATTGATATAGTATTTGATGGCAAATTTGTATTTTATTTTACCTTATACTCTTAAGATTATTTTTTAGTCAACACTAAAGAGAATAAATCTGTATAATATTTGTTACTGTATATAATTTTATTACCCGCATTTATTTTCACTTTCCTGCTAGATATGTATTCTCATTTTTTAGTCCTATATTTTCAATTGTCAAAAGTTTTTTCCTATCACCTTCTTTGCTTCAACAGATTTTGTACCAAACAAGGTGCTACATCAATCTTAACACGTAATGTGAGAAGCTACACATTAAAACACTGCTAGATTTCCATCTCCCCAGAGTTCTTTGGGGTACATAAGTCAGCCTGAAAAATAAAATACTATGATAGATTAAGATGTGTTAGGAAGATACAGTAGAAGCATTCTTTGTATGATATGGAAACAGTACTATTAGAAAGTAGATCTTTAACAAAGAGAAATAGAAGAACTCCAGAAATCAGGGATGAGGTGACAAGAGATAAAACAAAACTCTAGAAAACCAGGAAAGCAATAGAGATAAAAGAATGAAGGATCCAACAAGACAAACTTTTGAGAAAAACCACGTTGATTTCATAAGGACAAGAGGAGCTTGGAGAGGCCCTGAAACCCTGAGAATAAATGACAGATCTGCAGTGCTAATTCCAGAAATATCCACAGTTATTACAAGATATGAAGGCTGTGCAGAAAAGGACACAATGAACACACTAATAAGAAGCATCAACAACATTAAGCTTGGAAAGGCAATAAATAATTCATTAACAATGAGATGACATTTGATTTTTTTAGAAATGCAGTGGGCCATAAGAAGATATATCTGGAGGCAGGAATCATCCCTGAGATCTGAGAAGAGCTTTGTAGAAATGACAGGGGAAGTGGAGAAAAGGGGTAAATTAGGAGACAGTTTGGAGAATGAAGAGCTAGCTTTGAATGTGAGCAGCTGTGTGGAAAAGCCAAGGGTGAGTGTTTTATTGTTCATCTGGTAAACAGTGACGTCTCTAATTAAGTTACGAAAAAATAGGGCTGGCAAGATAGCTCAGCAGACTAAACGTCTACTTAGGCATGCACAGCAACTCGCATTCGATTCCCAATAACGCATGCCCGTGCCGGCTCCCACCATGGGCATGCTGAGGTGGAGATAGATTCTGGGCATGGTGGAGTATACCTGCAATCCCAGCTGCTGAAAACAGGAGGCTCAATACAGTCTGAACTGCGTAGTGAGACCCTGTACCAAAAAATAAATAAATACATAAAATTATGAAAAACAAGTTTAAGGTAAAAAGAAACTATGGGTATTCGTTTTGAAACTATCTGAATGATTTGAAATTAATCAGAAATTGAGTGTGTGTGTGTGTGTGTGTGTGTGTGTGTGTGTGTAAGTCTGACAAAAATCAAATATATGATGAACAGGAAGTTTGGGAAGAAGAAGCTGAAGTTGTGTGTACTATGCTTGAAGGGCTGATAGGAAATACGCCTTGTTTCATCCTATGCTGGGAACGGAAGCCTGAGGCAAACCTGAGGATCAAGTCCTCCTCAAGGTGATTGCAGAGGACACGGGTGAGGGGAGAGCCAGGACTCGCTCCCCAGGGGTGCGCCCTGAGCAGGCCTTCGCCGGGAATTTCTTCATGAAAGCCACCTATTTCCTCCTTTCGTGAGGGTTGACTCTGGTGGCGTGTCTCTCCATTTCCACACTTCTAATCAGGCCTTTAGGAAAGAACTCCCAGGTGGGAAAAACAGCAAGTTATCTGACAGAAACTTGAGCAGGAACATTCAGTGTGAATGAAGTTGAACACCATGGTTTTCAGTAACATAAAATATTCAGGGTGACCTTAGCCAACACTTGCAAAAAATTCCTCAAATCAAGTAATAGCACTAAGATATATCTCCCAGAAATATATCAACGAGTCATTTGGAAATAAAAATACATTTCTTTGTGAATCAAATCAATTTCTTCAACTCATAATCATTAGCTTTTATTTTTCCAAATATGTCCTCTCCTCAACTTGTTTTTATTACTTAGAGTTAATAATAGAATTTAGAATACTTCTAGTGCTTTTATTTGTTTCTTTGTTTGTTTATTTATTTATGTGTTTAGTACAGGGTCTACAGGGTCTCACTACACAGATTGGGCTTGTAGTGATTCTCAGCCTCCCAAGCGCTGAGATTACAGGTGCGCGCCACCATGCCCAGTCCCAGTTGCTGTCTCAGTGCGCCCTGCGGGCAGGGCCAGCATGGCATGCTGGGGATCAAACTGCGATCTTGGTCCTTGTGCCTGCGTAAGCAGGAGCTTTAATCTGCTGAGCTATCTGGCCAGCCTTCTAATGCTTTCTTTATAAATTCATATTTCTTCTTCAGAATAAATTAGAAGGAATTACTTATTGTTCAGGACAGGATGTTTCTTTGACCATGTTTGCCTGGTGACTGAAATTTTGTTATATTCACTTTGCAATTCAAGTCACACAGTTGCTTAATGATCAGTTTTTATTGTTTATTTTTTTCCCCTTAATCTGGTGTCAACATCCAGCAGGTCTCATTTTCTGCATCTATCATTCTCTTTCATCCCACTCACCACTGAACTGTAGCTTCTACTGGTTCCATCTTTTCATATAAGTGGTCATTGGATATACCTTAGCACTCTCCTTGGGTGTTCTTTTAATTTGATTTTGAATTCCTACAACATCTAAAGGTAGATGAACACAGATTCTGATAAAAATCTCACATTGTTTTCCAATGTTAAATCACATTCCTGTCCTAGAGAGGCGCCTCTGCTTCCGGGCCTAGCCTCAGCCTCCTGCACCCTGCGACTCACAGCTCCTGGCAAAGTAAATAATTCGCCAGCTGAAGCTTGCACAACACACTTTATCGTTCTTGTCAAGAGTAAGAGTGGTGCACCCAATCATTTTTCACGGAACATTTAACATGCTCCATTCTACACGCACACTGATAGGAATATTTTTCCCATAACTTCTTTATTGGCAACAAAATTATCAGGATAAAAACAGGCTACATTTCTTTTTGATGGGCTGAAGAGCCCACTAGACAATCTTTGTTGTTTATATTATGGGTGTTTCTGGCATTTCAAAGGCTCATCCTCTTCAGTTTTAAGACAGATTAAAATTAAACCAGAAAATTAAGTATTAAATCTTTATTTTCTTTAATTTGTGACGGATATCCCAGAAAACTATGGGAATAAATATTGAAAGTTACAATTTTTAAAGTCAAATAAGAGAAAATATATTTTTTTCACTTATCCCCCAATCTATGGATGAATTGAAAGAATGACTGAGGTCTCTCCAGACAAAGTCAACTGAATCTTAAGATTTCAATCACCTTGGGCCTCTCTGTGAGTAAACAAGGAGGCACCCAAGAATTTATGAAGCTCTTTAGTTGGCCTAATAGCCTGTTTTCACCTACTCCTGCGAGGGTATGTAGAACAATAAGGAGCTAAAACCTGCCCTAACTGTATTATAATGGAGCTACTACTATTGAGCAATTTTTTTTTCCCAAATGAGCTTTCTGCAATATTCTCAAAAATGAATATCCAGCTCTTTTCCAGCTGGAACCATGGAGGGTGTAGAAAAGAAGAAAAAAGAAGGTTCCTGCCGTGCCAGAAACCCTTAAGAAAAAGCAAAGACATTTCACAGAGCTGTAGATATTGTGCCTGAAAACCCTCCACAAGGCGAGGAGGATGCTCATCTATGAAAAATCCAGGTACTATCAGAAGGAGTACAGACAGATGTACAGAGCTGAGATCTGAATGGCTAGGATGGCAAGAAATGCTGGCAACTTCTATGTCCACGCAGAGCCCACACTGACATTTGTCACCCGGATCAGGGGTATCAATGGTGTGAGCCCAAAGGTCTGCAAGGTGTTGCAGCTTCTTCACCTTCACCAAATCTTCAATGGTACCTTAGTTAAGCTCAACAAGGCTTCAATTAACATGCTGAGAATTGTGGAGCATGGGGGTGTCCAAACCTGAAATCAGTGAATGAACTAATATACAAGCGTGGCTGTGGCAAAATCACTAAGAAGAGAATTGCCTTGACAGATAATTCATTGATTGCTCGATTTCTTGGTACATATGGAATCATCTGCATGGAGGATCTGATTCGTGAGGGCTATACTGTTGGAAAACGCTTCAAAGAGGCAAATAACTTCCTGTGGCTGTTCAAGTCATCATCTCCACGAGGTAGAATGAAGAAAAAGACCACCCATTTTGTGGAAGGTGGAGATGCTGGAAATAGGGAAGACCAGGTCAACAGGCTTATGAGAAGGATGAACTAAGGTATCTACCATGGTGTTTTTATGATTTGGTCAGCTAATAAAGTATCTGCTTCAAATTGAAAGAAAAATGAGTATCCATTTTTGTGAGGGTGCTTGCACTTAATTAAATCAATTTAAATGACCCTCAGCCCTGTCTTGCACAGAGGTGGAAATATCCACTAGAAAGCAGAATACAAGAGTGCTTTCCAGTATTGACACCAGAACCTAGAGTCCTCCTGCCACTCTCAAGATGAGTTTGGTCCGTCTCACTCTTTTGACGTCACACATGTTCCCAGTGTGCCACACTCGGGATCATCCGGAGAGCTGCTCCTGAGCCTGCCTTCTGGGCAGTATGGTGCTGCCTACTTCCCAGCTTATAACTAGGTCACAGGGACAGAGCTATGGGAGCTCTTTGTCAGGACACTAGGGTTGGGAGGGATGAATACACTCCCGAGGTGTCAGCTTTGTATCATGATGAAAAACACTCCTCTAAGCTCTCCCTGGTGCAAGGCTCCTGGGCAGATGCATGTGATTGTGCATGGAGCTGCTGCTGTTTAGAGGAGCTGTTCTTGGTCCTGTGACAGTGATGGAGAGATCACAAACATCTCATCCACATTCACTTAGGTCAAGGAAAAACACTTCAGAAAACTTATACAATGAAGCCTTTTAAAAGTCAGGGGATGTATGAAGAGCATGCAGTCTTCCTTTCATCATTGAAAATACTTTGAGTCAAGCCAACTGTATCATTCAATGCAGTCTGCTGATTATATACCCTGAGGCTACTTGAGTTCTGCAAAGTTAATTTTATTATTATACATTTTTTCCAATTCACTGAGACTCAAAGTGATTCTCCAGTTGCCTACCTGAAGTCTTTTATTTGCTTTTATTTTCCATACATAAGTTTCTCTCCTGCCAAACATGCCATACAAAATAAATTATGTCTTACTTTAAATGTACCAAAGAGATACACTCTTATCTCAGATGCAGTAAGATAAAGTGATGCAGCTACATATTTGTATACAAACATTGCACAATTCATTTTAATGCCTTGCTAGGATATAATACAGTATTTAATTAAATGCTTTCCCAAAGCTAGTATATCTAAGTAAAAAAATTGAGTCTAACTCCCACCAAACTTCTTAAAAGTAAACATATTTGAGCAATGATTTATTTCAAAATATCTTAGCTCTTAAATATTAATATTATCATCACCAGACAAGAATAATTTTGCAACTTCACTTTTGTTGCTATAAATTTCAGGATTTCCAGTGAAATAAAGTGCACAAATATATGGAAAATACATGTGAGTCAGGATGACCTGAATCCACAGGTAGCCCTCTGAACATACTTATTAGAAATTTGTAAGGAAAAACCTGCCTAATATTCACATTCACATACTTCCGTAAAGAATCTAATCATTATGTAATGCATATATATTCACAAGAAGAAATAAAAGATAGATATTTACATTTCTATTGTTAGGCAGAGTCTCCTTCTTTATCAAAATATTTAATGTGAAATCTTCTCTAATTCTCTTTCAGACAGCAGTATGTACCCAACTGGATACTTTGGTTGCCTTCTCATTACAGCAATTTTGCACATGTGTTCATCACACTAAAAATGAAAGTTGTTAAGCAATGCAATAGGAGAGCTGAGATCTGAGTACGGTTTCTTGGAGAGGGAGACCTAATTTCTATGTTTTGCATGCATTAAATTTGAATGCATTTAATTATTAAAATCTGTTCATGAATAACAGAAAAGAAAGCTGAGCCAAATTGTATTTTATGATGTGTTCTACCTTTATGGTTTGGAATATGCACAAATATTTACAGCTGTTGGGATTGGCAGCCAATGTCCCCAACTTCAGTTAATTAAAAGTTACATATATTTTGATAATGTGTCAAAAATTTGACACATAATCTTCAAGAGTATTATAAGCAAAAACTGTTACTAACTGGCATTTCTCCTGAACACAGACGAAAAGGTCTCACTTTCCAACTCTCTGAGATATAGTACACGGCACTACCAATGTAAAAGAGGAAAGGGAGACTTTGACTCACAGTTGCAGTCTGTGCCTGGCCAGCTACAACGCACCAACAGCACAGTACAAGGGCCTGTCCTGGAGCAAAGTGGCTCGCCTCATGGAAGTCAGTAAGCAGAAACGAAGGATAAGATGGGGACAGGACTGTGGTCATGGACTCCAGGATTCACCGCAACCAGCAGCTGAGCTATGATTCCGCTTGGATCCAATCATCTTCAAGAATATGTGAGAACTTGGAGGTCCCATTATACATAAACCACAGCAAAACATACAAATAAACACTTAAGCTACTTGTAGACTGTCAGATATATTAATATATAAGAAGGTTAATGCTATCTGAACACAGGATTTGTCCTAATAATGCAATATTTCTTTAGCACTTAAAGCTCTTTCAATGAAATTTGGTTCTGTAGAATTAAAAAATAGCATTTTCACTCCAACATGTTATTACCCATTTATGATTAAAAACTCTCAGTAACTTCAAATGGAAAGAAATGTCTTTAGCTTGCTGAAGAGCATTGCAAATAAAGCTGCAGATAAGATCACATTAAATTGTGAATAATGGAATTTATTCTTCCTAATAATAAGACCAGTGCAAAGATGTCCACCCTTGCAAGCCTTACTTAAAATTATAGGAAAAGAATAAAGGTCACTGAATGCGAACATAAATCAAACTGCTTTCTTGACAATGATTTGAAAGAATAAAAATGTTTTGTTCTGTTTACTAGAGAAAAATACATTTTCAACTAAAATCAACCAATCAAGGTGGTACACATTTGTTATTCTAGCATGGGGCATGCTGAGGCAAGAGTATCATTGTAGTGGTGAGTTCGAGGCCAGCCTGAAGTATGTGGTAAGGCCATGGCTCAAGAAAAAAAAAAGGCCTTATCTAAATGATCACACTATTTTAGTTATTTTGAAAAAAAAAACTGTTACTGAAATTTAACATAAAAGCAAGAGATTCTCTATTATCAAAGCCTGCATTTTATAAAGAAATACATTTTGTAAAAATTTTTAATGTGACATTTATGTTAGATATTTCCTCAAATGTTTTTATATAGTGACCAAACACATAATTTTACAGATTTTTACCTTGCATATTGTAACCTGACCAGCTTGCAATATTAATTTTTAATAGATGCAGTCTAACATTGGAATACAACCTCATGGTGACAAAGGCTCTAAACCTGCAGATAAGATCACATTCCACAGTGCAAATTCAGTGTATCCCCATTCTCTCCTACAAGAAAAAAGAAAGAATGTCTATTTTTACAGCTCCTGTTTGAACTTACTTGGGAGGGGAGAGAATTAAAGAGCCTGAGGGTTTGAAAGCCAACGAAAGTATTTTATTGACATGTTATGTAGTATATAGCAAATTCAAATGCACATAATATAGCTATTAGAATTAATAAGAATAATCAATGAACTCACAAGACTCATGTTAAATACACAAAAAGTAATTGTATTTCTTTTTGTTGTTATTGTTAAATATCTTTTTTATTTGCATACTAGGCTTAAACCTGTGTTTAACAAGCAAGCCTAGTATTAGTTAGCACCATTAGATTCTGGCTTGCTTTTGCAAGCCATCACTTTACAAATTAAACAAGGAATCAAATTTCTCTCACATACAATGCTCACTTGGAATGGCTGAAAAATTTTCAGTGAACGCTTTAAAGATGAACTCATGAATTCAGTTTTAAATTGTGTCAGTTAAAATAGGTCAAATTGAAGGACTCATACGAAGTTGTCTAATCAGAGCCCATTATTTTTAAGGTATCAGTGCACTTCCCCCAGAAGCCATATAAGGAAATATTTACCAAAATTAGACTGGAAAATTAATCCCTGCTTAGTCACAAGTCAGATTTGCTCCAAGACAAGCAGGCTGTGTACACATAACTTTAGTCAATTCGTTTTGTATACACTCTAGAACTGACCAGGACAAAGCTCTGAATAGAAAAGCTGTAAGAAATAAATTCCTAACTAGAGAAGCTGCAAACTTCAAAAGGGTATGAAAAATACTACTGTAAATATCATATACTTTATGTCCAAATACTTTCTGTAGACACGTATACAATTTTTACGGACAAATACAAGTTACTTTCATTTTAAAAACTGAGATTAGGGGCTGGCGAGATAGCTCAGTGGTCTAAGGCACCTGCTTAGGCAAGCTTAGGCAAAAGCACAGGGACTGCAGTTCGATCCCCAGCACCAATGCCACACTAGCCTCAACCCCAGGGTGGGCTGAGCTGGCCACAAAAAGAAAAATAAAAACTAAAAACTGAGATTATTTCATATTTCTAACTGTTGTTGGTCTACTCATGAAATACACTGGGACAGCGAATTATAGAGGAAAAGCTGCCCTTCACACGCCGCTCCACAGGACTGAGGCCTCTGGTCAAAGTTCAACTCCTTGTAGCTTAAATCCATTTTATGATATGTCACTAGCATTGTTAGTGCTTCTCTTTTAGCACGATACAATTGGCGATTTGGCGTATATATTTAATGACTTCTATGAACAGCTGACTCCTGCAGCTCTTCTAAAGAAATCCAGTCTTTCCACCCTATCATCTTCACTACATCTCGAGTTTTCACAGTCTCCAGTTTGTTGCTGAAGCTGCGCTCTGCTTCCTTCACACGGTGGCTCCTGAAGGGGACTGCTTCTCCCACGACTGGAAGCCCTCACTTTCTTGCTTTCTGGCCTCTTTGAAGTTGCTGCCTGGACAGCTTTAAGCCTACCAGCTTCATAAATATTTTGCTTTCTCAGAAGTGTATTATTTTGACTTTTGGGTTGTTTAACAGTCGATTGTTGAACTTACAAGGCTGTTTTATCAGATATGCCAAGCCAGCTCAAAAGTGATTGTATTTCTTTATCACTACAAAAAAAAAAAAAAATAACATGTGAGGGCCGACAAGATAGCTCAATGGACTAAGCACCTGCTTAGGCAAGAGTAAGGACCAGGGTTTGATCCCTGGCACCACATGCTGCACAGGCCCTGTTCTGGGCCGCTGAGATAGGGCATGGTGGTGCAAGCCTGTAATTCCAGTGCTGGGGAGAAGGCTGAAAACAGGAGGATCACTGTAGGTCCTAGTTGCATAGTGAGACCCTGTTCCAAATACATTTTTAAAAAATTGAAAAAATAATGCTAAATATATTCTAGGTTGCTAAAAAGTATATTAATATATTTTGTAACATATATTCTTTAAAGAAATATAGGACTTTATCAGATAGGACATCCTAGTTTTCTGTGATTTTTAATGACAATCATTTCTTAAAATAACTAAGATAGTATTGGCTATTTGGATGAAACTTGCAGCTAAGAATTACTTACAGATTCATTGTTGCAAACAAAAAAACCCTCAGTTTTATTCACTGAAAGTGCTCCACATACCATACTTAGCAGGTTTCAAAATAGATGACAAGATCAAATAATATTTGTGTAAATTAGTTAAAATTTGTAGGAGCATAGAAGTAATGTTATTCTCTAAGTTGTTCTAATAATGATTTTTAGTAATTAAATTTATCCTCTCAAATACGAGAATTTTCTTCTAAGTAATAAACACTGTCACACTTACATGATTCTAACTATTTAGCCATAAAAGTAAGTCTCATATGAGCCACTATAATTTCCACATAAGATAGATATTTCAATTTCCATTTTATAACACTTTTTCAATTAGTTATATAAAATTATGTAGTTGAGTGCAACAACTGTAGAAATTTAAATTAAGATTAAAATAGAAAAACAAACATTTTTATTTTTCTCTTTTGTCTTTCATCATTTCTTTCTTCCCTAGTTATGATATTATTGTCATTCTATAGGATATATTATACTATATTTTATCATTATATCCCTTTTCTAATATTTTCCTTGTATGGTGCAATATTCTAAATAATATTTGGGATTTATATAAACAGAGACAAGAAGAAAGAACGGTACATTTTGTGTAAGCTGATATTTGTGTTGGAAAACAAACTAAAGCCTACCTGTGCTCTCAGAGCATTCTTACCTCAGTGGTGTCTGAGCTTGGGAGAGTATTTTCTGTTTTTTATTGATATTATCAGATTATTTTATAGTGTGGCCAAATTTACACAGTTTTATTAGATAATCTTTTTATGTAACAGTTTACACTTACAGAAGTATGCAAACATTAAACAGAGTTTCCAGTGGCCGTGAATCTGGTTTCCTTGGGACTCTGCGGTAGCTTGTTCTCTTTCTATGTAGTATCTAGGTTCCAAGATGGGTCCTGCATTCCTAATCCTTATAGTCAGAATTAAATGTAATTCCCTGCTCCAGGAGACACAGCTAATTTTACTGTTAATAGGATGCTGCAGGCATAATCCCTATGATAGGGAGGCTAGTTTGTAAAATATGTGTGTTTTATACATATACTCTCATGACATGCCATGCCCCAGGGTTGCCACAAGCCATGCCAACACTCATGACCTTGCAGAGCTCAACACTAAACTAACATATGAGCCCCTCAGAGGGGAGTCTTTGGGGCCAGGAAGTCTTCAGAATACTCAGCCCTAAGCAACATCTCTCCCTCGATTTCATAAAACAAAAGTCAGTGGGAAACCACATAAATATATATCAACTTAGCTTTCATTCATTTATTTTGGAGATGATTGGTTATACTGTAATAGATGACTGATAAACTAATACATCATTTATTTCCATTCTTTCCTTTCTGTTACTCTATAATATATGACTTCCAGACATAGGAAAATAAAGTTGTTATAACTTTGTGGCCAAAGGCTGAGGGCTTGACAGAATGAGAAATTCCTATACTTTGAAAACTCTGAAAAGGCCCGCCAAATAGCTCAGCAGATTAAAGTGCCTCAAGCAGGTGCAGGGGTCAGGGGTTCAATCCCCAGGCCTGCCTTGACACCCTGCTCCTAGGGCATGCTGAGATGGCAATTGAGACTGGGCGTGGTGGCACACACTTGTAATCTCAGGTCTTGCGAGGCTGTAAACAGAGGGACCACTATGAGTCTAATCTAGTCGTGAGACGCTGAACACTCTGTAGACCTTTCCTAAAATACAAAGGAAAGAAAGAAAGAAAGAAAGAAAGAAAGAAAGAAAGAAAGAAAGAAAGACAGAAGAAAGAAAGAAAGAAAGAAAGAAAGAAAGAAAGAAAGAAAGAAAGAAAGAAAGAAAGAAAGAAAGAAAGAAACTGCAGATCTGTGGGATCGGTAGAGCAGCTAACTTAGCACTTGCTTCCTGACCACATGCAGGGGAGAAGTTCATGAAATGTTTTTTCCCTGTAATGTGTTTCTCTCATGATTAACAGCGAAGTGGCCCTATGCAGGGAAGACAATGACTTGGTAACATGTCATTTATTTTTGTGAAGATGTTGATAGCATACACCTAGCAAAGGGACTTCTGACATTTGTTAGGAGTAGAATGCTTATTTTCAGAATGCTCTTAAAAGAATTCTCTGAGTTTAGCGTTATTGACAGTAAATAAGTGAGAATCTATGGATATCTAAGACATACCTCCCTGAGAGACTCCATGTAAATAATAAAATAATGTGAATAATAAATGGAATATTTTATAACCTCAAAACTCAACCATGTAAGGTGAATATAGATCTCATTTCAGATTCTATTAATCTATTCCAGTGAAAATGTCTTATGTCCAAAGGAAACACTGCTAGGAAGCATACAGAAGATTTTATGCCCCTGACTCCTGGACTTGTCTGTGGCTCTGAAATTAAACTCAGTGCTGGATATTCACTCTGATTTGGCACTCAGTGACTACCTTCCTGGTGA
>NW_004524705.1:6041447-6042840 GCF_000260255.1 Octodon degus | reverse complement strand
AGTCAGAGTTCCTGGAGTGGCAAAGGAAGTGGGCGTGGCCTGTCAATCACAGATTCTAGGACTCTAGCTCAGAGCAAATCCCCAGGCCTGCCCCTGGGACTAACTGGAAAGCAATCAGTTCAGCCTTCTTGTCAGAACCAAGATGGTTTTGATAGGATGGCCTGGACCTGATGCCAGCCTGGGCAGTGAGAGAGACAAAGGATGGTCGCCATGAGGCTAGTGGCGCTGTGGTCTCTTCCTCTGGCCTCCTCTGTGGTGCACAGGGGGTGCTTCTCTTTTGTCTCCAGTTGGTCTGCACCGACTCTGCAAAACATATTTCCCTTCTTTTCATAACTCTAATGAATGTAAAGCCTCGCTACCTTTTGCATTTGTTATTATCAATTCTTTGTTATGACAGCGTCAGAATTGTATTTTGAGAAAGGATTCCGAAACAACTTTTGTATTGTTTGATTTCTATCGACATTCAGGCATCCAAATGTCTGCTTATGGCTCTATGCTTTCACATACACATACTTACACTTTTCAAGGAGCTGAGTGTTAATTATTTGTAGATTATATAGCATGGAAAATTATGTAATTACAGAGTATACAGTAATTTTATGCAAATAAAAGTAATGTGTTTCAGATTCAACCCAGGCCCGGCATGTGAGTGGGACTACCAGGGGCCTGCCAGATCCTCATTCGACCCCGAGCCCAGGCCCCACACACAGGCCTGGTGTGAATCACTGCAACAGAATTACCCACAGAGAAGCTAGAGGCAAGACCCACCTAGCTGATCTAGGAGCAGAAAATCTTGCCAGGGTGGCACAGAGCGTTCACCTCCAGGGCAGCTGGACCCAAGCCACATCCATCTGGATGAGTTTGAACTTGATGCTAAGGTAATAAATCTATCTAAGCCCTACACCAAGGGTCAGAAGACAGTGCTATACAAAATGAGAAAGAGAAGGAGCAAAATGCATTCTCAGTCCCTGAGCCCACCCAGAACAAATGCAGGAGACAACAGCATAGAAGAAATAGGAAATTACACACCTGAAAGGTATAGAAGAAATCAGATCTGAAATAATTTCTGAAGTGAAAAAAGAAATGATAACTATCATGAAGGAAGTACTAAGTGCTTCTAAAAAGACACTGATAAACAAAAAGTAGAGTAGAAAAATGATGGAATCCTTGCATGAGCAATATAGAAAAGAAATAGAATGGATGAAGCAGATTGAAAGTTATAAACAGGAAATTAAAATCTCAATCGCAAACTGGCAAAACCGTTTGAATGAAAGTGAAAGTTGACTTTCAAATCCTAAAGTCAGCTAGTGAAACAGTAAGAAATATTGCAGCTAGTGAAAAAGGAAGAAAAGATCTTTTAAAAACAACTAGGATGCAGGAAAATATAATTCAA
>NW_004524705.1:6039199-6041077 GCF_000260255.1 Octodon degus | reverse complement strand
TGATATACCCTGCAAAATTCTCTTTCAAGTATAATGGAGAAGTGAAATACTTTCTTGACAAAGAACAACTAAAGAATTTCATAATGACAAAGCCAAGCCTACACAGATTCCTGAAAGATGTTTTAGAGAGTGAGTAAAATGACCACAACTCCATGCAAGAGAATGGAAGGAACCCACCAAATAGGACAAACAATTAAACACAGAAGAATAAGAGGTATACAAAAGCAGTCTTTCAGTTATTCTTTTGTGTACAGCAGCAAAATATTTCCACCAGCACACTCTACAAATGGACTTCCGCTGCACCCTATGGGTCA
Organism: Octodon degus; assembly: GCF_000260255.1. Lineage (NCBI taxonomy): Eukaryota > Metazoa > Chordata > Mammalia > Rodentia > Octodontidae > Octodon > Octodon degus. The sequence continues at coordinate 6,040,763 of NW_004524705.1, read as the reverse complement.
TGATTCTGTCTGGGTATACAGGGTGGATATCAAGGAAATAGCAGTAGTTCATTCCCACAAGTGACCCCTGGCCACCAGTAAGCGTCATGGACACTGTCCAGGTCCATGATGTACTAGAACTTTGTGCGATATCCTATCCAGACTGTTAGAAGTGCTGGTCACTTGTTTGCTATTTCAGTATTTATGTGTTGTTTTATTCTTAGTAATTCTTTGCTATCATGAAAACTTTTACTTAGTTTAATGTTCTGAAATATTTAATTTTTAATTAATTGATATTTAAATTTCTGAATATTGTTTAATCTTAATTTTCGTTTTAAGATTTTTACTGTATCTTTGACTTACAATCTACTTAAAAGACATGGTATGATATTTTTTCCTAGTATTAGAAACTTTAAAAAGTATATTTCCATTTTCCATTGACTTTATATTACTTCTTCCTTGTCTTTTTTACACACACGGACAGACACACACACATACATGAAAAAAATTTGTGTATAACCTGACATAAGATAGATACTGTTTTGTAGAAATCTTTAAGGGTTCCTCTAATATATTTTCATATATTTTAATGACCTTTTAAATGGGCTCATCTAATATATTTTACATAGTCCTGCATAACTATCATTTTGAGAGCTTTTTATTCTTTATCCAGGATCATACAGCAACTTCTCTTGCCTTCTGAATTACACTCTTTGTTATTACTTATATGCTACATCTGGATGTATTAGATTATTTCAAGTTTGTATAACTGGAAAATATTTTACTTTTAGTTTTCAAAGGTATGTTTGCTAAGTATAAAATTCAAAGAGAACAGATCTTTTATTTTTCTTAAAGTCCTTTAAGTTAATTAGTCTAGTTTCTTACATAGTTCGTCTTTTTTTTTTTCTTTCTAATGTGGAATAAGATGCTATTTAATTTTGTTCTTCCATCGCTAATATTTTCTTTGTATATGCTTTAATGATTTTTTTCTTTACAATCAGTTTTGGACAATTTCATTTTTGTATGATTTTATTCATTTTTCTTGGAAATATGGTGTTATAATTTCAGAAATTTTAAATCTTTAAATATTTATTGCTTACCCCTTTCTACTTTGAGAAGTCTAATTATATGAATATAAATTTCTTGATTTGGGCACAGAATGAACTATTATATGACTGATCTGTAAATTCTTTTTTTTTTAAATATTTTTATTTCTTAAAATATTTTTTATTGAGAAACAAATAGCAATGAGACAGTTTCAAAGCCGATTAGTGGGACAGTTTCAATAATTAATACTTTGCATATTGTTATCATTTTAGTGGTTACACATAGTAGAAGATGCTGACATAATATCCTGTCCAAACATCATTAATACAAATCTTTCTTCTCATTGAATTAAGAGAATGTAGCTGTATATCTATCCTATTTTATATACACAGATACAAAATGGTCATTCATTTGTATCCCCTTTTTTTGTTTAATTTTCTCAGAGATGTGTATTCTGTTGTCATTTAAATATTGTAGGTGTGTAAATTCAACAAAATATTCCAATACAGTCCAGTAGTCCATAATAGTAGTGGGTTAT
>NW_004524705.1:6026545-6038339 GCF_000260255.1 Octodon degus | reverse complement strand
AGAGCCTTTTTCTTGGAGACAGGTTCTCCCTATGTCATTCAGGCTGGCTTTTAACTCACTCTGTATCTCAGACTGGTTTTAAAACTGCAGTGGCCCTTCTGCCTTAGCCTCCCAAGTACTAGGCTTGCAGGTATGTGTGACCATGACTGGATCTCAAGAATATTTTAAATATAGAAAATTTTATTTTTTCCCATCTTCAGCATCAATTTGATTGACTTCCTTTTCTTCAAAATTGTAACCACAAGTAGACCAACAGTATTGTCAATTGTGGTTTGATCTGCATTTGTATAATGTCAAATTATCTTATTTTTCATGTGCTTATTGTTCATTCAGATATCTGTTTTTGTATTGGTATCTATTTAAATTCTTTGTCCATTTTTCATTTGAACTGTTTCAGTCTTATTTTAGACTCATAAAGTTCTTCTGTATTGCTGCGCAAGTGTCTTCTCATACATGATTGCAAAGATTTTCTCCTATTCTCTGGACTGCCTTTTCACTTCTTGAATGCTTCCTTTGAAGAACAAAAGCCTAAACTTGGAGTCCAGCTTATCTAGTTATCTGGCTATTATGCCATTTGATATCATAATTAAGCAACATTGCTTCAAACATGGCTATAAAAATTTAGTCCTCTCTTTTTTGAGTTTTACACTTGTAGTTTTCCCTATGACTTTATTATCCATTTGGAGAAATATTATTTTGTGTTGTGTGAGGTAGAACACCACATCCGTTTGTTTATATACTGATGTCCAAGTGACCAAACAACTTGTTAAAAACTATTTCTGCCCACTGAAATGTATTTTTCCTTTATCCTTGGCAAAACTAACTGACCGGAAGAGTGAGGTCACATGCATGTGTAGCCACCTTGGCCGAGCAACTAGGACTTACAGAGCAGTGGAGTGGAAGCAGCTGGCTCCTCCTACAGGCTGCCCTTCTGTGTTCCACAACTTGCACACCTCAGTTCCTAGACGTGTAATTTAAAACATGTATTTTACAGAGTCTCATGAGTTCCAAAGCCATTTTTCACTTATTCCATTACCGTTCTTTTAAATATATGCATTCTAATGTTTCTTGTTACTGAGCATCTTTAAGATTTATAAACTATATTATTCAATGTGTGATTTAATACCTATTTTGTTTTCAAATGAAAAATTCAACAATTCATAGAACTTACCATGTATCAAGTGCTGTTTATCAGACTAAGCTTTGAAGAATGAATGTTAAGGAATGAAAAGCACATGAATATTAAGAAAGTATTTACTCAAAATTCTCATACTTTTGAGATTATTTGCATTTTCAAAAATGTAATTTTAGAGATAATGTGCATCTAATGAAAAGAACACAAAAATTTAAAAATTCTATTGTGATAGGAACATATAATCTTAATTATCTTAATATAGTCAAATAAACATATAGTATTGAAATGTATAGGTACAGTCCTAGTTTTTTAAGGAGTCTCCACACTGATTTCCATAATGGTTGCATCAGTCTCCAGCAGTGGAGAAGTGTTCGTTTTCCCCCATTGCTTCTCCAGCATTTGTTGTTGGTTGATTTCTTTATGATAGCCATCCTTTCTGGGGTGAGATAGTATCTCAGTGTTGTTTTAATTTGTATTTCATGGATGGCTAGTGATGGGGAGCACTTTTTTGTATTTATTAGCTTCTAGAATTTCTTCATCTGAGAAGTGTGTGTGTTCCTCTCGGATGCCTATTTCTGGATTGGGTCTTTAAGTTTGGGGGCCCTAGTGTTTTTTAGTTCTTTATAAATTCTAGAGAGAAGACCTTTGTCTGAGTGCTTATTAGTTAAGGTTTTTTCCAAATTTATGGGTTGTCTTTTTACTCTGTTGGTAATTTCTTTTGTTGTGCAAAAACTTCTCAATTAGAAGAGGTCCAAGTTGTTCATTCTTTCAAGTATTACCCATGCTATTTGATTTTTTTTCATGAACTGTCTGCCTAGCCCTATATTTTCATGAATTCCTCCTACTTTCTCTTCCAGGAGATTTAGTATTTCTCTTTTAATGTTTAGATTTTTAATCCATTTTGACTTTAATTTAATGCATGATGATAGACCTGGGTCAAGTTTTAGTTTTCAGCATACAGAGAGCCAGTTTTTCCAGCACCATTTGTTAAAGAGGCTATCTTTCTTCAATCCAGCTCTCCCCCTACTGGGGATTTTCCCAAAAGAACTGAAAACATCACGTCATTGTGATATATGTGCACCTATGTTTATATCAACACAATTTGTGATAGCCAAATCTTGGAAGCAACCAAAATGTCCATTACCTGAGGAATGGATGAAAAAAGAGGTGGTGTTTTTATATGATGGAGTATTACTCAGCTTTAAAGAATGATAAATTTGAAGCCTTCCTATATAAGTGGATACAACTTGAAGATATACTCATAAATGAAATAAACCAGGCCCACATGTATAAATATCATATAGTCTCCCTAGTATATGAACTCAAAAGAAGAAACAAAAATTGAAAAGTATAACACAGGTAAATGGAAAGCAAGAATTTAAGGATTAAACAAGGAGGAAAGGTCAGGGAGAAAAGCTGGGAAACATGTCAGGGGCAAAACCATACATTTTATACACAAGATGGTTAAGACAATGATCCTGAGCATCTCCATCAGGTTTTTTGTTTTTGTTTTTTTTTTTCTTTAGGACAGGGTCTACAGGGTCTAGGTACTAGATTGGACCCATAGTGATCTGCCTGCGTTCAGCCTCACAAGAGCTGGGATTGCAGGTGCATACCACCATACCCAGTCTCTCCATCAGGTTTTTGAAACTACCAGTTAATTGATAGGATTCTCACCATAACTATGTATGCTAATACCTGTGACCTAGGCAACTGCACGAAGGATAGCAATGTGTAATACTAGAGCATGCTTGGAAGGCCTGTCATTCTGGTCTTCTAAGTGTGTGCTGCTTCTAATATGTGCTGCTTCTAATGTCACATCAATTACTGCTGTGCTCTCTGTCAAGTAAATGTTTGTCTAAAAAAGGTAATAAAAGAAAACAAGAGACAAGAAAGAACTCTTATGGGACTATCGTGCTACTATGTTGTGTACAGTTGGATTTCTAGATTTCTGTGTAAAAATGTGTAATTGTTTATTTTTATTGTTTCCACCTTCTACATGGATTTAAAGTTTAGCATATCAACAATTGATGGAAAAATACCTGTTCCATGTTGTGTCTAAGGCATTTGATATTCAGATAGTGATGTTAAACTCAACTGCCTAAGTTATAGGGTAATAATATCATTAAGCTTCTCTTCTTGAACGTTAAAAACTTAAGTTTGCAGATCAAAAAATTAGAGAAAAACAAGGGCTACAAGGGTAACCCACATTTTGGCTCTAGCCCTTCAAGGTCAGTGAGGACTCAGGACATAAGAGAACCTGTACGGTAACATCCTGTAACTCAGCCATGTCCCAAATTTTCTGTTCAAGAAGATTATGAGGCCATAGAGGAAAGTGATCGATGATATAGAGTGTGCCTAGGGAGAGTCACCTAGAGGGAAATCATTCTCTCTGGCTTTCACAGAAAGCAAATTGGTCAGGCAATGGCTGTGACCCATCCACATGGTTGACACTGACAAAAGATCTTCAAACTGCAGAACAGGGTTTCAGTGTAAATCCCGAGGGGATTTCACTGACCTTGTCAGATACAAAAGTTACATTTCTTGTTATATAAGTCTTGCTTTATCTTGGTCTTAACCATCCAGCAGAAAAGTATAAAAGCGAGCTAAAATACTAAAGCCATATTAATATGCTGAGCTGTAAAATGCTCAAGTCAAGAACTTGACATTGCCAGTCCTATGGATAACCCCTTATCATTATGGACTACTGGACTATATTGGGTTATTTTGATCAGTTCATGCACCTAGAGTATTTGAATGGCAATGGAATATCCATCTCTGACAAAACTAAATGAAAAAGGACCATTTTGTAAAGAAAAAAAATATATGTATACAAAATAGGTTAGATATAAAGCTACTTTCTTCTGGTCACATGAGAAGAAAGATTTGTACTAATAGTGTTTACACAAAATATCATGTCTGCATCTTTTACTCTGAATAACTACTATGAAGACAAGAATATGCAATGTATTAATTATTGTAACTGTCCTACTAACCTGTTTTGTAACTGTCTCATTACTATTTCTTTCTCAATAAAATTAATTAAAAATATAAAGAGAATGGATTTCAATTTGTCACTTGCAAGAATCTTATCAAATATTTATTGTTTGAATAAAATCTTAATAATTGAAAAAAAGAAGAAATGTGTAGGAGCAATGCTGTGTAATAGATTTCTGAACTCATTCATCAAACCCAATTACAAATTGATAACCCTCTCTCCACCTCCACTTACTTCAGCCCTTGATGACTGCTACTGCTTTCTATGCTGCATGAATTGGCCAGGTAAATGCCTGATGAACGAGCTGTCCTCTTCTCCTAGCTTGCTTCTTTCAGCATAATGTGCTCAAGGTTTAGCCAAATTGTTGCATATTGTAACACTTCCTTGTTTTCTTTCCTCTTTAAAGGCTGAATATTGTTCCATTGTATACACCACGTTTTTCATCTATTCATCTGCTAGGGGACACTCACTTGCTTTGTCCTGCTGTCTACTGTTTCTCATGCTAAGCTGCACAAACGTTGTATGAGTTGGATGTGCTGCAACATTTAGAAGCACTCAGTTCACGACCAATGAGCTCCATGTTGATTTGGACAAATGCCCACATTTAAAATTTTGTTTTGCTGCCTCTTAGTTCTTTTCAACGTATAATCCCTACTGTTGGGCTTTTGTTTCTGTGGATTAATTTTTCCTACTTATGATCTTCCTGAAAATTGAATCATAATGTATATTATTATGCATTTCTTGTGTGAATAGTGTCATTACACGTATCATAGTTTGTTTTCATAGACCTCTGTCCTTTGATTTTTCTTTTTAGTTTATTAGAAAAAGCTATAGCAAAATTTTTTTGCAAATTCATTTTAAAATAGTTTTATCAAAAACAATTTACAGACCAAATAAATTAAATTGTTTAGCCTAATTACAAATGTTTTCACATTAATTGTCTCTGATACTTATTTAGTACTATCAATAAAACTGTATTTTTGACAGTACATGTGTCTATATATTTAGGATTCATGAGTTATTTCTATAGTCATAGAATCCACAGTATTCATAACATAAAATTATCAGTGTTTGCAATTATTTTCTTTTTTCTATAGTCTGTCTCATCTTCTAAAACATTAGCTACTAAGGACAAAGTATTTGCTTTTGAATGATAAGGAATGAAATAATTCAATATGGGGTCATGTTACCTTTGAGAGTGCTTTGAAAAATGCAGGCTGAATTAAGAAAGCTGGATAGAACCAAGCTACAGGAAGATGGGCAGTGCAGGAAAAGTCATCTCATGGATTCATGCCATGTGCTCACCACGCCGCCTCCAGGTTTGTCCCCACAGGCCTGTATTATTAGCCTGCATGTTCAATTTGTTTTGATAATACGGGGGAGTTATTAAAAATTCTGCTGATCTAACTTGCAGTTATCTGGGGATAGAAAAGGCAAGAGATTAGGAAACAATTCTGAGGGATTATAAATACCTCATAATACTAAACTCTCCTGTAATTACCTCTTTGGGAGATACAGAATGAAATTCCAGCCTGACAGTAAACAAAAGGCCCACTCCAGCATTCTATTCTCTTTCAGATAAGCATTTCCCAAGGACAAATTTCATATCATCTCTCCTATTCTGACATTTCCGTTTGTAGCACATTGTTTTCCTTTATTCTATTAGCTGGTTGCCAAATTTAACTATGACTGCATTTTCTAGCCTGCTTTTGGTGAGTAATTGATAAACCTTCTAATACACTGATAAATTTCATTTCATTTCTATGTTGATTATTCTTTTATTTTGTTCACCTCATATTCATAATTAAAGTAGAAAATTCATGTAATATTATATTACTTTGAAATTTAATGCTCTAATAATCAGTACATTAGCAAGTACTATGTATTTAAAAATCTGCCACATCATAATAAACATTTTGTACTAAATAGCTCTAGTTTTAAAGTTAAGAACATTAAAAATAACTAACAAATTAGAATAAATGTTTAATTGAAAGTCTGAGATGATTTCCTATAAATGAGAACTTTCGACTATATGTTAATCATGGTTAGCTAATGTCTCAGTTACTCTTCTCTCATTGCTGGGACAAACACCCAACACCCAAAGTAAAGGAAGAAAGCCTTTCTTTAACTTGCAGTTATTGAATGTTTCAGTCTGTACTCCGCTGGCTCCAAGGCAGAGTGGCACATGGCAGAAAGCAGCCTTTCGTGGTGGTGGCAAAGAGCACAGAGCAAAAAGAAAGATTAGCAGCAACAATGGCAAGAGAGAGCCAGTCTGTCCCCCATATAGTGCAGTCAGGCTATCTGCTCCAGGCTGGGTGTAGCACTCACACCCATAATCCCAGCAGCACTCATACCCATAATCCCAGTGGATCATGAATTAATCTCAAACTCTAGAAATTTGCCCCATGACTGCCTGAGGCTTTGGGGAGACAACTAGACACAAACTACAACAACTAATCTTGTTTTAATGTACAGATTACTTTAATAAATTGTCATTGATATGCTTTGCAGATAAAACAATATTCTTTGTAATTAAAATTTGAGATAATTTTCTTATTTTGTATTATTACTAGTTGGTTCCCTCTATTTTTTGACTTCTTATGACTGCTAGCATCATAGTAAGTGGAAAAAATGAAGAAGTTCCTCTAAATCAGGAATCAGATGGAGGTGTCCACACGCTGCACTCCTGTTCAGTGCGGTGAAATTGTAGGCCAAGAAATTACTCAAGCCCTACAAAGAGGAAACAAGCAACAAATTATTCCTGTGCATCATAGTGTCATTTACATAGAAGACCCAAAGAATTCCACTAGAAGACTGAGATCTGATGAAGACACAACCGCGACTGTTGAATACGAAGTTCGCATGTTAGTAATAATACACTTCAGATCTCTGCAATGATGACCATAATATGTTTTCAGCAAATTCATTGTAAATGTCCATAAATACTAACAAAGCTATACACATCCATATACTGCTAAAACACTTTTTTTTGTAAATTACTACTGTACAGGACCCAGCATTGGAATATGTTGGACTGCATGATACATTTACTGGAACACAAGTTAATAATATAATGTGATGGACAGGTAGGTACATATAAAATGTAGATGCTTCAGGCATTTGAAAAGCCAAGCCTAGACATTAGCCAAATAAAAGATGCTCCTTGTACAAAAAGGGATAGAAAAATATATTTAAATTCAAAATTTAGCCCTAGGATAATCCTGAATATTCAAACATGGTGATTTAGTTTAAAAGAATGAAATGTCTTCCTTCCACACCTAGAGCCAACCCGTTAATGAGGTTGAAAGTATATAGCTACTTAACTTGCTTGTTCTACAAATACTTTTGCTTTGGGGCTTCTATTCAGGAGCATAAAAATTCTAGATAAATGAAAGGGTGCTTTAATGTACTTTTCTTTGTGACTACAAGCAGAAGTACACTTCAAAAATTAAATTAAATGCTACCCAGAATTCTACCTAGGTTCCACTCTCATATGATACGGTCTGTAGTGAGTGATGCCATTGTACAAATACTACTGTTTTCTCTTGCTCCACTTTGTGAAATTTAACATTTAATCACTGATTTGATAGAAACATGGAATATTCCTGGAAATAGAAAAGAAATGTGAAATACGCTTACCTTCTGTCTGATCAGTAGGGTACATTCCCCCCAATTTGCCAACAATGCTGAAATTTATTAAAAGATGTTTAATGCATGAATACTGCAATTTAATGTTATATCATTTAACAGAGTGGATGTCCCTTAATTGACTTGATAGTGCTTTTCAGTTTTCACTTTTATGTAGTATACAATATAATTAAGTCAGACACCAACAGTAGCTTTTCTAATTGGTGAGATTAACACAATGATCGGATGTGGCTCAGGAGTCCTGCTTTTCTCACAAGCTTGCCTCAGATTATGTGCAAAGGAAATTCTCTAAAAATTTTTTCAATATATAAAAAACAAACTATGTGGTAGTATGTATTTGGTAAGACTTCATGAAGTCCTTGTTGGTTCCTGCGTAAAGTCTCTATGAATTTTCCAACCTTTGCAGTTAAAATCATTAATGGTTAGATCAATGATATATCCCTTAAAAAATACTCAGCTTACTTGATCCACAAGGTCTCGAATCATCTCAGCAGTGGTACTCACAGTGCTAGATATAAAAAAATAAAAATAGGGGGTTTTAGGTAATTTTAACTTCCATAACCAGTACTGTAATACATATGTTCCATATAACAATTGGGATATAATTATATTAAACTTTATTTTTTGCCTTAGCTGAAATGCAATAAATTGATTCTCTGCATTGATAGGGTGCATCCTGGCTATTTCTCATATTCACTGTTACCTTGAAGAAGATCTACAGTTTGAACCATTTATTCATGCAGTACTTGTATTTAAGAGATTATGGTAACCAGGCTCTGTTCCGGGAGTTCACAAATAGCTATTAACAATACAGGGAAATACTCTCTCCTCAGAAATTATATTTTATTAGGAAAGAATCACAATTTTGTAATCTGAATGAAGACATTAAAATCTGTATTAGGTTGACAATAACAAGAACTGTGAAGTCTCAAAAGAAAGGGAAATAGAGAAAAAGGCCAGAGAGCAGTTTTACCTGAGAACGGAGGACTTCTTGACGGGACGTCTGGAGACTCTGAGTCCCTGTTTCACTGAGAAGGAGTGATGGCCGGGGAAAGGATGAGGTGGCAGGCCTTGAAGCAGGCCCCGGGTGCAGTGGAGTCAGAGAGGCGCCACGAAGCTCACCTGAGCAGGCAGGTAGGACAGTGTGTGTGCAGGTGAGCACGCTGTAAAGCTTCAGAAGGGTGCAGCTTGTCAGTTTGACAAGTCAAAGATAATGAGAGATTTTAGCAGATGTGCTTGAACTGTTACAGTGCTGGCTGACTGTATCTGAGAAGGGGATTCTTAAACAGGGTGCCTAAGTAGCGCAGCTCACTGTGTAGGGTCTTTAAGTTAACACATGCCACACACACACACACACACACACACACACACACACATCACATCACATCACATCACATCACATTGACTTATCTCCCCAGTGTCTAATTGTACCTATCATACAAAAAAAGTTTTATTTGTGTAAATTAGTTATATTACCAGTGGATACAATTAAATGATGTCATATCTCCTGTTTTCTGCTTGCCATTAATTTTTTTCTCTAAGAAAAGTTTACATAAAACTTTGAAAAGTGATTCCCGGTCGCGGTTGCAGCTCTGGTAAAGTTTGTCATGTCGTTCTGTTTAGTTTTCCACCAGCTTAATAGCTAATGATTGAAGCTAATTTAGTGGAAACAATAAAGGAATACAATTTGAAGTGAAAGCTAAGAAGCATTGTGCACAACCAGTGGGAAGGCAAAGTGCTGTAGCCGCGCTGAAAGCAGAGTACGCGGCTGCACACATGGAGAATTAAAAGTAAAATTAAGACCCCGCGATCCAGACTTCCATTTCTCGGTGCGTCCCCCACCGCCAGGAATCCCGTCAGCGTCTACACCTCCACGCTCATCGCAGCTGTATTCACAATAGTAGCCTAGATTGCGTCTTAGAGAGAGAGAGAAAAAAAAAAAACTCAATGTTCATTAAGGGATTTATCAACAATAGATAATGTGATACATACAAGGAAAAAATATTTAACTCTGAAAAGAAAAAAATAACAGCACTGTAGAGTGCACATTAGAAATGCTGAGGGCCAGTCTGCTGTCACAAAAGAAATAATAATAATAATTGATTATTGGGTGACAAATTAGTATCTGACAATTTAAAACTTGTTTGGGCGAGAGCAGACAAAGTAGTGGGAAGTAGATTAAGCTTCCTGAAAAAGGCATCTTTTTCAAATGCATTAGAGGAGTAGGAGAACATGTACTGGGTAGAATTTAGTCACATATAAATATATAATATTTAGCTCCACTAATTTATTATTTGTGTTCAGTATAAATTGCAACAGTTTAGGTTAGAAAATTGTTTTTATTTAAATACAGAAGCAGTGACATGAATTAATTTAATGTTTCTTCCTAATATACATCAACCTTATTTCAAAGTTATGTCTCATTTTTCTTTTATTTGTGTTTTTATGCTTCCATTCAAATGAAGACATTTTAAAAAGAAAACTACAATAATAATTTTATTTTCAAATTAGAAACTAATTCTTTCATTTTCAGAACCTTTGTTTTCCCTCACTGGCAATTCTAAGCTATTTTATTTTATGCCCTTTGATTCTAATGAAAATTTAAGAAAAATTGTATTGCTATACTCTATGAGGTGGTGTTTTCTGATTCTAGCTGTTCTTAATATTTTCTGATTATATTTGGGGTTAAGTACCTAGTAATATGATCTTATTTTCTTGCCTGGATGTCGCTATCTTATATTTGTTATATTTTATTTTTACAATTTGGAAAAGTTTTAGAGGTTACAGTTTTAAATACTTTCCCTTTATTTCCCTTTTCTGCTGTGAATTTAGAATTCAACGTATGTTGAATATTTAGACATCTTTTCATGTGTCTTTCAGTTTCCATTCTTACGTAAAATCTCTATTAATCCAGCTAATTTTTGGCAAACAATTTACTGATTTTTCTTTGTTTCTGTCTTACCTGCTGTTACGGCCAACTTATCAAATATTAGAGATGTTCATTGTAGATATTCATTTGGTTCATTCTTAAGAGGGTCTATCCATGCTAAAATTCTCTACAGATTTTTTTCACTCATTATGCTGTTTCATGTAATTTTCACTATTCCTTGAATTTTCTGGGCAAATGGTGTGTGGCCTTCTATTCTTTCCTCTTTTTCGCTGTTCATGTGGCTCCCACGGTCTTGCTAGACCACAATTCCCATACAAACATGATGGTCCTAGGAGTTGGTTTGTGGACACTTACTTGTGCTTCCTGACTGATTACAGTGAGCAGCTTCCTCCTTTAACAAAACCAAGACTTGCACTAGGTCCTCGGAGGCCACGTTCCATGGCTTCAGTCAGTCCTGGGCACCCGTGTCTCAGGCTTCATTCGTCTTGGGACGTCAGTACCAGGCTCACCTTTTCTACCCAACACTGACTCAGTTATTCTACACGGGGCCTGCTGCTCAGGCGCAGAGCCAACTTTTCCTCTGGGAACTAAATGTAAATGAAACTACATTTTCCTGGCAACTACAATTCCCCTTCTATTCTTCTGTCATCCCTCCCGGGAAAAGCCTGCCTCTCTGTCAACCAATGTCCTGGGACAGGCAACTGCTACACTGTGGTTGTCTAGGAAGAGGTCTCTTAACAGTGTCTTCTACATTTCTTCATTTGAAGTTCACTATGGTAGTCTTTGAAAATTCTGATGGAGGGCCAGTCAAATAGCTCAGCGGATTAAAGTGCCTGCAAGCAGGTGCAGGGACAGGGGCTCAATCCCTGGGCCTGCAGTGCCAGCGCCCCCTCTCCCCGGGGCACACTGAGATGGCAATTGAGACTGGGCGTGGTAATGCGTGCCTATAATCCCAGCTCTTGGGAGGCTGAAAACAGGTGAATCACTATGAGTCCAATCTAGTAGTGAGACCCTGAACATCCTGTAGACCCTTCCCTAAAAATACAAAAAAAGAAAGAAAGAAAGAAAGAAAGAAAAAGAAAGAAAGAAAGAAAGAAAGAAAGGAAGGAAGGAAGGAAGGAAG
>NW_004524705.1:6022180-6024765 GCF_000260255.1 Octodon degus | reverse complement strand
TTTTATTTCTAGGAATTGGGCCTACCTGAAACGAGAGGTGAAAGTTGCTTGTGAAACCAGTACTGAGGTGCGGGCGAGGGCGGGCGGAGGTCCTCCCCGGCGGGGTGCAGGGCTCGGGCTGCCGCGAGGGCGCACCTGCACGCGCGCTGGGGTGTCTGTTGAACTAGCGACCAACTGTCTCCTTCTTAGAGAAGCGTGCGGCAAGGCAGCTCACAGCACCGTGACCAGCGCTGGGCATCACCCGGTTCCCAGAAGCAGGTCATCTTGCTTTCATTCGTTTCATGCGAACGTTGAAGAAGCTGCTGATGCTGGCCTTTGTCCTCCCTGTATCCCTTGAGCAAGTCGCAGGCCTCTGCCTTCGGATCGAAAGCAGCCTTGCGAAGCACTGCCTGCCCCAAAGCTGTCCGCAGCCGTCCTTGCCCACTTCGCCACTTGGTGACCTGATGGAAGGATTAGAAATCACAGAAAAGTATAAAAACAAAATATAAGAAGTAAAGCCATGCTGTTATGCTGAGCTGTGGGGGGCTCAGGTCAACAATTTCTGACATTGCCAGTGAAGCGGAAGACCCAATACTATTACGGACTACTGGACTCTTTTAGAATATTTTGCTGAGTTTACACACCTATAATATTCAAATAACGGAAGTTAACAACAAAAAGGGTATACAGATGAATGTCCATTTTGTATCTGTGTATTCAAAGTGGTTGGGATAGATATATAGCTACATTCTCTTATTGAATAGAGGGATTTGTTCTAATGGTGTTTGTAAATAGGATATCATGTCCGCATCTTGTACAGCAATTAACCACTAGGAAGGATGTATGCAACGTGTTAATTATTGAAACTGTCCTACCAATTTGGTTTGAAACTGTCTCATTGCTATTTGTTTATCAATAAAATTATGGAAAAAAAAAAGAAAGAAATCACTTCACTGGGATGTGCAGCTTATCATCCTCGCTTCCTTCTTCGCACAGCGCTTCTTGTGCCTGCCTTAACCCCCTTCAGCAACGGCGAGGCTAAAAGTCGCCTTCAGTTGCTTCTCAAGGCTTCCTAAGGGTTGTTTTTACCTTTTGGTGTGTCCTCCTCCCCTGATGGTGATGAGTATTTTTATACTGTGTGAGGCCATTGTTTCTTTTTTGTCTATATGGTTAACCAAATTTTCTGTCCTCACTGAACTTTCAGTCTTTTTAGAAAATTAGTGAGTCTATGTGGGTGTTTTGGTTCTGGTTCTTTATTGTCTTCTGTCTGACTCTGCACCACCACCGTACACATGCTTAAGTTTTAGCTTAATGATTACTGTCGCAGTTCAGTAATAGGGGGATGCTAATTTTTGCTTATTTCAAGAAATTGTGAGGGGTCAGCGTGACGGCTCTGTGGTCTAAAGTGCCTTCTTAGGCAGCCTCAGGGGACCTCGATTCAATCCTGGCACCACATGCCACGCCAGCTCCACCCGCAGGGTGTGCTGAGCTGGCCAAAAAAAAGAAATCATGTTCAGTACCATATATAATTTTCATTTCCTTATAAATGTTGATATTTTAGAGTGTAAATATTATACAATATTTCAGACACATCATAAATATGAATTTTTAAATTATATACAAATAAAACCATATTACTTTGACTCTCTGAAAATAAGATAAAATAATTTTTATAAAATAGTTTCTTTTTTAATGTATTTAGCACAGGGCCTACAGGGTCTCGCTACACAGATTGGGGCTTGTAGTGATCCTTCTGTTTTCAGCCTCCCAAGCGCTGGGATTTCAGTTATGTGCCACCACGCCCAGTCTCTATCTCTGACTCAGTGCTCCCGGGGGTGGGGCTGGCACAGCTTGTCATACGGGGAATTGAACCCAGTCCCTGAACTCTACCTAAGCAGATGTTTTAGCCCACTGAGCTGTCTGGCCAGCCCCCAAAAATTTCTTCTGAACTTTAACTACATTTAATAATATCAGCCCAAGTCTCTCACAGTGCCTTATTTTAATTTGTATATTTGCTCAAACCAGCTGGGATTATTTTTTTAAAATTTCCTTAGTTTGGAGAATCTTTAGTTTTACAGCTCCCTTTTATTTCCTGAGTATAAATTAACTTTTTACCACTGATTCTCAAGCATCCCAAATCTAGAAAATATGGGACAAATTATCCTGCCCCCCTCATTACTCAAATTGGCATCCTTGACAGGGTAGAGATGCAGAACAGGCCTTTGTTTTTGATTTAATTTAATATTATAGTGTTGTCCTGCATCTCATAGGCATGCTTTAAAGTGCATAAATTGACAAAATAATAAAAACAACAAAAATTTCTGGTTTTTTATTAAAATATGTATATGCTTATGGATCTATAACAATTCCATGAAATTTTAATGTATAGCACTTAAAAACTATTTTCAAGCTTGTCTTTAGTCATTCAACAACCTGTTAACCCTGGAACAAGTCATAATGTCTGTGCACAGAGATCACTTACACTGTTCTTCTTTATGGCTGAGTAGGCTCCATTGCATAGAAACCAACCTCTTCCTCATCCATTCATTGACTGATGGGTATTCGGACTGTTTCCAAGATGTAGCTGTTACAAACTGTGCTACTAT
>NW_004524705.1:6020287-6021595 GCF_000260255.1 Octodon degus | reverse complement strand
TTATTTGTAAGTAGTGCTATAAAAATCTTATTTGAATAAGTAAAGGATGCTTTCCTCAGTAAGTATATGAAAACTTATGTCTCAGTGAAATGGGAGAACTTACAAATTATCTTAACATAAGAAAACATCCTCCTAAACCTTTTAAAAAGTACAACATTCATTTGAATGCATCAAGTAGGAAACACAAATATCTGGACTAAACCATCTATGAAGTTTGCTCTCTTATTCTGAGAAAGTGATTGTTGAGAACAATTCAATCAAATAATTGCTCATTGGGTGGGAAATATTAGTTCTCATGATTAACAATTAATTAATTCATAGATTTTCTGTTATACTTCTTTTAATGTTATGCTAAGGGTAGTGAAGGTCATTTGACACTGATTTATAGAAAGGCAATCTCAAAAAATGACATTTCTGTAATATATTCCTTCTCCATTAGTATTCAGTTAACACAAATGTATTTCTTTACATGGAAAGAATATATTAATTATCTATTACAATTCTGTTCCACAATACACAATACCTTCCTATCTCCACTTCTAAATACACCTAATAGGTCTGATTAAATTTGTAACCCTGGCAGTTATGTGATCTGCACCTCTTATAACCGCCTTTTGTTTGACTTTAAGTAAGATATTGCCCATAGAAATTAAGGTACTAAGTTAGACATTTTGTAAAGCTTTCCAATGAAAGCAGCGGTAAAAAGAGGACGAAGATGAGCTATGATAACCAAAATAAATGCCGTAATGATGAAATAGACACTGAATGCCTGTAAACAAGTGTGCACGCCATTGAAAGTCATTTTAAACAGTGTACTGTGTATCTGGGATGTAAAGAGTGACAAACACAAGGGAAATTTGAAAGCCAGTAAAATTGAGTACGTGTGTCATGCACAGAGAGACAGAATGGTTAACATTACATTTTCAGGGGCCTGGGGAGATGGCTCAGTAGAATAAGCGCTTCCCTGGCAAGCGCAAGGGTCTGAGTTCAATCCCCGGTTCAGAAAAAAAAAAAATTGCATTTTCAGCTTTTAATCTATTAAATAAAAGTACTCTTGGAATGCATATAAAGTTGTGTTTACACATTCAGAGATACGCGCTGGAAAAGTTTTCCTTTATCCAAAGCAGACAGGATCACACAGTTATTTTGTTTACTTGTTTAATTACTGAGGACAAATTTCAGTTATTTTTATTTATTTTTCATGTATTTGGTACAGGGTCTCACTACACAGCTCAGAGTCCTAGTGATCCTTCTATTTTCAGTCTTCCCAGCCCTGGGATTACAGGCATGCGCCACCACTCTGGGTGT
>NW_004524705.1:6011203-6019007 GCF_000260255.1 Octodon degus | reverse complement strand
CAATCCCTCGATCTGAGCCCTTATACATAGAGTACATCTACTTATTGACATATAAAATAAAAATAAATTTATATGAATTTATGCATATATTATAATAGTAACCCGAGTATTTAAAAAATTGAAATCACTTTTTCATATTTTATACTTAAATGTACTGTAAAAATATCACTATGTTTCATAATTACTTTGAAAACCATAAATATCTACATATATAATAACTTACAGGCTCTGTTTTAACATATGTATTGATTTAAATTATTAAACAAAACAGTGACAAACATTGTATCTGACATTTCAAGATCATTGAATATTTGATTTAGAAGAATATTCAATTAATATTAGTGATACAGGATATTTAAAAATAATTTGTGATATATGGACGCATTCCTTTTCAAGGCTGATAGAGAGCTTTTGTTCACTAGAAAACCGAGTACTGTGAATGTTTTAGCACTAGTTTCATAAATGAAAGTAGGGAATGATGTGTCAAATACATGTATGTTCATGTATGTAGACATGCACACATATAGAGAGACATATGAACATATTTGTATGTTTATTTTTACTAGTAAGAGCATTTTTATACTTACATTTTAGAAAATCCCTTTCTCTAATTCTGCCGATTTGTCCTGATTAGGTAGATTTCATTAAAAATGGCGCAGAACTAGACACCTGAGATCACAGAACCTTGTCCACAACTTGTGCAAGGAATCAAAGCATTGTTAAAATCTTTTCACAATTAGGCGATAATCAGGGATTTATTCACCAATAAGTGATCTGGAATTTTGGGCCTGTCTTGTTTTCTACCTAAAGTGGAGAAATTTTCAGCAGAACTCTTTGCAAGATAGACTTAAATCCTGGCTCAAGTAGAGAAAACAGGTGACGTAAGTACAGAGGTGATCCGGCAAAACCCAGACCTGGTACCATATGAACAGTCCCTCACAGGGCCGGGAGACAGCTCTGCAGTCTATGCGTCTGCCTGGCAAGCACAAGGTCCTGACTTCGATTCCTGGTACTGCGTGCTGTGCAGGCCCCGGAACTCTGGTTCGCTGGTCCCCAAACTGGGCGTGGGAGTGCACTCCTGTAATCCCAGCGCTGGAGAGGCTGAGACAGGAGGATCACTCCGAGTTCGAACTGTGTTGCTCGACCCTGTACCATTAAAAAAACAAAGCCTTGGGGGCCGGGGAGATGGCTCAGTGGAATAACCGCTTCCCTGTCAAGCACAAGGGCCTGAGTTCAATCCTCAGTTCCGCAAAATAAAATAAAATAAATAAATAAAATTAAATTAAGTTAAAATAAATAAACAAATAAACAAAGCCTGAAAACATCATACATTTATAAGTATACACACCTTCATCCCCAGCATTCCTCCTCTAGGATAATATACATTCTCTCAAGATTGAACTCGTCACAGACATCCAGGAGGAAGCTCTTTCAAGTGCCCTTTCATCGCAGTCAGTAAAACTCTTTCAAGCAAAAATATTTTTTTTAAATATATAGTAAGTCATTACATCCATGGTATTACTGACAGGACGCTTGAGCAGACATTTCATTTGAAAATGGAAGCAATTTAAACAAATCGAACTTGGAGAAGTGTCGCATCATATTAAGGGAAGAGCATGTGAAAGGCAGAGAGAGATGCACGCGGCTCGTGAGGCAGGATCAGCAGGAGGGGACGAAGGTGACAGATACAGCTGCCCCTTACGTGCACCAAGAGCGTCTCTGCGGGTGAAGCAGGAATTAGCAAGAAAAGATTGACACTCACTTCTCTTGTTTTGTAACTAGATTTTTCAAATAGTGTATGATCCCAGGGAACTCACTTCGTGGTAGGAGAAAATTAACATCAGTAAAATCTTCCTAGGAAGTATAGCCAACAGCGCTTCCTTCGTTAAAAAGGGCAGGTTCTTTGACAGCTCTTCATGTGCCTATTGTGTCAATACCCAAGGGGGAGCTGTTAATTCTAACCTCTATTTCTAGCTCAAATTACGTCTCCCTTTTTATAATTGTCAGGTAGTTGCTAGAAGCAACTTAGTCGTTTGTCCAAATCTTTGAAGGTTTTCTGTCTAATCATGTAAAGTTAAGATTTATGAATCTTTTCAAATTTCTTTCATTTTATCACAGTGAGTGGCCCGGGAAATCTTGACTCTCCCAGTGTAGCCAGAGGACACAGAAACCTTCTAATAAAGCTTAGGAGGAGGAAGGGAATGGCGTACCTTTGCTGTAATATCACTGTGCTGCCTTCCTAATCTTGCTGCAGAGCAGAGGTATCATCGCTCCTCTTCCACTCTGCTTGTTGTTTTTAAATTTTGCCTTACGTAGGTTACAAAAGTCAGAGAAGGAAAAACTATAGAATATGTTAAGATTTCTTTGGCCACTGATAGTCAATATGGCATCTCTTTTCAGGGAAGCAATTAAATGGGCAACATTATCAATTAGAATTTCATTCCAAAATTATAATTTAATAATTCTATTTGATATGCATTTGAGAAAAAAATAAGGTGTTATTATGTCAGATGTGAAAAAAGATTTATTTTCCAGTCTGACAGTAAAATTACACAGGTAGCTTCCTTAATTTTCCCATGGTCATTTAGTAAAAATAATAATAATAATAATAATAATAATAATAATAGCAAAAGACAGATAGACACAAAGGCAAGTGGAATACAGGCAATTAAACACATACACACACACATGCACACACTCCCCCCCACACACAAGCACAGTAGTTTCACTGTATCCCTTGTATCTTAAGAAATATAATTATTGTAAAAAGGTTACAAATGTGGAGACAGACTCCCTCCTCTTGATACTTGAGGTGATGGTAGCAACCCTGAGGCCCTGAGCAAGCAGTCTAACCTTTCTATGATTTAGTCTCCTTGTCCATTTTTGAAATAACATCTACCTTACAAGATTTTATAATGTCCAAGTTTATACTATGACACTCTCTGACATTTCTAGAAATTCACTACTACAACTCAAACACATGAACATCAGCATTCTGTATTTCTATCAAGTAGAAAAATCGGAGGCTCTTGACATAGAAATTTTATGAAACAGAACACAGTACATTGCTTCATATTCCCATAATTATAAATTTCACAACATGAGTACATCTAGATTAAACTCAGACATGTGCCATACTTATTTTAACATTGGGAAGCTTATTGAAAATAAATACATAATGACATTTTCATATATTATTTCAAATGTATCTATCTGTCTATCAACTATCTACAAAAGATAATATATTAAGGATGTAATACTAAAATAGTAATAGTGAACCTAGAAATTGGGTGTGATATTATATGCGGTACATATTTGTGATTGTGCCCATTGCATGTCAAGGAATGGTGTCCGAAGGAGTCATTCTGTATTACTGCCGAAGCCAAGAATACAGACCTTGGGCAAATAATAGAATATACTAATGTCGCATGGACAATGTTTCATTCCTATATCTGTTCTTTGAACAATTATTAGGAATAAAACAATACGGAATGTATTAATACTGTTACTCAGTTACAAGCCTGTTTTTAAACACTGCTTTATTATTCTTTTTATTATTTTCTCTTTAAAATAAAAAGTAAAAATTTTAATATTTTAAGAATAAGCTAATTTTTAATTTCTATAAAGATAGTAAAATATTGGTAGTTTTTTTCAGCTTATTATTTTAAACTTTTTTAAAAAGATTTTTTAGTAAAGGGTCCCACTATGCCACTCAGACTTATAGTGATCCCCCTTGCCTCAGCCTCCCCAGAGCTGAGATTACAGGTGTTCACCACCACACCTGGTTTGGGCAGCTGGCTCAGCGCAGGGCCAGCATAGCATGCAGTACTGGGGATCGAAACCTGGGTCTTTGCTCTTGCTAGGCGGGTGCTTAGACCACCGAGCTATCTCCCCGGCCCTCAGTTTATTATTTTAAGGTAACTTTATGTAAGGATTATTCTATGTAACTTTGTATATTTCCATAAAATGATGTCAGTGATTAATGAACAATATATAACAATACATAAATTCAGTCTTAAAAATTTAATAAGTGAAAAGTCTAAGCTAAAACTTTATGTATTTTTAGATATAATATCTCATGCCATATCTCTGTGTGAGAACACTGAACTTTTCCTAATAACTTTTCACAATTAAAATCAACATATCCAGAAACACTAATTGTCATGTCAATATTTACAGAGTATGTACAATTATAAAGAAAATAATTGCTCTTCATAACAATAATACTTAATATACATAATTCACTAGTAATAAATACAGTTTCTAATAAGTAATCAATAATATTTGATTTCTCCCTGAAACTCCACTGAAGGCTCACGTGATGCGATGATTTTTGTAGTCACTCCCATTCTTTACCACCACAGTTAAACTATATTTATTTTTCTTTATCAATAATTAAAAACTTGTGGCTGGGGAGATAGCTTGGTGGCCTAAGGGCCTGCCTGGCAGTCGCATGTACCCAGGTTTGATCCCCGTGCTGGCCCAAGAACTTCAGGTGCCCTGAGCCAGCCTCTGAAACCAGGCGTGGTGGTGCACGACTTTAATCCCAGGGCTGGGGAGGCAGAAATGGGAGGATCACTGTGAGTCTGAGCTGCACTGAGAGATCCTGTACCAAATAAGTAAATAAATAAATAGATAAAAGATTTTTTAAGCTTTTAAAAAATAATTAAAAGCTTATATATGGACATGATTCAGTTCAGTGCCAGAATAGATCTCCTTTCCATAATATAGAGACTCATAATAATGAAATAACCATTGTTTAAACAGTTATGAGAACGGAAATATTTTAGAAAATCACACAAAATTATTAGTTACAAAAATTATAATTTTCTAAAATAACTTATTTCTCTGAAATTCAATTAATATTAAAAGCATTATGTTTAAGTGTATAGTTCAGCAACATTTGTTAACTGAGTATTTGTCATAGCTAAATCTTGGAAACAATCCAAACGCTCATCAACTAGGGAAAGGATTTTAAAAAAGATGTGGTATTTTTATACAATGGAGTATTACCAACTTATAAAGAGAGATAAACGAGGCTTTTATAGATAAGTGGTTGCAAGTTGAGACCAAACTCATAAGTGAAATAAATCTCAGATTTTCTTTTAGCAAGTGAATTCCTGGCATCAACTTTGTTCTTTTTTTATTTTTTATTTATTTTTTTTTTGTTTTTCTTGTTGTTGTTACATAATGTCTTTAATCTTGGCAAAATCTGATGTGGTGGTTTTGTTAATACTCGTATTCTGAAACTGGATTCACTTTCTTGGTCCACTGAATTCTATTTCAAACATAATTTTCTGCATTTAGTTTTACCCCAAATATATAATAGAAATGTATAATACTAAAATCATGCTTGATATACCTGTTACTTTGGTCTTCTAAATGCATACTGCTTCTATTGTCATATGAATAATTGCTATATTTCTTTAAAGTAAATATTTGTTTAACAAAAAAGGTAATAAAAGAAAACAAAATTTATTAGATTTATTATATTAAATTATAATTTGATTTCTAAATTTCTATGTAAAAATATGTAATTTTCTTAAAAATTCATGAAAAATAATTTGATGAAAGTCATATACATTATATGACTTACAAATCTGAAAAAAATACATTGCAAGTGGGTAATGAAAGAACTGAAATTTTACCAGAGGGATTTGCTAATACCTTTCTTTTTCAAATATTGCGAAGTGAAAAGCAGAGGAGTTACAGGATGGCTAAAAGTCTGTGTGGACTGAGTATGTGTCCTGGGTGACAGCTCAGGAAACGTCGCTGTTTGTGAAAAGGCTTCGTACCAACAAGGCGAGTGGCGCTGTGAGGGGAGTTTGTGCTCTTCGTTGTCCAACTTTGTTACTTTCTGACATAGAATTTACCAAATAGAATGATACTATTTTCAAATAGCTTTCAGGGACATACTTACATGTATTTTATGTGAAAAATATGGTAATTCTAGCCACCAAATGATCTTAAGATGAGGTCTGAACTCATACCCTTATTCCAGGTTAGCTGTGGAGCAGAATCAAGAGAACTTGTTAGTACAGCTTTTTGTCCCTTATCCTATATTCTTACTGATTTAACCTATTGCTTGTTTAGAAAAAGAAAACTTGTGGCTTGTTGTCCGAGTTTAAATAATTAATATATTTTGTAAGTAAGTATCAATATACTAAAAACAGTATGGTATACATAAAATGCTGTCTCTAGTTTCCAAAGACTACTGCTGTACTAGAATAAAAATCAAAATGACCCATTTTGAGGGCAAAATTAGAATTATAAGCTGTTGGTTATCTTAAGGTATAAACAAACACTGTGTCTTCAAGAACCTAGTGTGTATTCTGAGGGAAAAACAAAAGGTGTTAATATTATTGGTTGATAGTCCTGGGATATTAAATCTTACAAGGGGAATTACTTACCTTTCTTCCTTTTCTTCTTTTGTGGACTCTGAAGCCAAGACTTTCAATCCTGTAATGTAGAGATTAATTTAACAACTGTGCTCAGATTTACAATTATCTCTTTACAAATCATTGCAGTGTCTTGAGATAAACATGTTCTTACAAACATAAAACTTACTTTTCTGATTTTCTTTTCCACATGTTTGTTTTCCGTGACTCAAAGATATTTTAGTAATCTTTTCTATCTTTAACTGTATCTACGGAAAATCAAAATCTAAGGTTCAGCCTTAGAAAAAGAAAGCAAAATAAGCAACTTTTAAATGAAAACAGAATAGCAAAGAATAAACTAGTAAACAATAGAACAAAAACCTTACTATTGATTGGTTTGAAAGATAAACAAAATGAAAAAATTCCAGTATAATGATTTAGGGAACATGGACAAATACTTAATTTCCAAAATTTGGGAATCAAAGAGCAGACATAAGTTTCTATTTCAAAGAAAAAAATGCTTATAGGGTAATATTATGAATGTTGGAAGTGATAGAAAATACTTTTCTCCACTCTCTGAGGTGACTAGAGGAATCCAAATGTTTAGAACAACCTGACTAATTTAGCAAGATCTGTGTCAAAATAAAAATTAGAAAAAGGACTGCGGTTATAGGGATGCAGCTAAATATGATGGCTCTGGGCTGAATTCCAGTGTTAAGAAAAATACAGAAGAATAAAGAAAAGGAAAACAAAAGGAAAGAAACAAACAAATAAAGAGTGAAAGAAAGGAAAACAGAAAAAAAAAGGAATGAAAGGAAAGAGGGGAAAAGGAAAAATAAAAGAAAAACGGAAATGCTTTTATCAGTTGTATGCGTACAAATTAGAAAACCTGGACGAAACAGACAAATGCTAAGACAGTCACCTGGTACCTGCATGGAATGAAAAGGAAATAGAAATGATTAACTGTAAATGTTGAACATACTTATCTCAGATGCACACAAAGAATTGAAAACCTCTAATATATTTTCATAATAAAAATACTTTAAGTATAATAGCTTCTGGAAAAAAGGAGGGGAAGAGGTGTTGAAGGAGGGTAGGGTGAAAGGGAAGAAAAATAATCAATTTATGTGATGTGTGGGTGCAAATTCCCTACAATGAATGTGATCATTACATATACCTAAAACATATCAATAAGCTTAATTGATAAAGAAAAACTATGTAAAAGTAATGGAAGGAGTATTTTTATACAGTTAAATTTAACCTATGAATAATCTACAGCTGATACCATACTGTTGTAAGAAAGCCAACATTCTCATTTGTGGTCAATCAAATAAATTAAACAAATAGTTTTACATAAACAGTTTTGGTAAAGACCAAGTGGAGTTGAGTGGATGGATCAATTATGAACTTCCTTTGTGAAGTGTAAA
>NW_004524705.1:6004653-6009572 GCF_000260255.1 Octodon degus | reverse complement strand
CTCTTTCTATGCATTTCTAGTCATTTATTTTTCTCCAAAAAGTAGAACCTTTTATTAAGTTCCTAATGCTCATGTTTTACAAAAATCTACTTTTCCCTGTTATTTTAAATTTTAGTTTAAAGAGTAAAAACAAATAACAGAAACAATAAAAATAATACATATGATACAGAACTTCAAAACAAGAATATAAGTTTAACAATGCTTGTTGTATTACATATTTTCAGCATCCAATCTGTTATTCAGATTAACAGATATAGGTATGCAAGATTGGTCAAATAATAAAACATTAATACTCACTTTTAATAAATCTTAATTTTTTGTTTTGTTCTTTTTTACTTTAAAAAATTATTTTAAAGAGAGTATACTTAGAAATGGTAAACATTTAGAACAACAAGATGAGAATTCTTCAACCATGGATTCTGTAGTGCATTTTTCTGGCTTTAATGTACTTGCTCAGATTATACATGTTAGCATATAGAGTTATTCTAAGTGAAAATGTTAAACATTAACTGATACTTTCAAAACATTAGTACTACAATAATCTCAGCTATCTTGAATATATACTTGCATAATTTTTCCCCCTTACTTTTCTTCTGTTTTTCCTTTCCCTCATCTTTATCGTTTATTCCTTATATTCAGTTTCTCTCCGTTTCACTATATCTATTATACCTTTTAGATTAATTTATATCTTCAGGTTTTTACATTAAAGAGACAATACAATATTTAAACATGCAGGAGGCCAGGGAGATGGCTCAGTAGAATAAGTGCTTCCCTGGCAAGCACAAGGGCCTGAGTTCAATCCCCAGTTCTACCAAAATAAAAAAAAATATAAAATAAAATAAAATAAAATAAACATGCAGGTCTCTTTTATTTCACTTATGAGTATGGTCTGTAGATGAATCCATTTATGTACACAGTCTCAAGTTTTTCTTTCTTTATAGTAGAGTAATATTCCATTGTATAAAATAACATCTTTTTATCCATTAATCAGGGGATGCACACTTGGGTTGTTTCCAAGATTTGGCTATGGCAAATTGTGATGCTATTAACATGGGTGCACATATGTCACTGTAGTATGATGTTTTCATTTCTTTTGGAAAAATGCCAAAGGTGGGTTGAATGGGATTTCCAATCCTAGTTATTTCAAGAGTCTATGTACTGATGTCCATAGTGATTGTACCAGTCTATATTCTCGCCAGCAGTGGAGAAGGATTTCTTTTTCCCCTCAAAATATCAGCATTTGTTATTAGTTTATTTCTTTCTGATAGCCATTATTTCTGCAGTGAGACATCATCTCAGTGTTGCTTTAATTTGTGCTTCTCAAGTGACCAATGATGTGGAACACTTTTTTCATATATTTATTTACCTTTTGTATTTCTTCCTCTGAGAAATGCATATCAATCTCAAATGCCTATTTTTGGATTGGGTCTTTTAATTTGGAGTCCTGATTTTTTCTCAGTTCTTTATGTATTCTAGATAGAATCCTTCATCTGAGTGATTGCTGGTTAAGATTATTTTTCAGTTTGTGCTTTATCTTTTCACTCACTTGGTAATTTCTTTTGACTTAGAGAGATTTCTAAATAAGATGAGATCCAATTGTTAATTTGTAGAAGTGTTTCCTGCACAGTTTGATTTTTGTTCATTAACTCTCTGCCTACCCTTATGTCTTCAATATTTCCACCTACTTGCTCTTCCAGTTTCTCTTTTAATGTTTAGATTTCTAATCCATTTTGAGCTTAGTTTAGTGCATAGTGACATGACTGGATCTTAAGGTGGAGAGTCAATTTTTCCAGCACTATTTGTTAAAGAGGATGTTTTTCTTCCAGGCAAAATGTTTTACCTCTTTGTCAAAATTAAGATGGCTGTGTGTGTTGTAGTTGTATTTGCATCTTCTAATCTGGTCCATTGCCCCTTGGGTCTGCATTTTGCCAGTACCATGCTGATTTTATCATAGTAGCTTTGTAGTATAATTTCAAGTCAGGTATTGCAATGCCTCTTGCCTTGCCTTTTTAGCCCAGGATTACTTTTGTGATTTTGGGACTTTTCTGATTTCAAATAAATTTTAAGAATGTTTTCTCTATACCTGTGAAGTAAGCTAGTGTTATTTTATTTTATTTTTTTCCACAATTTTATTGAGAAACAAATAGCAATGAGACAGTTTCAAACCAAATTGGTAGGATGGTCTCAATAATTCACACATTGCATACATTCTTCCTAGTAGTTAATTACAAGATGTGAACATGATATCCTATTTACAAACACTATTACAACAAATCCCTCTATTCATTAAGAGAATGTAACTATGTATCTATCCTAACCATTTTGAATACACAGATACAAAATGAACATTCATCTGTATCCCCTTTTTTGTTAAGTTCCATTATTTGAATATTATAGGTGTGCTAACTCAGCAAAATATTCTAATGAGTCCAGTAGTCCATAATAGTATTAGGGCTTCTGCTTCACTGGCAATGTCATAAATTGTTGACCTGAGTCCCCTACAGCTCAACATAACAGTATGGCTTTACTTCTTATATTTTGTTTTTATTATACTTTTCTGCTGGATGGTTAAGACCAAGGTAAAGCAGGACCTATGCAACAAGAATTGTACCTTTTGGTTCTGATAAGGTCAGTGAAATCCCCTCAAGATTTATCCTGAGATCCTGTACCTCAGATTGTAGAACCTTTTTCAGTGTCAGCCATGTGGGTGAGTCACGGCCATTGTTTGGCCAATGTGCTCTCTGTGAAAGCCTGAGAGAATGTTTTCTCTCCATGTGACTCTCCTTAAGCACACTCCACATCATTTATCACTTTCTTCTTTGACCCCATAATCTCCTTGATCAGAAAATTTGGGACACAATTGAGTTACATGATGTTATAGTATAAGTTCTCATATGTCCTGAGTCTTAATTGACCTAGGAAGGTTAGGGCCAAAATGTTGGCTTTCCTTGTAGCCCTCCTTTTTCTCTAATTTTGGTTTGATAGTGTTATTTTAATAGAGACTGTATTATATCTGTGTATCAATTTTAGGAGTGTGGTCATTTTCACAAAGTTGGTTCTTCCTATCCAGGAGCAAGGAATATCATCCATTTTCTGAAATATTTTTTCAATCTCTTTTTTCAGAGCATTGTAATTGTTGTTGTACAGATCTTTTGTTCCCTTTGTTAGATTAATTCCTGAGTATTTCACTTTTTGCATGCTATTATTAAGTGTATTATTTATTTAATTTCTCTCTTAAAGAGTTTGTCATCTGTGTAGTGGAATGATATTGATTTTTCGGTGTTGATGTTGCATCCTGCCATGCTGCCGCATTTGTTCATTAACTCTAGGAGTCTCTACATGGATATTCTTGGGTCTTTCATGTGGTGCATCATGTACTCTGCAAATGATGATGGTCTTCCTTACCTGTTCTTCCTTTTATTTCTTTCTCCTCTGTAATGGCTGTGGCTAATATTTCCATAACTATATTGAATAGGAGTAGTCATAGTGAACATATTTATCTTGTACCTGATTTTAGATTAAAAGCTTTCAGTTTTTCTATGTACAGGATGATGTTGAGTGTAGATTTGTCATTAGTGAGTTTCATCCAATTGAGGTATAGGTCATCTATTCCAATTTCATGTAGAGCTTTGTTCATGAATGAGCGTTGGACTTCATTAAAATTTTGATTTGCATTTATTGAAATGATCATGTAGTTTTTGGTTTGAATCTATTGATATAGTATATTACATTTATATATTTGCATATCTTGAACCATCCTTGCATCCCCGGTAGTGGCGTATAATCTTCTCGATGACTTTTTGCATTCTATTTTCTAGTATTTCATTGAGTATTTTTGCATCCATGTTCATGAGGGAGATTGGCCTATAATTCTCTGTTTTGTTAGAGTCTTTTTCTAGTTTTGGTATCAACATAATACTTCCTCTAGGAATGAATTTGGGAGGTTTTCTTTCTTTTCAATTTAATTGAAGAGTGTGAGGAGCATTGGGATTAAATCTTCTCTAAATTTTTTGTATAATTCAGCTGTGCATGCATCAGGTTCTGTGTTGGTAACTTTTTAATGACATTTTCAATTTTATTGGTTGACATTGACTTATGAGGAGCTTTTATATCTTCTTTATTCAATTTTGGTAATTTGTACCTAAGAGTCTGTCCATTTGTTTCATGCCTTCCATTCCATGAAAGTAAAGATTTTCAAAGTGGCAATTGATGATACTCTGTACTTCCACCTGATCTGAAGTAATTTCACCATTCTCATTCCTTGTTGCTTGAATTTGAATTTTTCTTTATTTTTGTTGAGATTGGCTAGGGGTTTATCAATTTTATTTAATCTATCAAAGAATCAACTCTTTGATTCATTAATTTATTGTATTGTTTTCTTTGTCTCAACTGTATTAGTTTCTGCTCTATTCTTTATAATATCCTGCCTTCCTTTGGCTATGAGCAGCTTGGATTGCTTTTTTTTTTTTTTTTTTTTTTGTATTTTAGTACAGGCTCTACAAGGTCTCCCTATGTAGATTGGACTCATAGTGATCTGCCTTTGTTCAGCCTCCAAGAGCTGGGATTACAGATACATGCTACCACACCCAGTCTCAATCTCCATCTCAGTGTGCCCCAGGCCTGGAATTGGCACGGCAAGCAGGGGATCGAATCTCAACCGCTGTTTTTGCCTGAGCAGGTGCTTTAATCCTCTGAGCTATTTGGCTAGCCCTGCTCTTCTTTTTCTAGAAGACTGAGGTGCAGATTAAGGATATTTATTTGTTCCATTCTGTTTTCTTAATGTGTGAATTCACTGATATATATTTCCCTCTGAAAACTACTTTTCTTGCATCCCACAAAATTTTTAAGTTGTGTTTCAATTTTTTTGGCTTGTAGGAATTGTTAAATTTATTTTTTAATTTCATCTGTAACCTGTTATT
>NW_004524705.1:5987655-6004197 GCF_000260255.1 Octodon degus | reverse complement strand
TATTTATTTATTTTTGTGTAACCGGGGATTGAACTCGGGCCCTCGCACTTGCCAGGGAAGCACTTATTCCACTGAGCCATGCCCCCAGCCCCTTGACGTATCTTTTTGAGATAATGTACTGTAAAGTTCCCCTCTTAAGATTGTGTTATTTTTTGTCAGATTTCTTATGTCTTTTAAAATTTATCTTATGTAGCTGTGTGCTCTCATATTGAGTTCATACAATTTATCTCTTCCTCTTGAAGTTTCCCCCTAACCAGTGTGTAGTCATTCTTGGTTTGAATAATTCTTGGTTTGAATTTCAGATTGTCTGTCAACAGAAAAGCTTTTCCTGCTTTTGTCTGAGATTCTGGAGCATGTAATATTGTTTTCCAACCTTGGCTTTTCATCCTATCACTTTCTTTCTGGGTTAAATGTTTTTTGTGTACATCATATTGTTGGCTTTTGTTTTTTGATCCACTCTGATAATCTATTTCTTTTAATTGGTAAATTAAGTCCATTTACATTGATGATTATAGTTGATACCTATATAATATGTTTGCCATATTATTTTCCTGCTGTTGGTTTCCTAATATTCCTGTTTAAATTCTTTCCCTGTTTGGTGGGTTCTTTCTATTGCTGTTCTTGGAGTTGTGATCATTTGTATCCTTTTCAAATATGTCTTTTAGTACTCTGTGTAGGATTATTTTGGTCATCATGAATTTCTTCAGTTGTTCTTTGTCATGGAAATGTTTTACTTCTCCACTAAACTTGAAAGAGAGTTTTGCAGGGTATCAGTCTTGCTGGAATTTGTATTCTTGTAGGACTTGAAGCACATTGCTCCATGCTCTTCCTGACTTAATGCACGATGATGAGAAATCTGCTATTCTTATGATGGGTTTTTCCTTTAAACATGATCCATTTTTTTTCTTCTAGCAGCTTTTAATATTTGCTTTTGTACTGAATTTCTGAGATTTTGATTATTATAAGTCTGAGTATAGTTTTAATTGTGTTGATATTATTTGGAATTCTATGTGCCTTGGTTACCTGAATGCCAGA
This sequence comes from Octodon degus, assembly GCF_000260255.1. Taxonomy (NCBI): domain Eukaryota; kingdom Metazoa; phylum Chordata; class Mammalia; order Rodentia; family Octodontidae; genus Octodon; species Octodon degus. The sequence continues at coordinate 6,003,162 of NW_004524705.1, read as the reverse complement.
TAGTTTTTATATATTTGGGAAGTTTTCTGCTATTACCTCTGCCTGTATACTTAAAAAAAATCTTTCTGTCTATTTATTTGGTACAGGTTATTGCTATGCAGTTTAGACTCATAGTGAGCCTCCAGGCTCAGCATACACAGTGCTGTGATTACCGGCATACACCACCATGCCCAGTTTCAGTGGCCCTCTTGGCACAGGGCCAGCCTGATATGCTGTACCATGGATCAAATCCCAGTCCATGTGCTTGCCACACAGGCACTTAGACTTCTGAGCTATCTCTCTGGCCTCCTGCCCATATACTTTTTATTTCATTTGTGTTGATCTCTTCTTCTTTTTCTTCTTTGATGCCTATTAGTCTTATGTTGTTTATCTTTGCATCATCTTGCACCTGTTGGATTATTATTTCTCAGATCTTTTTTTTTAAGAGGTTTTTTTCTTTCTGGGTCCATGCAATGCCTTCTTCAAGGTCTGAAAGTCTATCTTCTTTCATTCAAATGGGTTTGCTAACTATTAATATAGTCTAATTTACTGTGTATCTCTTTGAATCTGCTTCATACATTCTATTTCTTTTCTATATTGCTCATGCAAGGTTTCCATCAATTTTCTATTCTCTGGTTTTTTAAACAGTGTCATCTTTAGAAACACTTAATATTTTTGCATTATAGTTATTTTTTTAACCTGGGAGATTATTTCTGATCATATTTCCTCTATACACTTCAATATTTCTTTACTTCTGCTGCTATCATTTCAAAGATTTCAAGTGTGTCACTACCTATTTCTTCTATGTTACTGTTTCCTGGTTTTGTTCTGGTGTGCTAGGGACCTGAGATTGCATTGTGCTCCTTTGTTTTGTCATTTTCTGTTTCACAGAGAACACTTTATTTTGATTTCTGTACTACTTTTCTGTTAAAGTTTGATTTAGGTAGTTGTATCACTGGATTTAGAATCTCTATGTAAAGAGTCAGGTTTTAGGTATGTCTTCATTGTCAGAGAGTCTTGTTTTGTTGTATTCCAAGATGTTGCTTCCTCTGTTGAGAGTGGGACATGATTTCCATTTGGCACTGTCCTACATCCTGTACGGGGCTTTGGTGAATGTGTCACCCAAACACCTCCTGATATTGTTACCCAAGTGAGAACATACGGTTCAGGCAGATATGGTATTCCAGTTAGAGTAGTACACTTAGTAGTACTAATAATAGCAAGTGAAGAGTAGAAACTGATAAACATTGGTAATTAATAGTTTTGTATTTCAGATCATATAAACAAACACTCTAACTAAATAATAAAACAGATTGTAAATTGTGAATTTGTATGTAAACTAGCTGCCCTGAGTTCTGAGTGCCTCCCCTTCACATATCTTGAGTCGTCCAAGTGAACTAGGTCACCTAAACTGCCACCTGCCATCTTTGTGCCTCGGGCCCTGTAGGTCTGGGCCTCAGTATGGGCCTCACTGGGTCTAGTGGCACTACTCAGATCACTGGGCCTAGATGCAGGTCTCAACCCTTCCTCCCCAAATCATGTTTAGGAACTCTGTCTGGTGGAGCAAATATTGCCTGCTGGGCGGCATACTTTAGTTCTGCAGAACTCTGTCCACAAGGCTGATTAGATCTATTAATACAAGAAGTTTCTTTACAATTAAAAAAAAAGTTTGAACACTTTCAGAAAATCAAACTTTGTCATATATACATGTATACATGTATCTCCCTACATATGATTCAGATTGTAAAATGCTATGATTAAATTATAAGCAAGCATTTGATATTCATTACTAGCCATGCTATGTCGAGTTGGGTATATGAAATTCCAGAGTAAAAGTAAGAGTTTTGCTATTAATTATGTCATTCTCAGCTATCACAGCATTGATCTTACTTTTTTGCTTTATTAATTAAATATTAAAACTTTTTTTTGACTGAACTGGGGTTTCAACTCAGGCCCTTGCACTTGCAAGGGAAGCACTTATTCCTCTGATCCATCTGCCCAGCCCCTTCTTTTTTCAACTTTTAATAATTGTATTAGGTATGTTTGCTGTATGTGCAGTTTGCAATGATCTTGGGGTGTGTGTGTGTGTGTGTGTGTGTGTGTGTACATACCATCACTTATTTGTTATTGCAGTCCTCTGCCATACTTTCTGTCTCACTCCTAATTCCCTCACCCCAATTTTCATTCTTGTTGTTTCTCATTCTTTTTTGGTGTCATTTCCTAGTGACATGATTAATATTTTTTAGCCTAATTTTATGATATATGGTTCAAGGCTAGATCTATAAAATCATCTACCACAACAGGGTAAAAGTTTTGAATTATACATTATTTTCCTTTCAGGTTAGTGTAAAATATTTTAAACCTGAAAAAGAGAAAGATTTTGAAAAACGCAATGAGGGGAAAAAACTCTTCTTTATTTCCTTTACGTTCTCTTTGTTGTTAAGTTTATACAGGTTATAACCCACATATCAATTGTGTTAGCTTATTTCCATATCAAACACATCTCAATAATCTCTCCCAATGCAAATCAGTGCACATTTTATGAAATTAGATTTTAATTAAACAGAAGTAACTGTTTAACAAAATTAACTGATTAGTTCTTAACAGATATAATTCTGACAAATCAGAGGTCAATGTGTGATATGTTCATATATACATATACGCATAGTCTTGCTCTTTGAAGTATTATAAAATATTTAACATATCACAAGGTTATTTTGAATATATTTGGAGAAAAACTCTTGATAATGTGGAATACATGTGTACAGGTGAATCAATGTTACAACAAAGCTAATACTCTACAAGATTATTGTGTGGTCTTGAAAGACAATGATGATGAATGTGCTATTATTCCAAATGAGATCATACTAATACGGTCATTTTCTCCCCTTCTGCTCCTGTGCCATTCACTCATTATTTATTGAACAGTACAAGTTAAAGACCAAAAAAAAATTGCTAATATTCATGAGCACTGTTAGCATCAAATTGGAGAGAGTCACATTGGATCAACATAATCGGTGTCATTGGTGACAGGATTCTAATTGGCCACCACAAGGTAAAGCAGCTTATGTTAACAAAATGTACCATATGCCATCACCTATGCTGTTGTTGACTTTAAAAATGAAGACAAAAAGCAAGACAGTGTGTTGCTTGGATTAGTGACTGAGTGAACTGAAGATGTATGGTAGGCCACAGACTGGCAATTTAATTAGACACAAGGCAGTGTACATGTAATAGATTTATGTAAGTTAATGCAACATATGTGTGTGCTTAAAAAAAGGAATGTGCATCTCTGAAGGTGCAAACACGCTGCACACATGTTAGAGGCACTATGCAAGTCGCTGGCCCTGGAGGGGAAGAAGGCTAAGCTGGAGTGTATGGTGAGAAGTGCATCTCTGTGTTGTTAAGGGTCTGAGCTTCCAGACTTAACAAGGAGAGGGTGGAGGGAGAGGGCTAGGGAGTGCTACAGAGCATGTCCCCATTTGAATTTCAATCATGACTAAGAGCCTGGAAGGAAAAGACTGAGCAGGCATCTTCAGTGCTGCTTTATGTGAAAAATAAGAGAGTATTCCCCAAGGAGAAGAGACAGAGCTTCAATTATACTGGAGAAAGTGATGAAGGTGATCTTGAATATTTGAAACTATAAATTTTGGAAAACACTGGAACAGAGTTGTTATAATTCACAATTCTACAAGTTGGAAACCTGATGAAGGTAAAATAATACATAAAGCCAGCTCTTATCAAAGAGAAGAAGGGTCTTACTTGGGTGACTGTTGTGGAGTACACATTATAAATTGAATCTAGGGGGCATCCTAAACTGTCCTTGCCCTGCCCTCTGAGCCAGATTGGAATGTGGAACCTCCCAGCTATTTTCTTGTCACAGCTGGAAGCCTTGGGGCTAAGGACTGCTGTGGGGCTCACAGGCAGGATGAGACCTGCTGGGGTGATAGCAGCCTCGGCAAAATACAGTGCCCCCATTGCCTGCCTGCCTTATTCTTGTCCTTGCAACAATGCTTCAGTGCTTTGTTCTTCCTCCTTGTCCACTGTAGTCACCACCGCCATTCCTGGAAATACTCACTGCCCTCTACCTTTTGCCCTGGACTCAGATATAGCTCATAAGCACCGAGGTTCTGCTGCCTCATGGTCTTTTGCTCCCCATGAACAACTAACTCATCACACTGGATCTCTGCTACACTGCTGTTTCACCTATGGGTCTTTCTTCCTTCCAAGCACCATCACACATGGCAGGAGACTGAGGATTTACTTCCTGCATGGGTCCCGTATAAATGATGCTCTGGAAAGGGTCTCTGATAGTTGACCTCAGTTTATTTGAAAATGCCCAACACAAAGAAAAGATAATATTGTCAGGAGATGGAAATTCCAGTTTCCTAAATTTGATCTTCTCCTTTGGGCACATGTAGCAAAAGATCTGTAGCCCCATAGCTGTCAGCCATTAGGTGGCACCTGCATAACCTGCACAGCCATCCGGGTGCCAAGCCTCAGTCTCTTCCCTGTCTCCTGGTTATGAGGAGCAACCTCAGAAGCCATAGATACATTATGGGTTATAGACAGCATTTTAATAGTAAGAAGTACAAGCATTTAAATCACATCTTCATGCAACATACTTGTTTCTTCAGGCTGCCTGAGGACCAACCATGTAAGTACCATTTCCGTTTGACTATGGATCAGTGTTGTGCACACTGGACTTTGTGACATGGGTCAGATATCAAGCAGTTCAACATGAACAGGTTACATCACCTAGTAACTTGGGTCACATGTTCATGCATTCAGTCTCCATTAAGGCTCCCAAGAGGACCAGGAGTTATTTTTAAAGAGACAGTGAGCATTTTCAGATGAGGGCCAAGGCTTGCTCCAGTATCTTAACAGCACACATTGTCATTCACCTATGGGAGTCTGCCCTAGACTCCAGATACTCACTTAACTGTCTAAGATGCTGTGTTGCTGTACCTACTGGATTCTGTACCTACTGGATTCTGTGGACTTCACAGCATGCTCAGCCTGTTGCAGCATCTTATTCCAGGCCTCCTTCAAAACAGTCAGCTTTCTAAACTGGATCGAGGAATGTGCTGCCAAAAGAGAAATCTGGTTCAGTGCTGTCCCTGCCTTCTAATTATGTGGGGTCTAGTGATACATTTGGCATTTAAGTTTAGCAATTGTGTTGTGCATTCCCTTAAACAGTTCACACTACAGAGCATCAGCGTTTCATTATCAGCACCTGTGACTGCAGTAACTTTAGCTTTCATTCAGTCAGGAAATTGTATCAGTAGGTATTTTACTAGAGAAACAGATATAACACAAATTATTCAAATATATGAGAATTTATAAGACTAGCTTACAATGGTCACACACAGAGTTGGATGAGGAAGCGTGTTGAGGGCAACTGCACCCCAGGCATCAAAGAGGTCAGCTCAAGGTCTAGAGCTCACCACAGCTCACTGCAGTGCGAGGCTGTAGCAGGAGGCTGACGGGTCGGCACAGGGAGCCGGAGATGACATTCAGGGTGAAGGCAAAGACTGGAGCTCCTCTGAAGAATAGAAGCAGGCCCATCCTTCCTCATTCCCTGGGGAGTGAAATTGCTGAGCCTACTTAGTTATGCTTCTCTTACCTAAACTTCTCCAACTGACATAGTAATCAGTTGCCCTGGAGTAACCCAAACCCATTATGGAAATTCTTCCTTATTGTTTTCTTTCTCTAGAACTACCCCTGGAACCAAGATCTGCACTGGTTAGAGTGCTTTAGACCTCTGTAGGCACAGGCTAGCCTAAATATCAGCATAAATATGTGTGTTTTTGTTTCTTTGTGTACTTGTGTGTGTGTGATGTTGTAAGGTTATTTTATGGAATGAAAAGGGGAGCATAAGTTCCTATTCGCCTCTGCAAGTTAGGGATGGAGTGGACTTGGCAGTTGTTCAGCCTGAGAAGCTGGATGGTTTGGGACCCATCGCTAGGGCTTAGGAATGCAGCCTCACTCCATTACTAAGGTTTGGAAGTGCCCCAAAGAGCCATCCATGTGACCCTGCATCAGAGGCCTGAAGAAACTGAACATCCACATCAAGTGACACAGCACTGAGACTCAGTGGGCTTTCCAAATTTCAGCTGACTTTCTCTGTCTCTCTTTTCACCTAAAAGACTTGCCATCTCATGAGCATGCACCCCACTGTCATGGTGGTCTTCTCTTAGGCTTCTGCTATCATTTCAGCCATCCCTCGAAACACTCCATAGATACATCCAGAATTCGGCTTTCATAGTTACCTACCATTTCCTAATCCAGTCAAGGGGCCAGATCTGGAGTCGTGATGAACTCTGGGTCAAATGTTGCCCTTAGGATGAATAATGCAATTATAGAATGAATAAAGTATCATTTTGAAAAGCTTTTACAAAATCTGAAAATAACTAAACACTTAGGGACAGATAAAAAATCTATGGAAAATTTTCCCTGAAATCACTAAAACTAATTGCATGAAGTTTGCAATATTACTCAAAATTAACATATTTCTTTCATTAGATGTAGTGTGAGCCATGTGTTTAATGAAATCACAATCCAAGTCTCAGGAGAAATTAACATGACTACAATGTCTTGTAAATGCAGAGAAGCTTCTCAATTTAAATAAATTGGAACAAAAGAGCAAGGTTCGAGGTTTAGCCTACCAAAGTCCAAAATTATTCTCCATTTGCTAATCTAGACAGTGTGATATTTGTGAAAGCTTAAGAATAGACTTATGTGTACATCATGTAATGTTTGATGACCAAAAACATCGAAGAGAAAATGATTATAGTTCCAACAAATGGTGCTTTATTAACTATATAATATAGTGAAATTAAAATGGCCCTAAGCTGTCCACATATTAAATGAGATTGATCATACACATGAATGTAAAACAAGATAAGCACAAATATGAGAAAACTTTATAATCTTGGTTCAGGCAAACTTTTTTTTTTTTTTTTTAAGAAAGCTCAGCCAGCCGTGGGGGCAGGGCTGGGGCAGCATGTGGTGCTGGGGATTGAACAGCTGCCCCTGCAGGATCGCCTAAGCTTACCTAGGCAAGTGCTTTAGGTCTCTGAATTTTCTCATCAGCCCAAGCCAAGCCTTCTTACTATGGTGCTTAAATAGCAGCTGTTAGAAAACATTCAGAAAATGGACTTTCGTAGATTTGAATAATATACGTGTAATCAATATATCTAAGAAAATATTTTTGTATATTTCATAAGTTCTTCAACATGTCAAAGAAAGGACAAACAAAATAAATAAGTAGAAGACCTAGTTTATAAAGTAAAATATATGAATTTCAAATAATCACATAAAATATGTTCAACATCTTTAATCAGCAGGAAAATGGAAAGCTCAAAACAATGAAACACAATTCTTTAAATGGAAGGATGGTTAAAAAACTACTAATATAATTATGCAGAATCAAGAGGATCAGACAGGATATTCACATATAAATGGCAGATATATAAATGAAAGAACAATTTAAACATATTGGAAATTTTTTAAAGGAAACTGCACAACAATCTCATAGCTCACTAATTCCTTTCTTATATACTTAAGAGTAATTAAAATGTTTTTCAATGAAAGAATATAAATGTTTTATTCATGATATAAAAAATGGAAGAAATCAGATATCATCACAAAAAAGGCTATTGTGTAGTTGTATAATCAGATTCTACTCAGAAACAAAAATGAAAAAGTAAATTACCAGTGAATAGAAGAAAGACAAATTTGAAAATCATTGCTTTACCAAGAAAATTTAGATTGAAAAGATAATTTAAATGCAAAATATATGTGTTTATATAATACTGGGATTGACAAAACAAGCCTGTGGTAATACAAATCACATAGATCATCAGGAGAAGGGAAGGAAGGAACAATGCTCCAGGAAGAGGAGGAACACAGTTTTCAGGACATGTGTTTACAACTTGACATATACTACCAAGAAATAAGGAACAACACACCTAGTTTTAATATCTCTTTATATGTAAAGTACATATCATTTAAAATTTGCTGTGATTTAAATATGTACTTTTGATTTTTTTTTTTTTTTCGGAACTAGGGATTGAACTCAGGCCCTTGTGCTTGCCAGGGAAGAGCTTATTCTACTGAGCCATCTCCCCTGCCCGATTTTTAAAAAATATTGAAATGAAAAAAAAATTGAAATGTTTGACTCTAAATGATTTGCAAGGTAGAACGTGTCCCAGTGGAATGGCATCTTCTAGCAAAAGAGGATTCTAAGCAGACATTTCAACGTGCTACCTTGGTTTCTATTTTCTTCCAGTGATAAATTATGACAGGAAAAAATGCAAATTCTGTTTAGTAAACATAAAAGAAACATCAGTTTGTAGTTTAAAGATTTTCATGCTCTCCACAAGGCAAAACCAAAAGATATTAAAGCTGAAAAATGGCTTCTTCTTAAAGCTCCAATCAAGGGCACACGAGCACAGGCATGCTTTAGGATGAACCACAGATGTGATGGTTAATTTTTCAAAGTGATCAACTAGAATGCTCCCAGTCACTGACTAAAAATTCAATTATAAATTTAACACCATTGATCAGACCTGTTTTAATAAACTCAATTTCCACATTCCATATTTTAAACTAGATTATACATTTTGCATTAATTTTGATGAAATCAATTAACTAATAACTTTTCATTAGACTATCTTAATCCATACAGGAGGTGATTGAAGTAATAGTCTTCAGGTTTGTAATTGGAAGTGAATGAATACTTTCTCTAACACTAATGGAGTTAACTTGCCTGAATAAGGAAATTCTTAAGGACAATTATGTCTGCATTTGCATATTTATTCCCTTATTTCTCCTGCTTCAGCCTCCTACCTGAAGATGATACCCGGGGATATTTTTGACAGTATTCATTCAGATGTTTTAGTGGTCATGCCTTTTAGGATATAAGGAAGGGGAATAATATTAATATATTTGTCAACTTAGGGTGCTATATAAAAATAGCATAAACTTGATGATTTCAAAGCAGATATTTATTTCTTACATCTCTGGATACTCTAAATCCAAGATCAACGCTCCAAGATGGCTGCCAGTTCAGTTACTATTGAGGGTTCACTTCCTGGATTGAAAATAGCTGTCATTTTGCTTGATCTAACGAGGCAAAGAATGTAAGCAAGATCATTTTCTGTCTCTGCCCCCCTTCTCTCTGTCTCTCTCTGTCTGTCTGTCTCTGTCTGTCTGTCTGTCTGTCTGTCACACACACACACACACACACACACACACACACACACACACACATTCTCCTTTGAAAGCTCCATACCTTATGACAGCCCTGTCCAATGACTCTGAGGATCCTGAATTAAATCCTAGTGATTTGTGTCCAAATATTTTAACATTAGATATTATGGCTACAACATACGAATTTTGCAGAGGCACAGTTACATTCATAGTAATGAGTCTATGAATTACAAATACACAAGGCTATGAGACTATTACAATTCTTTTTTTTTTTTTTTTTTTTTTTTGGGGGGGGCCTTCTCAGCCCACCAGGGGGCGGGGCTGGCTGGCATGTGGTGCTGGGGGATTGAACCGCGGTCCCTGTGCTTTGCTAAGCTTGTTCTAAGTAGGTTCTTTAGACCACTGAGCCATCTCACCAGCCCACAATTCTTACTTTTAGTGTTTAGGACTTTCTTCTATATTTTACATGACAGCTTACTCCAAATCAAGTTAAATTTACCCAACTGATTATGATCTTTAAGTCTTCTGACATGGTTAAACAATGACCCATTATTGACTTAATTCATGTTTGATAGGGCTAGCATGGAAGACATGGAGCAATGCAAATCAGGCATTTTTATAGAAAAACAGGACTCTACTGGACTATTTTGTTTAGTGCCTCTCTGCAATTCTGTGACATTCAAAATAATTACTTCGTCTCTCTCTGTAAAAATCTTTATTTTATTTATTTATTTATTTTAGGGAAGGGTCTACAGGGTGTTCAGGGTCTCACTATTAGATCAGACTTGTAGTGGTCTGCCTGTTTACAGCCTCCCAAGAGCTGGGATTACAGGTGCACAACACCACACCCAGCCTCAATTGCCATCTCAGTGCGCTCTGGGGGTGAGGCCAGCACAAAATGCCCAGGGATCAAAGCCCTGGCCCCTGCCCCTGCTTGCAGGAACTTTAATCAGCTGAGCCAGCCCTTGTAAAGAACTTTAATGAATGACAAGCACAAATGTATGACCAATGATACACTAACAGAGATAACAAGTTACGGATATCCAATTACGTTATCCTCTCCAAGAGCTACAGTCACCCATGTCTGGCCAAGATGGAGACAATGGCAGGACATTACCTTTCTTCTACTTCCTTCTTTTCCCATATTTTCCTTTTTTTTTTTTTTTTTTCGTGTGTGTGTTGACGAGTATTGAGTTCAATCGGACTATATAAATAGATTTCATAAAATTAAATGCCATTTTTCTTGTACCTATTGACTCTCTAATTTGCAAAGGACTATTTAAAATGAAATTTCCAAAGTATGCACTCAAACTGTACTGTGGAGACCTGAGTATAACTTAGGCAACTGAATTTAACACAGTATAAAGATGATACACAAGGTTCGCTTCCTGGTACCACATGCTGTTCGGGTCCAACACCTGGTGACCAAGGCTGGGACTGGTGGTGCATATCTATAATCCCAGAGCTGGGAAGACTGAAAACAGGAGGATCACTACAAGTCCAATCTGTGAGGTGAGACCCTGTACCAAGTATATATATATAAAAAAGGTGATCCTCTTAAAAACATAGGTGAAATGATTAAGTCTAAATTGAACACAGCATTGGCTTTATTAGCTTGATTTGATCTTCATTAGAAGTGCTTTAAATTATCAAATTTGTAATACACAGTGGATCCACAAAATATATTTACCATAAGTATCCAAATGTATAAGATTATATTTAATAGAGTATGATTCATTACAAGTCATTGTTCTAATTTGTATACATCATTCCTATCAAATGTTTATATGCTTCTAGAGTTTTAAAACTCCTTAATGAGCACCTGAAGTTTTGAAAAATACTTATCTGAAAGTAGATGAGAGAAAGTAAGTTTGCCTTTTGAATATTAGCAAAGATATTGGATACAACAGGGGACATTTTATCATTGTCATCAGCCAGAAAAGGATTAATTGCTGTCATGTTCTCCCTGTACTATCATTTGGGATACAAATTACATTTTTCTAACCATAGGACCTTAAGCAAAAGCGACGTGATTTTAGCTGGTGTTAATCTGTGCTTGCCGCAGGCAGCCCCGTCAGAGCAAGACCACAAGGTCAGCAATGTGAACGTCTGTGAAGAAGGTGGCACACTTATCAGGAGACTACACCTGGCAAAGCAAAGCACAAGGACAGCGCGGGAGGCAGGGCTGGGGCCAGAGGCCAGGTGCAATGAAGACCACTAGCTTCTGCCTTCTTTTGAGTTAAAGTCATCTTTCCAGGCTCATGCAGATTCTGTCTATGCAGAGAAACTACTGGAAACTCGTTTGACCTTTATTGCCCTGAAAGTATAACTTTCAACACTATAGAATGTTCAAATAACTTTCATTTAAAACTGAATAACATTGTAATCATTTACTGGGTGAATACTTGTATTTCAGTTATTCACTAAAATGAGGAATGTGAAGTGAAAGAGGAGAGGAACACGGTTATGTTCTTTGGGTCACTTGGACAGCATGGAGCCGCTGCTTTGGCCACATGTTGGCTTTATGTGAACCTCCAGAGTGGGCAATGCAGTAGGCCTCAAGGAGTGGTAATGCTGAAAGGGTGCTAGACAAATGTTGCCCTGTGAACCTAGGAGAGACGGGGCCGGGAAGATGGCTCAGTGGAATAAGTGCTTCCCTGGCAAGCACAAGGGCCTGAGTTCAATCCCTAGTTCTGCCAAAAAAGAAAAAGAAAATGAATCTGGGAGAGGCCACAGTGTTACCAAGCATGCTCTCTCCATTGTAGCAAAAAAGAAACCTTAGGACAAGAGTCTTGCCAAGAGAATTAATGCGTGCATTGAGCACAGTTAGCACTGGAGGAGCCCAGAAAGCTTTCTAAATTTCTTGGAAAAAAAAAAGTCCAGTAAAACAAGGAAGCCCAGGAGAAAGCAACCTGTGTTCTGCTGGAACGTCAGCCTGAGGGAAACGTCCTCACGCATGGTTGGAGCTAGGGGTAGGGACACTGCACAACTTGGTGGTGGAAGTGCCCAGCACTCTGGGGTCACACCCAATACTGCTAAAAGGGAAAGGGAAAGAAAACCCTCTGAAATGGTACATATGAATTTTTTTTTTTTTTTTTGTGGAACTGGGGATTGAACTCAGTCCCTTGCGCTTGCCAGGGAAGCACTTATTCCACTGAGCCATCTCCCCAGCCCCTTGATTTTTTTAATGGAGCAAGAGTGTGTTAGAGCCAGCGTTCACTGCACCCAGATGGCTGAGTCCTGGCCTTCATGTTCAGGGTCAGCATTTTCTTGCCGAAGCTATGAGGTGACTTAATTTACAACAGATGGCTACTCGATTGCTTAGAATATGCCCAAATGTTTACTAAATATTTATATTGCTTTCAGGGCAGTTCCTCTAAACTACCTCAGGAAAAAGATTTACAAAAATAAATGGGAAGCTATCTCTCACATGGTAATTAAGCACAGAACAAGTTAAACACTTGGAAATGTGTTATAAATTTATCTTTGAAGCACCCTCATTAAAAATAAACCTGGAGAGATAGATCAGCAGACTAATCACTTGCTTAGACAATTGCAGGGACCTGCACCACATTTCACATTGGCCCCATCCTCACCCTTGTCCCCAGGTACACCGAGCCAGTCCCTGAAACTCCCCAGTTAGCCACTGGGACATGGCGTAGTGACACAGGCCTGTAATGCCAGCGCTGGGGAGGCTGAAAACAAGAGGATCACTACTAGTCCAAGCTGCGTAGTGAGACCCTATACCAAATACAAAATAAATAAATAAATAAATAATAACAAAAATAGTAAATTAAATTAAATTAATAGTTGAAAACAAACTAGAATAACCTTCAGCTTGATATTTCTCTACTGTGAATTACTTCTTCCCACCTGTGGGTCAGTGCACTGTAGTCTTTGTAGTTCCGTTTCATAAACCTTCACATCTCCGGAACTACAGAGCTCCATCATTCTTTAACATTTAAGGGACATCCTACTCACCTACCTTTTTCTGATTTTTCAGTGTTTTTTTCCTTAAACTTGAGCTAAGCCCGGTAAAAGGAATAGTGCGTCTCAGGTTCATTGTAATAAAGGGAAACCATGTGCGGCAATGTAACTGGTTGCATGAAGAAGGTTTATTTGCATTTTAAATCTTTAGATTCCTTAACCACGTGTAAGTCTGAAAATTATCAGTCTTTATACATAACTTAAAATGTTTTCCTTAAATTTTGATACAACATGGGTGATGATTTTTCTCATATGTGATTCTTCAACAACATGCCTTATAAATCCACTTTTTTCACAAGTTGTAAGGACAATTTTTCTGTACCATTTTCTTGAAAGGTGTTAAATGTGATTCTGAGATCACATACTCCCCAGGCACTGATGATCTGTAATCATTCTAACAATATCGTTGATGAAAGACTATTAATAGTCACATAGTATCTTTCAGACGTATAATTTTCTCTGTGCACATCTTCATCTTCACTCTGTTTTGTGCATTTCTGTTGATACTCATGGTGAAAGAGGTCTAGATTTTTTAATAGTTATCCTTTTTAGGAAACTACATTCTTGGAGAATTCTAAGGCCCACAAAACTTTTCCCATCAACCATGATACACTGACACCTGTTTTTCATTTTATAAAGTTTTCACTTGAGAGACTGAGCGTGGTAGTGTGTGCCTGTAATCCCAGAACTTGGAAGACTATAAACAGGAGAATCACTACAAGCATGATCTCCATAGTGAGACCCTGTAGACCCTGCCCTAAATACAGAAAAAAATTAAAAAGAAAATTCTAATTTGAATTATTGAAATTAAAATGTTAATGAAATAAACAGCATTTGACAAACAAATTGATCTAAAATGCAGAAGCTGTTTCCTTATGTGTCTAAGTGCAATAGGAGGCATTGCTAAAGTACTCATTTCTAACTGCTGTAACAACTCATTGCATACTTAAACTAGACACTGGATCAGACCTCCCAAAATCTGAAGGTTCTATCCAAAACTGGGCATCTGAAATAGATGCTTAACATATAAGAAGTACAAATTGCAAATAAATATATGGAAAAACATTCAACAATACTAAGCATCTTAGTATTGAGATACAAATTAAAACAAAGCTGAGATTCTATCTCACTTTAGAAAGATTGACTATTCTCAAAAAACCATGCAATAACAAATACTGGCAGAGCAGAAAGAAAAAGCAGTTCTCTACTGCTAGTGAGAATGTAGACTGGTACAACCACTGTGGAAATCAGTGTATAGATTCCTCAAGAAGTAAAACTAAAACTAGAGGTTCCATTTGACGCGGCTATTTCACTTGCTGGAAATGGTCACGGGATGTTCAAATGAGAAGGGGGACAATGGAGGGGAGAGGGGAAAGGAAGAAGTGACACAAGGAAATAGAGAATAGGAAGAAGAAATGGAGAAACAGCTTTTATAAATCAGCAGGGGAAAAGGAGTTGAAGGGAAGGAAAGGAATAGGCAAAAATAAGAAGCAGACTGTCACACACAGGTATGAATTCTCTATGATGAATGTTAAGATTTTTATAATTAAAAGGTACCAATAGAATAACACAAAACCAGATGAACAACCAATAAACTAGAACAATGATAACAAACAGAAAATTAACAACTAATAAATGAAACAAAAATTATCAATAGACACTTCTAAAATATTTATGTGAATATTGTCTTTGTAAATATCTCATTATGTTTTTTCCTTTTCATTTAAAGGAAGCACTTTACAGCTTTTTTTAGGCATATCCGACTTCCCAACACCACATTCTTGTGTTTTGGGCCAATACTTACTTACACACAAGTATACCAGTAACTCCACATCCAACCTGCTAACCACGGCGGCTACTTAGTGACTAACAGGATGGGTAGCATATACAGCATGGAAACAGTGCATAATACGATGATGCTTTTCTGGGGAGGGGTGGATAAATACAGAATGAGAACAGACCACCATAAGGTTTAAAATGTGCAAGATATTTATATTTAGAGCATAATAACATAGTGTTGTTTTCCTAGTTTCTCTCTCTCTGTGAGTTTTTTGTGAATGTACAGGAATACTACTGATTTTTGAATACTGACTTTGTAGTTAACTATGTTACTCAGTTTGGTTATTAAATCTAGAAGTATTTTGATGAAGCTTTCAAGGTCTTCTATGTGGAGTATCATGCCATCTGCAAATAATGATAAATTCTTCATTTCCCATCTTTGTTCTTTTTATCTTTTCTAATTACTCTGGCTAAAGTTTCCAGAACTATAATGAATAGGAGTCATAACAGTGGTCATCCTTGTGTTGTTCCTGATTTTAGAGTGAA
>NW_004524705.1:5978989-5986090 GCF_000260255.1 Octodon degus | reverse complement strand
CTCAACAGTTAAGAATGTAATGTTTTCTTCAGATGATAAGAATAAGAATTCTTTTATCTTTAAAGGAAATAGTACCAACAATCAGATGTCAGATTTTCATATTTTATCTTCAAGAATTATTTTTCTCTTTTAAATTTTAAATAATGTCTAAACCAGGAAAATTTTTAAGTTTTACTTTTTAACTATAATATAAATCTACATTAACCATGTCCTTTAATATATCTGAAAACTGGCTAACTCTGGGTATACCAAATATAATAAAGGACAGAATATAACAGACAAAAGTGTGAGAAAAATGAGAAAATGCACAAGCATGAAAAGTTACCAAAGGAAAAACTCAGTTTTTCCCTTTCACATTGCATTTTTAGTTTTAATGTTCCAAATGTAATAATTCTGACTTTTGAAAATACTAGCCTACATTTTCAAAAGTGCTACAACTCAAGAATGTCTCTAGTTTTTGTGAACACTGCATGCTGCAGTTTTTATTTATATTTCTTTCTTTCCTCACAGCCTTCAAGTAGGTTTTAGCAGATGCTGTATTGATATTGCTCGTTTTGAGGCTGGGGAGATAGCTTTGTGCTCTGAGCGTCTGCCTCCAAGTGCAAGGACCAACGTTTGATCCCCAGTACCACATGCTGTGCTGGGCCCAGAAACCAGGCACGGTGGATCACGCCTGTAATCCCAGCACTGGGAAGGCTGAGGCAGGAGGATCACTACAAGTCTGAGCTGCATAGTGAGATTCTGCACCAAATAATTAATAAAGGATTTTTTTAAATGTATGTATTGCTTCTTCGTTACTAGATTTGTTCTTTTCTTTGTAGAGACATTTTCTCTTTTCCTATTTATTTAGGACTTCTATGATCTACCAAAATCTTAAATTTTTGTTAGCGGCAACCACTACACCTTGCCATTTGTGTCTGAATATTGCATAGCTTTTCTTACTATAATGAATGTTTTGTTTCTCAAAGTGTATTTGGAAGCAGAGAAGCTAATTTCATGCATCCAGATTTTATTGTTACTTATTTTTGCCATGATATTATTGGTGTTTTCCCTGCCTCAAATTACAGCATTTGAACAGTTGTAATTGATTGATTCTTATATTTTTCTTCTGTCCTTTCTTGGCTTCTGTCAATATATTCTTTAATACTAAAGAGCTCTAGCTTTCAGAACTTTTACTTTATATCACTGTTTTTCTTTAACAGACCTGTGTAGCCAAGCCTTGGACTGCTGTGAGAATCTGGGTCATTCTCTTTTCCTATGTACACAATAAATCACTTAGGTGAATCACTAAAATTCAGTGGATTTATTTCTCCCTTTCCTGATGAATTAAAATAAAACACACACAATTATACTGCAGGACTTAAGAGAAAGACAGGAAAACTACTAATTCCTCATGAATTACTAAGGCATTTGTAGTATCTTCTAGCTAATGTGGTAAAAATCTGAAATCAACAATAAGTAACATTACAACATGTCTCTCAGGGGGCAAGCCAAATAATTTAGCAGATTAAATCGCCTGCAGGCAGGCACGCTGGGCAGGGTTTTGATCCCTGGGTGCAGGCCCAGCCTCTGGGGTGCACTGAGAGGGCAATTGAGACTGGGCGCGGTGGTGCAGGTCTGTAATCCCAGCTCTTGGGAGGCTGTAAACAGGCGGATCACTGCAAGTCCCATCTAGTAGTGAGGCCCTGAACACCCTGTAGACCCTCCCTAAAATACTAAAATAAAAAAATAAAACATGTCTTTTGATCAGAGATCTAATAATGAACTGTAGGTATATTAGGTATTGTAATTATATTATTTATATGGTATATCAGAATTTAAATTTCTGATGATACTGTAGAAAAAATAGTACACAAAATTACAGTTTAACTTTTATGCCTTTTTCAATAAGGAATTTTAGCTTTATGTTCTATATTTTGATCAAGCGACTTGCACATTAACTATGGAAAATTAATACCTTAAAAATTGCCTGGTTGGATAATGTCTTGTGTTTCCTTTTGATTGTCAGCATACAAATCTGGAACATATTTTTCAAATAAGTCTGCAGGTCGGCTCCTCCAGCTGGGGCTGGGAGTCGCGCTGGGAAGCATCTCCTGCAGGGCACAGGCGCTGGAGGTTTGCCTGGCGTTGTGAACAAGGGCAACCTTCGTTGGCACCTGGCCCCCAGCGGTTTACAGACAAACTCTACAGTCATCTCTCAGGCCACCATAACAATCCTGTCTGTAAAGAGTACACTGGGAATTCATCAGAATGCACAAACTGTTTCTAATGAAAGGAGAACCGAGAGCAAAGTGGAACAGTGACGGGACCTCTTGATCACACAGGATTGCCATGACACATTTCTTCTATATTTTGTATGTTCAAGAAAATGATGGACTTAACAAACAAATGACAAATGGGTTAGAATTTAAAATGAAGTATGTCCAGAGTGAGAAAAAAGATAAATGACATTGAGTGTGCTGCTACAGAACCATGGTTAGAGGAGAAAGAAGAAACAACTGAATTGGAGCAAAGCAAAAACATGTTTGATGCTGCACCAGGGTGAGAAAGATGGAGCTCTGCCCACGTTTCTTCTCCGAAGAGTCACGTCTTGTTTCGCAGCCCACCTCCTCGCTCCCTGTTAAACCTTTCTTTCTGTAAGGTTGGTAAATGCAATGACTGTGGGACACAGCTGAGGAATTAAAGCATTTGGGAAAGGACTCCTAACCAACCATAGCCCACGTCTTATGATGCTCCTCATTTGGAAATCAGCCGCCAGAACAGCACAGACGCAGTTCCTGAGTGCGGTGGGAACTCGCGTTGCTCGTGTTTTGAACAGGGCTGGGTGCCCAGGATGGTGCTGCTGGCTGCGGATCTGTCTGTCTCTACTGGCTGAATTTTAGGCATCATTTTGGAGCTCATTCAGGTTCCACCTGTTGAAAGTCTTTTCCTAAACGCACCAGTCTACACTAATAGTTATGTTCAGAATGTTTAATAGCTATTATTTTATCAGCAGAATGAATAATATATTGCTATCCAGATATGTTTTTGTGATTTCGTGTGATTTCAGCACTGAATCTACACCACCCTGCTGAAAATCAGGAAAGCCGCTCTCACTCAATTTCCTCACCAGCCGAGTGACATGGAGGAAATTAGAATCTGACTTAAACATGTCGTATAAACAACGGCGAAGAAGCAAGGAGGTGGTCTCAGGGAAGATGAGCTAGCTGTTTTTTTGGGGGGACTTCAGCCATATTCGATGACCACCATAATAATTCAGCAATTTGTACTAGGGTCAGAACCTATCACGAAGCTCCAGGGTGAGGCTTTTGCTTTACTTTTATAATAAGGAGTCAAGGAGACTGCCCGAGGCTGCTGGATTCTGAATCGACCCAGCACCCAGGCTTGGCATGTGAGTTTGACTACATGGGTCCACCTGGATCCTCATTCGACACTCACCCCAGGCCTGGCATGGAGCCCTTCAGCAGAACTCCCTGCAAAGAGGCTAGAGGCAAGACCCACCCAGCTGATTCAGGAGCAGAATATATTGCCAAAGTGGCACAGAGGGTTGACCTCCAAGAGCGGCAGCAGGAAGAAGTGGAGCACAGCAGCCAGATCCAAGCCACACCCAATTGGATGAGTATGAATTTGACAGATCCAGACCTGATGCTAAGGTGATAACTTTATCTAAGCTCTACACCAAAGGTCAGAAGACAGTGGTATTCAAAATGACAAAGAGAAGGAAGAAAATGAAGTCTCAGGCCCCGAGTCCACGCATGCAGAAGACACTAGCATAGAGGAAATTGGAAATCACACACCAAAATCTCTGAAATAATAGTGTTAGAATTAAAGAAACAACTGCAGAAAGTTATAGGAGAAATCAGATCAGAAATAATTTCTGAAGTAAAAAAAATGCTAAGTATAATCAAAGAAGTACCAAGTGCTTCTAAAGAAACACTGTTTAAAAAAAATAGAGCAGAATATAAAAATGATGGAATCCTTGAATAAGCAATGTAGGAAAGAAATAGAATATATGAAGCAGATTCAAAGTGATATATGGGAAATTAAAACCTCAATCACAAGCTGGCAAAACCATTTGAATGAAAGTGAAAATAGATTTTCAGACCTTAAAGACACCATTGTAACTAGTCAAAATGTAAGAAAAGATCTCTTAAACACAACTAGGATGCAGGAAAAAATAATTCAACATCTGCAAGTTGATGCAAAGATGAACAATGTGAGACTAATAGGCATCAATGAGAAGGAGTCAATACAAATGATATAAAAAGAATATGGGCAGAAGTAATAGCAGAAAACTTCCCAAATATGGGGAAACTGACATTCAGGTAACCAAAGCATATAGAACTCCAAATAACATCAACCCAATTAAAAACACACCCAGACATTTAATAATCAAGATCCCAGAAATTCAGCACAGGAACAGTGTACTAAAAGCTGCCAAAGAAAAGAAACAAATCACATTTAAAGGAAAGCCCATCAGAATAACAGCATATTTCTCTTCACAAACCATCAAGTCAATAAGAAATGGAGCAAAGTACTTCAAGTCTTGCAAGAAAACAAGTTCCAACCCAGACTGATGTACCCTGCAAAACTCTCTTTCAAGTATAATGGAGAAGTGAAATACTTCCACGACAAAGAACAACTTAAGAATTTCATGATGACAAAGCCAAGCCTACACAGATTACTAAAAGATGCTCTAGAGAGGGAGCAAAATGATCATAACTCCATAAATGAGAATGGAAAGAACCCACCAAATAGGGCAAACAATTAAACACTGGAGAATAAGAGGTATACAATAGCAGTCTTTCAGTTATTCTTTTGTTTATAGCAGCAAAATATTTCCATGAGCACACTCTACAAATGGACTTCTCTTCCACCCTATGGGTCATGATTCTATCTGGGTCTACAGAGTGGATTTCAGGGAAGTAGCAGTAGTTCAGTCCCACAAGTGACACCTGGCCACCAGTAACTGTCATGGATATTATCCATGTCCACAGCACACTAGAGCTTTGTGTGATATCCTATCCCCAAACTGTTGGAAATGCTGATCATTTATTTGTCATTCCAGTATTTATCTTATGTTTTATTCTTAGTACTTCTTTACTATCATGAAAACTTTTTCTTAATTCAATTGTTTTGAAACATTTTATTTTTAATTAATTCGTATTTAATTTTCCAATATTTCTTAATCTTAATTTTTGTTTTAAGATTTATACTATATCTTTGATGTCCAATGTATTTAAAAGATATTGATATGATATTTTTTCTGTATTAGAAACTTTAGAAAAAATAAACACCACCACTAGCTGGGAATTTTATACATAAAATCTGGACAAAAGAGTATTTATTGAATGAGTAAATTACTAAGTTCCTTATTAAATATGAGCATATGTAAATGCACACTTTGACTGTGAAATAGGAAATTTTCCACCTTAAGTATTATCAAGCAATAAGTTAGCTGTTTATGTAAGTTTCCTTTTAATACGAAATTGAAGCTTCACATTTCTGACAATTTTTTTTTTTGAAACAGGGTTTAATTAATGATGCAGTTCATGCTGGGTTTGAACTCATTTAGCATTCCAGGATGGCATCAAACACAGCCATCCTCCTGCCTCAGCCTCCCGAGCTCACATGCCACCTTACCTGACAGATTTGGTGTATTTTTTTTTCAACTTCAGGTTGTTTTATTTATTTTTTTTTCTTTTCAGGTTATTTTAAATTAAATTTTAATTTGATATGCTTTTGGATAATTTTAACCTATTTACTTTATTAAAAGTAGTTACATAATTTTTGTGTTTATGAATGTCATTTAAAAACATACATAATAGGGGGCCAGGGAGATGGCTCAGTAGAATAAGCACTTCCCTGGCAAGCACAAGGGCCTGAGTTCAATCCCCGGTTCTGAAAAAAAAAAAAAAAAAAAACATACATAATAGAAAATTTTAATCTTGATGATAGAAAAATTATGATACTAGAAGGGGAGAAGAGAAGTTACTAACATAATAGTTTAGACTGCCATGATAATAAGTAGAATGTGCTCTGTGTGTGTGTGTGTGTGTGTGTGTGTGTGTGTGTGTGTGTGTGTGTTTGTACATGTCTGTGTGTCTGTGTGGTACTGGTGATTGAATCCAGTGCCTATGTGCCATGCTTTATCCTAGTCCTTGTTTGTGGAAAGGGTCTTTCCTAAATTGCCCAGATTAGGCTTAAACTTGCCATTCTCCTACCTCTGCCTCCCAGAGTGCTGGAATTAGTGGCTTGTTCCACCACATCTGGCTAGCACTTGCATTTTTCTTAAATTTGTATTTTTATTTGACATGTTCTATCTCAGAAAAAAGAAACTATGGTTGATGGTATACACAACAAAAACATACTTTAAAAAAAAATCAAGCTAGTAGGGGACTCAGGTCAACAATTTCTCATACTGCCAGTCAAGCAGAAGACTCAGTACTATTATGGACTCCTGGACTCTTTTAGAATATTTTGCTGAGTTTACACACCTATAATATTCAAATAATGGAACTAAACTAAAAAGGGAATACAGATGAATGTCCACTTTGTATCTGTCTATTCCAATTGCTTAGGATAGATATATAGTTACATTCTCTTAATGAATAGAGGGATTTGTTGTAATAGGGTTTGTAAATAGGGTATCATGTCCGCATCTTGTACAGCAAATAACCACTAAGAAGAATGATTGCAATTGAATGTGTTAATTGTTGAAACTGTCCTACCAATGTAGTTTGAAACTGTCTCATCGCTTTGTTTATCAATAAAATTATGGGGAAAAAAATCAAGCGAATGATCTTTGCATGCAAATGTAAATCAAATGTTTTCCAAGTTTTAGACATTTAATCCCTCATAAAGCATCATTAAAAATGTGACTTTGATTTTAGTCATTAGGCACAGGGCGACAGGGCTGGCAAGCTAGGTCAGCAGACTACAGCGCCTGCTTAGGCAAGCTTAGGTAGAGTGGTGACCTTGGTTCCATCCCTAGCACCACAGGCTGTGCCAGCCCTGCCCTAGTGTGTGCTGAGTGGACCAGAGCTCAGGCACAGTGGGGCATGCCTGTAATCCCAGCGCTGTGGAGGCTGAAGGCAGGAG
>NW_004524705.1:5973827-5978889 GCF_000260255.1 Octodon degus | reverse complement strand
TGTGATTCACTGAAAAAATGCACATATGAACCACTCCAGAATATATACCTTAAGGGTAATCATAAAGTAAGGCAAATTAAAGACCATTTTATCAAAAATAGTACTGTGCATTTCAAATAGGATAATGCCATGAAAGATAAAGTCTGAAATATGATTCAAAACAAAGAGACTAAATAAAGAGACATGACAAGGGCTAGCAAGATAGCTCTGTAGCCTAAGTGTCTGTTTAGACAAGGACAGGGACCAGGGTTCAATCCCTGGTACCACATGCCATGCTAGCCCTGCCTTCAGGCCGGGTGTGCTGACCTGGGTGTGGGAACATGTGCCTGTGATCCCAGCGATGGGAAGACTGAAAATAGGAAGATCACTATGAGCATGAGCCCGAGCTGGGTAGTGAGACCTTGCAACCAAATACATTAAAAAATAAAATAAAAATTATATATATATAAAGGATGGCTATGAAGTGTCTTATCCCATGATGCACCAAAGGGCTTTCTTGGGGTTTCTGGAAAGACTCTGCAGGGTTGCCTAGGTCCGGGTGCTAAGGCAGGCCTCTGAGGGCCTTGCGGAGGGCCAGGTGCTGTGGAAGAGGTCATTGCTCCTCTGTGTCCGCGCTATTTCTGGGACTCAGTCTTATGAAGACTGTCACTTCGTGGTTATTCTTGGAACTTGGCTTCTAAAGTGATTGGGTGATGGATTAGAAACGCTCACAAGTGGTTCTGAGTTTAAATGTTACGCTCATTATGGAAAGCAAAGAGATTGATTACACCAGCTTAAAATAAACCTTGAAACATTTTTACAAAATCTGGGAAACTGCCGGCCTTTATCTAGATACATGTGGGCTTCTGCGTACTCTCAGCCCCTGCTTGATTCTCCTTAGCAAGTAGATTTATTCCAACATTTGGCACTACTCTTTACTCTGATCTAAAATCTATTTTGATTGACAAGTAAAACTGCACATATTTATGACATACAAATGATATTTTGATTACGTCTACATCATAGAACAGTTAAATAAAGCTGCTTGATGTGCATGCTATTTCACATTATCCTTCTTTGCAGCTAGATTTCCTAAAATCAAGTCCTTTAGCAATTGTAAATACATAAACTATTGTCATTAACAATAGTCACCTTGATGTGCAATTGATCTCTTGAATTACTCTTTCTTCTTGAAGACGAATGCTTTTAGAGATTTTCAGCCCACATATTGATCAACAAGGTTTCAGTCAGCTTTTGTCTTTGAACCATTTGTTCAATAATTTGTAAGACGCCAATGGCTGCATAGCAACCCCTGTCACTCTGGAGAACAGTAACTGTACCCTGAGTTTAACTTAAGCTAAAGCATCAAAAACCACTAGAACATTGAGAGCCATAACCAAACACTTTTCATGAATTTGAACTAGAAAGTCCACCATTTCCAAAAATCTACTGAAATAACATAACTCCTTTCTTTATGCTTAGATTTTTGCTTTCCACTTACATATGATTTTATGTTAACTAGAGCTAGCAAGGATAGCAACTTTCACTTGGTTACACAAAATACTTTGTAAGACAGCTGCTTAATTGTCAGTGGTAAGGGATGCAGTGCAGTGCGTTGTGCCTCCAGAGCGGGAGCTTCTTGTTACATCAGCAAATGAAATATAGCTTGTTGAATGTTGAGGACATTTTAACATTACTTAGCTCCTTCAGTCAGGCTACTTTCCCTATATTTTCTTTCTATGTACTATCATTTATTTACTTACTTACTTATTTTTAATGTTTCACTGTTATTAGTATATGTTTGCAGTAAATAACGATAGCACGCATTGCCGGGAATTAGTATATGTACCTAACAGGTGTCACTATCTGTTTTGGGCACCAGGAATTGAGCTCAGGACCTGGAGCTTGCCAGGCAGGAGATCATGACACTGAGCTATCTTCCTTGCTCTTCTTAACACATTTCAAGACTTTTGTCCCCTTTCCCTGAACTTTTCTTTATTTTGCCAACATTAGATTCATTTAGTCATCTTACAAGACCTTGCAAAGTGAATGATGAGGGCTAACGAGATAGGCCAGTGCATTAAACACCTGTTTTAGCAAGCACAGGGACCAGGGATTGATCCCTGTCCTGCATGCTGGGATAGCCCTGGCCTGGGAGTGTGCTGAGCCTGTGATAGACTCTGGGCATGATGGCACAAGCCTGTAATCCCAGCCTTGGAGAAGCTGAAAAACAGGAGGATTGCTACAAATCCAAGCTGTGTAGTGAAACCCTGTACCAAACACATAAATGGAATTTTTTTTAAAGTGAATGGTCATATAGATTGTTTAAAAAACAAAATGATAAGCCAAAACATATAAAACATGTAAGACAACACACCAAAGAAGGTTTACGTTGCCTTGGACTTTTTCTGAGAAGAGTCCACTGAAAATGTCTGGTAATAATACAACTTCAATGTTCTGTTTAACCATGCTTCATAACATTTAGCTTTGTCTGTGATTTGAAACATAACACTTTTGTTCTCATAAGTGATCAATAACTGTAAAAGGAAAATAGAGGCATTGATGCACTATATAAAAATTCAGTCAGTATTAGTGGACATGTAAATGTTACAAGATAAAGCTCATTATGCTGTCCCACCAATTATCCCTGTTCCCCTTTTCTTATTTAAGAAATTATTTTCCATGTTTTATATGCAAATAGTATCATTATTTGGAATAATAACATAATAGTAGGTATACTATTCTTTCATTTTCTGGAGTAGAAATGACTTCTAAGAGTTATATTTTAGGGTTAGTATTTTAGTGGTCTTAAAAATTTTATTTATTTATTTTCTTTTATTTTTTTAAAGAGACTAAAAAATAAAAAATTCATTAGAAATGATACAGAATTTCAAAAGTCAAGATATAGGAATTTAGCAATGGTTGTTATATTGCATATTGATGTCTTCAAATTAGTTGTTCAGATTATCAGATATAAGCAAGCAAAACTGGTCAAAGAATTAATAATAAGAAAAATTATTTAAGCATTTAACTGTTCCTTTCAGTAGACTAGTAGAAATCAGCAATATATTTATCACAGCTATCATATATGTAAATGAAAGAAGATTCTTTCATTTTTCCTTTTCCTCATTCCAGTTTTTCCTCGCCTTTGAGCAGTTTATTTCCCTGTCACAGTATCCATTATACCTTTCAGATTGTATTTACTCTTTCAGGTTCTTACACTAAGGAGACAGTCCAGTATTTGTGGGTCTGATTTATCCCATTATGGGTATGGTCTCTAGTTGCATCCATCTCCCTATAAGAAGCTTGAGGTTATCTTTCTTTATAGCTGAGTAATATGCATTATGTAAAAATATCATATCTTGTTTTATCCATTCTTCAGTGGATGGGCATTCGGGTTGTTTCCAGGATACAGCTAGGACAAATTGCACTGTGATAAACACAGGTGCGCATATATCGCTTGGTATGAGGTTTTTGGTTCTTCTGGAAGGATACCCAGCAGGGGAATAGCTGCCGTGACAGTTTGTGTCTAGGTGTCCCCTGTAAGCCTCATGCAGCCAGGGGGCATCTTGTGGAGTTTGTGATTGATTTTTGATCCAATGCAGGGCTTCTGGGTGTGAGTGCCCTGGGAGCATACTCTGCATCACAGTGTAAGGAGGAGAGCGAGGAGGCTGGCTAGCTGTCGGAGCTGCTGCCACTGGTGTTGCTCTCTTGTTCTTTGCTGCTGCCTGCTGCTACAAATAGTTGCTCTCTCTGCCATGTGCTGCTCTACCTTGGAGCCATCTGGGTGTGGCCTGAACCCTCCCCTGACTATGAACTAAATAAACCTTTCTTTCCTTCATTTTGGGTGTTGGGTATTTTGTCCCAGCAACGAGAGAAGAGTAACTGAGACACCGAATGGCCCCTCTAATCCTAGTTTTCTGAGGTATCTACACATTGATTTCCACAGTGGTTAATCAGTCTATATTCCCAAAAACAGTGGGGAAAAATTTAGTTCTAGGTAAGTGTTAGTAATAATATGAAGAATTTTATATAACAAAACACAAGTGTACAAAGTTAAACAAGTGAAGGGAACAATAAAACTAAAAGCATAAAGTACAAAGTGTTTAAGAAGATTGTGGTAATCAGTAGTTACAAACATTTTGAGTCATCTTATTTTTAAAATCTTGATAAATATCAATTTATGTGCATTTCCAACATTTTATCTATGTTCTGAGAATCTGGTAGGTAAAAAATGGTAATAAATATCTATAATTATAAATTTTAATGTCACTTTCATGAACTCAGAATTGTCTCAAAGCCAGTATAGATACTGTGGGTGTTCGGTGAGGGTCATTTATCAGGACGCTAACCTGAATCAGTGCATTAGTAGGAGGCCCCTGACCATTATGTTGAGCAACATCTAACCTGGTGAGGGTTCCAACAGAACTAAGAGGCAAAGGGTATATAAGATCTTTCTCTTATTTCCTGAGCTGGGCCTTCCATGTTCTGTTGCTTATGACTATTTAATCTCATGGTTTACAGACTTTCCAATTTTAGGTCTTAAACCAGCGAATCTCTTTTTCTTTATCAGGCTGCTGGTCTTGGATTGGGATTTATACCATCAGCTTCTCTGCTTCCCAAGCTTCTAAACTCAAACAGAACTTCAGTCAGTTTCCCTAGTTCTTCAGTGTGTGGAAAAACTTTTTTCTGAGACTTCACCTCTGAATCACATGGCCCAATTCCCACAGTACATGTCCCTCTCTTATATGTTTCATATATCTCTCTAGGTTCAGAGGGAATACTTGTCATGGTTAACCATGAATAGATGATAAATAATTTACATAATAAGCATTCAGAACAGAGTGTTACTCGCTTTAAAACTTCTAAACAGATGGCTAATTGATTTGGGATAAGAAAAGGTAGGTGAGCACCGTAAGCCGATTGTGTAGAGGAGTGAAATCCATAGCCAAGAGGAAATTTCAGAATATTTACACAATAGTATAGTTTTCAAAATGAATGGTTTCACATTTCAAATTTAGAATTTTAGTATTCAGAAGGGGCCGGGGAGATGGCTCAGTACAATAAGTGCTTCCCTGGCAAG
>NW_004524705.1:5968095-5973047 GCF_000260255.1 Octodon degus | reverse complement strand
AGAATAAGCGCTTCCCTCCTAAGCGCGAGGGCCTGAGTTCAATCCCCGGTTCTGAAAAAAAAAAAAAAAAAAAAAAAAAAAAAAAAAAAAAAAAAAGGCACATCTCCAAATCGAAAGGTCTAAATATCTCATACAAAAAGTCTAGATATTTAAATTTTCTCAATGATATTATTTGCATATCACAGGTCAAAGTAAGACCTACTTAGATACAAGTTCACTAAAAGCTTTTTCTATAAAACCCAGGTTTTCCTGGAAGCAGATATGTAGTGAATCTACAGGAAGAATCTAGACATAACAGTGCCTGAACGCTCCTGCTGGCTTGGATGGGGATAGCTGCAAATGGAGCCAATAGCAAACTAGAACTTCCACAAATGTCAATAAAATAGACCTCAGCTGTGCATCTACAAAAAAAATTAAAACTTGTGAATTTATGGAGAAGAGATGGGGGTTGGTCTGCTGCTAGAGCTTTATCACCAAAGTGCTTCTTTAGGATCTTGGAGGGAACTTGTTGTGGTTCAAGATGGACACAGGAAGAAACACGTTCTAAAGAAATGCATGTTTTACATTTTTTAGTGCACGTTGGTTATTCAGAAAAATGGGCTTTGTTTTGGTGGATTGCTCTTTGTATACAGCATGTTTTGTTCACTGCAAAGTCTTTTCCATTCTGCCTGCACTTTCCCACTTACTTCCTCATCTCTAAAAATTCTCTAGATTCATTTCCTGTCCTCCACCTCTTTCTCTAAAGTGCATACAAGATAGACCTTGTGTTTGTCTTTCTGAGTCTGTCTTATTTCATGAAGTGTGAGAGTGTCTAGCTCCCAACATTTTCCAGCAAGTGACGTGATTTCACTCTTCTTCTGCCTGAGAGAGACTCCACTGAGAACATACACTGATGATGGAACAGGGCAAGCTCTGGCTGAGAAGAATGCAAACAATGGTTTACAGGGGTGAGTTTGATGCCAATGGCTCAGATTTTATAATGTGAGTCACTGGAGTTCACCAAGATCCATGAAGAAGAGAAGATAATTGCTTGTGTCTACATAGTGCCATGGTTATACAGCTAATGTATATTGACTCCATAGGTTAACATCAATCTTTTTTTAATGTATTTAGGACAGGGTCTATAGGATCTCACTACACAGATCAGACTCAAAGTGATCCTCTTGTTTCCAGCCTCCCAAGCGCTGGGATTACAGGCATGCACCAATGCACCCAGTCTCAGTCTGAGCGCTCCCTGAGGGTGGGACCAGCACAATACTCTGGCGATTGAATCCAGGCCACTGTGCTCTTCCTAAGCAGGTGCTTTAGACTGCTGAGCTGATCAGCCCAACATCAACCTTGATATTTATTTGTAACAATTGGGAAAGAACATGTATTTATATTCAAATGCAAAGTTTTGGAAATGTTTTGAAGTACTAAGCTCAAATACTAATGCACAACCTGACACATTAATAAGTATTTTTGAAGTCATATGTCACTCCTGAGGAATATTCAAACTATTTTGAATAAGTAGACAGTTACAAATCTGCTGTTATTATTACTACATGAATATATTTAAATAATGTAGTCTTTTATACAAAAATTATCTAAGACATAGTCACTTGTACTTAAGTCTCCAAGTGGAAACAGATGACCATATAAACATCAATTTTTAATAAATTTTTGACAGGTGTTAAAATAACAGCAGGTATGAGTACAGAAGTGATACTGCACAAGACAGACTGCTTAAGGGTGGCTGAGACCTAATCTGAGACATTCTACAAGCTCTAGCCTCTTACAAACCATCTCAACACAGCAAAAGCCAAGCCTACAACACTTGAAATTGTAAGCTGCAAAACTATACTCATAGATTAAAATAATAGATATTTTATTGTATTGCTCAGATTTTATACTAATAGGACAAACTACCTGTCTCAGTTATTCTTCTCTCATTTCTGGGACAAATACCCAACATGCAAAATGAAAGAAAGAAGGGTGTATTTAGCTCATAGTTAGTGGAGCTTTCAGTCCAGACTCAGTTGGCTCCAAGGCAGACTGGCACATGACACAGGGCAGCAGTTCATGGCAGTCAAAGGTAGCAAAACATCAAGAGAAAAAGAGGAATAACTGCAAAATGGTCACAGAGAGCAATTCTGTCTCCCTTAAGTTACATTCATTCTATCTGCCCCTAGCTGGGAGTAGTACTCACTCATAATCCCAGTGGCACTCAGACTCATAATCCCAGTGGATCATGAGTTAATCATGCACACTAGAAGTCAGCCCCCATGGCTGCATGAGGCTGTAGGGGATAGCTAGACACAAACTATAGCATGCTACCCCTGGGCCCTCAAAGTCTCATGCACATCCCTTTGTGCAATAGCCATTTTTGTTCATCTCTAAGAGTTGCCAAAATCATAACAGTTTCAGCACTGCTGAAAAGTCCAAGTCCCAAGTCTCCTCCAGGATCTAAGGCAACCTCTTAGCTGGATGCCCCTTTACAAATGAAAAGTCAAGCACTTCAGACATTCAGTGGCACTTGGTAAACATTAGCATTCCAAAAGGCACAAATACCAGGGGAATACAAAGCATTGAGACTAACACAAGTCCAAAATCTAGAAAGACAAGGATTAAGTCCTGTAGTTTCATGTGGAACATCTAAAGAAATCTGCGGTAAATTCTGAGCTCCATGTTGTTCGGCCCTTAAAGCATTCTTGGTGGTAGCTCTCAAGGCTTCTCACTATTTTTTTTTTTTTTTTTCAGGACCAAGGATTGAATTCAAGCCCTTATGCTTGCCAGGGAAGTGCTTATTCTACTGAGCCATCTCCCCGGCCCCTCAAATTTTCTCTCTTTCGCCAGCTTTGTTCTCTCCTTACAGTTTTCCTTAGATAATTCACATTTCTGGCTTTTCTTTATTCGGTCCCCAGCCTGCTGTGCCAGCCCTGCCCACAGGGTGTGCTGAGAAGGCAATTGAGGCTGGGCGTGGTGGTGCATGCCTGTAATCACAGTGCTTGGGAGGCTGAAAACAGGAGGATCACCATGAGACCGATCTATGTAGTGAGACCCTGTAGACACTGTCCTAATTACAGAAAAAAGTAAAAAACATAATACTAGCACTCAGATTTACAGCTTTTTTAAAGTATTGTATGCCTTGTTTATACAGCCTCAATGTCTATATTTTGTACCTTACACCCTGTTTCTGCCATTTTTCTTATTGTACTTGTCTGGAACAGCGCTGTAGTTTTATGTTCTGTCAAACATCACACTTAAGCATATAACAGTTATAAAATAACAGCAGAGTCATCAAGTTGAAGTTTTCTTTACCCATGTCTTTGTTCTAAATGTTAGGACATACATGTTATATACAGTTCTTCATTTAGTGACTAATTAATTTAATAACCAAGATGCAAGACCATCATTTGGATGGTGGACAACAAATGTGTATATGCAATAACAGATAAATGATGTCATAATTTAGCAAGTAATATTAATGAATTGTACTTTACCCATTAATTCCTGGACAAGGTATCTTAAATAGAATAATAGTAACTAGAAAGTTGCAAAATTTATGGCATGAATAAAATGCTTCCTTAACCAATGTAGCAGAGAGACAGAAAGGTTAGCATTCAATCTTAAATATAGGAGTGAGAAAGTCCAGACAATGACTATAGGAATGAAGCCATTGACTTGATTGAGGTACCTGTAGCCAAGTGCCAGACTTGGAATAGGAAACACAGTAAAACAGAATGGAGTCAATTGTGAGAAGCCAAAAACATTCCAATATGATCTAGTGACTGATTTGGAAGGAAGAAAATTTTTCATTTCAGAAACTAATATTGATCAGTTATATAGTTTTCCATAGATATGATTAAAATAGTTGAGAACAGCTACTTATAGCAACATAAAACTTCCCTTGGTATTCTCCAGATATAGACAGATGGGCTAAAGACTATGAGTGTTCTTTGGAAGAATGACTGACCATAAATCAATTAATTATTTCAATTCACTTAAACAATCTGTGTAGTTTATGATTGATTCCTTCTTATTTTAGCCAACAAAAAAAGACCCAAATTGCAATGAAGGCTCTAAAACTTCTGGCTATTCTTGTTTTATTCTTTATCATAGAAGTGCAACATTTTGTATAATATGAGTTAACAGCAATCTACAGTAATTATATGAGGTAAATAGAGTTTTTTTTTAAATTTTATTTTATGTATTCAGTACAGGGTCCACAGGGTGTCACTATACAGATGGGACTCATAGTGATCCTCCTGTTTTCAGCCTCCCAAGCCCTGGGATTACAGGCGCACGACACCACGACTAGTCTCAAACTCTATCTCAGAGACCCCAGGGGGCGGGGCTGGCATGACACACTGGGAGGGAACCCTGGCTGCTGCACTCTGCCTAAGCAGGCGCTTAATCCTCTGAGCTATTTGGCTGGCCCTTAGAGTTCTAAGCTTTATAAAGAAGCTGTAACGTTTACTTTTTGAGGAGCTCTTCTAGACCCAACCTTATGAATTTATTTTTTCTACAGGGATCCTTTAATTGTCTCATTGTTTTCTCACTAAGTTTTTAACAGTTAGAAAGACAGGTAAAAATGTAAAAAAAAATATCAAAACAATTTCTGCTTAACTACATCCAGGATAGGCTACATTCCCCACTTAAATGTGGATCTCTATTTAGCATCATTAGAAATGATACATTCCATTTAGTGTCTTTTATTTACTTCATTTACATATTAAAAATGGAAGGGTTTCATAATTTCTGAGTGACAAGAGTATTATATCATTACCTGTTGAATTAAGTTAAATCACAAATGATAGTTTACATCAAAATTTAAAAGAAGCATTAAAGAACATATATTTTATGACATTTCATCTGAAACTTTGATTTCCATTTGAAGGTAATATAAAACAGTTACCTTTTCAATCGGTTTATGCTTTGTGTTACTGAAAATTCTCTAAGAAAATATGAGT
>NW_004524705.1:5965789-5967550 GCF_000260255.1 Octodon degus | reverse complement strand
AAAATAAATTGGAATATTGCCTTTTTTTTTTTTTCCGGAACCGGAGTTTGAACTCAGGCCCTTGCACTTGCCAGGGAAGGAATATTGTTTTCTTGCAGCTATCATTTATTTGTCATAGTCTTCCAGATAATGGAGTTATGGAAGAAACAAAGCTGATGGAGTGAAATGTATCTTGCAATAATTGCTGCGGAATGTGTAAAAGAGAGTCTTCATTCTTATATTTAAATAAGTAAACTTAAAAGTAGAATAGTCATATACGGTTTTATTTATTTTATTTTTAAAATTTTAAGTGCATTTGGTACTATGCACCTCAGGCTCACAGTGATCCTCCTGTCCTCAACGCTGGGATTACAGGCGTGCACCACCACGCCCTGACTTGTTCTCAGATACAGGGCACCTGGGGGCAGGGCCAACGTGGCATGTGTTGCCAGGGATGGAAACACGGTCCATGGGCTTGCCTAAGCAGTGCTTAGTCTGCTGAGCTCTCTTCAGCCCTTTAGATGGTTTAAAATTGTTTAAAATTACTAACATGTGAGTGTTAAAATATATTGAAATTCACAGACTAAATTAACACTTTTTGTGTTTATAAATGATACAATGTTAAATTTTTATCTATCTCATATCATATATTTTTTTCTGATGCTTCAGTGTGATTTGCACATAAAATTTACTATCTTGTGTGTGTGTGTGTGTGTGTGTGTGTGTGTATGTGTGTGTGTGTGTGTGGTACTGGGGATCGAAATCAGGACCTTGTGCTTGCCAGGCAGGTGCTTATACCACTGAGCTATATCCCCAGCAATTTGCTAACATTTTTCTTTCATGCTAACATTTTTAATGAATCTGTTTTCTTACTTTTCTTATTCTCAAGACAAAATAATTTAAGAGACTGATTGGCAATTGTGAAATTCTTTTCTCTAAAACAGAATGTCAACACTAAGACCTTGTAAATATGTAAATTTATCCTAAATGCAGTGTTGATTTTTTAAATTGCATGCAATTTGTGCGTGTAATGGCTTTTACATTTCTAAATAACTTAGATTAAAGTTAAAATTTCTTAACACAGTGCCGTAAAATTATGTTGTATGAGGAAAATAAATGTTTCCTTAGCAACAACAATTTTCTAGAAAAGACTTTGAAGTATAATAGCTTCCTTCTATTTGCTGTCATGCGTCTCACAACTTGAACTAAAAGTTAAAGACTTTAGTTAGAAGTCAGCTATAATATGCTAAATTAGACTATTCCTACAAAACTAACACAAATACATGTGGTATAACCATGTGCAGGAGCTCCAGCACAGCTACAGGGCTAGTGGACGCCTTTCCTAAAAGCGCCACCATGTGCGCATCTGCCGGACACATCTCTGCCCCCACAACAGAAAATAAATTTAGACCTTTACCCAGTGTGTTAAGACTGACAATGAGTATATTTCCCTTTGAGTACTCTTTTTCTTTTTTCACTTGTTCACTTCTTCCTAATTAATTAATTAAATGTGGCAAGAAAATTCCAGGTATATAAACTTCTGGCTATATTGCACATCAAACTTAGATCAAGTCTTGCAGATTCATAACTGGATAGAACACACTATTGAGGTCTGAAGATTTCCTAGTATGTTCTTGGATTTATGCAGAACCTAACACTTAGCTTTACGCTTAAATATCTATATGTTTTATTCTCCATAAATGATAAAAAATAAATCTTTATAGATCCCAGATAATTTTTCTGATGACTTACTATACATTGTATATATAATTTATTAGAATT
>NW_004524705.1:5957079-5963659 GCF_000260255.1 Octodon degus | reverse complement strand
GGAATACCGAATGTAGAAGGAGGAAGGGAGCATTCAGCATGCAGAGGGTAGAGTTTTCTGCTCCTAAGTGCCTGGATGGGAGGCAGGGTGGTCTGGCGGAGGGGCGTCACCAGGAGAAGCAGCTTGAGGCAAAGGAGAGCAGAAGCAGCCAGCGCGCCCGCCCACTCTCTGCGGCTGGCACCCTCTGTGGCTCCACCCCAGGCTGGTCACCCTTCGACCTAGTCCATTGAGTGAAGTCTTGCAGCAACCACGTCCCCTGGATCCTACAGCACACACTGCAGATCAGCCCACTCTGAAACCGCCACCTCTGACCCTGTGGGGTTTTGGGAGAGAGCTAGATAAAACTATAGCGGTTGTGCATATGTTACTTCACTCAGTGAGTATGCCAGAGTAATGAATTGGGTTTCTTGTTTTTTGTTATTTTTTTTTTCTTTTTCTTTTTTTGCCATTTGTAACCAGTAGCAAAATACTGACTTTTGGTATGTTTTATGAATGAATAATTTATAATTTCACTACCTAAAATTTGGATGTTTTAATCGTGGTGGTAAGAACTGAAATTCTAGCTTATGCATTATTTAGCTTCTTGGGATCATGAGCTTTCACAGAAATAACAGTAATCACACAAAGGAATAGGAACAGGGTGCAACAAAAAAAGAAAGTTCCAAAACTTTCAGTGCTGTGTCCTGTTTCACAAATACTGAAATTGAGCTCCAACATTTACAACGGCAGTGCAGTGTGCCTGGGTGAACCTTCTTACTCACATGCATCTAAATCACACATTTAAAATTTAAACCAGGCGTGGTGGTGCCCGCCAATAATCCCAGCGCTGGGGAGGCTGAGGTAGGGGTACCACTACGAGTCCGAACTGGGTAGTGAGACCCGATATCAACAAAAATAAGGTAAATTAGAAATGGAATAAAATTTACCTTGTGCTTCAGAAGTCTAATAGCACTATAAAACATTTTCTAAATAAAGTTTTAAATTCACTTTATGGGACTGGGGTGATAGCTCAGCAGCATTAGTGCCTGCTTGACAAGCACAGGGTTCCTAATTCATCTCTAGTATGGCAAAAAAGAAAAAGAAAACAAAGAAATAAAATCAATTTAGTACAGTACTCATTAACAGAGGATACACTTCTTCAAGATGTGGCTCTTTACCTTAAAAGGGGTGAAATTAAAAAATCAATGTAAACAGCTCACAATATTTGTCAGTTTTGATACTACAATTGTATTTGGTCTAAGTTCATTAAATTTTGAATTATAATTTTCTATCACTGATATTTTGTTTCCTGTTGATGCTGTAATACTTTGAAATTTTTTCCAAATGTCAGTTTAGTTTCAGGGCTTTAAGAAGGTTTTTAGCGACGACACAGCATGTAAGCTTTTTGAAAAGGTTACACACGTAGACTGTATGATCTTGGACTGAAGACAGTTCCCTTAGTAAGTTTTGTGCTCCTTGGTCAATTTAAAAATGGGATCCCATATCTGATATTCTAAAAAATGTCAGTATACTAATTTTAGTCTAAAAACTGCAGCATCTATAGTAGCATTTTTTAAAAATAATTTTATTGAGAAACAAATAGTAATGAGACAATTTCAAAACCAATTAGTAGGACAGTTTCAATAATCAACACATTACATATTGTTGTCTTAGTGGTTATTCATTGTACAAGATGCAGACATGATATCCTTTCCACAAACATTATTAGAACAAATCTTTCTGTTCATTGAATTAAGAGAAAGTAGTTGTATATCTATCCTAACTGTTTTTTTTTTTTTTTTTTTTTTTTTTT
The DNA here is from genome assembly GCF_000260255.1 of Octodon degus. Lineage (NCBI taxonomy): Eukaryota > Metazoa > Chordata > Mammalia > Rodentia > Octodontidae > Octodon > Octodon degus. The sequence goes on along the minus strand of NW_004524705.1, from coordinate 5,961,867 downwards.
TCGGAACCGGGGATTGAACTCAGGCCCTTGTGCTTGCCAGGGAAGCACTTATTCCACTGAGCCATCTCCCCGGCCCCTAACTGTTTTGAATATACAGATACAAAATGGTCGTTCATTGTATTCCCCTTTTTTGTTTAGTTTTGTCAGAGAAGGGTATTCCATTGTCATTCAAATATTGTAGGTGTGTTAATTCAGCAAAATATTCCAACAGTATTTTAAAACGTTTGAAAATGGATTTCCAGAAAAGCAGCAAAGACTTCCCCCAAAAAGATTCAATTTGATTAGCATGAGAATGCTTTGACCTGGAAGTTTTCATTCATGGCTCTGAGAAGTGAAAACATCCTACAGAGGTTGGCTCTGAGAAGTGAAACATCCTACAGAGTTTGTCTGATTGCATTAAACAACATTGCTATTCCACATATAAGGGAAGTGTTGTCCTACCTCTGAAGACCAATGAAATTAAACATTGTTTTGGAAGATATACATGTAACTTCAACACAGGAATGAATTTAATGAATGACAAAATAGGTGTGAAACTTAGACACACATGAAATAGCTGGTCAAAACCATGTTACTTGCATTATGCAACTATTCAACTGAAATATTCACAGAAATTAAAACTACATATTAAAGTAAACATACAAAATGATCTTACTGTATTTACAATAAGGCACAGTGCTAAAATTATGAAAATATTAATTCATATGAAAATCCATTAATGAAGGACATAATTGTTTTCAAATGTACAGAATAAATCAAAGTGATGTGATTGTATGACAACAGACTGCTCATTAAAAGAAACATGATAATTTTTCCACATACAAACTAATGCACAGAATGTTACGCCAGGTGCCGTTTTGCATGTCTTGCTCTTCTTAAGACAGAGTATCAGATAAAATTTTAACTGCTTTACCTAATGGTTTTATCTCCCTGAAAAAAGTAAAGTCAATTACCAATGCTCTTTGTAGAATTATGACTCCGTGTGTCTCCCCATTCACTGGGGCAGTCTCAGCACCAATTTTAATTGACTTTTCCTCTTTACCAGTGATGTTATTAACTGAGAACGGTTGCTGCATTTCTGGGTAGAAGATATGTACTGTATTTAATAATTAGATTTCTCAGAAAGACTTTTCTTAACATTAAAAGAGAGATGCACTGTGAAGAAAATTTAGTTTTGGCTACAATTAATTCCCTAAGCTCTGAGAAAACTGAACAAGCACTTCCAAAAAGAATTCAAATCGCATGCACCATTCCGAGAACTCACACAGCTCTCTGCTGCATGAGGGCAGCCTCGGTGAGATTAAGGTCGACCACCTGAACATGTTAGACAAAATATCCCAAGAACTCAGTATTTGATTGCATGGATTTGTACATAAACAATGTGTAATCACTCTCCCTTTACTTTTTTTTTTGGCAGAACCGGGGATTGAACTCAGACCCTTGCCCTTGCACTTGCCAGGCAAGTGCTTATTCTACTGAGCCATCTCCCTGGCCCCTCGCCCTTTACTTTGGATCTATCTATATCTATATCTATATCTATATCTATATCTATATCTATATCTATATCTATATCATCTATATCTATATCTATATCTATTTTTCCCCCCTTTGGCAGAACCAGGGATTGAATTTAGGCCCTTGCGCTTGCCAGGCAAGCAATTATTCCACTGAGCCATCTCCCTGACCCCTTTACTTTGTATATTGATTGACTTAAAATTCACACATGTGTTCTGTACAAATTTAAGAAGAAAACTTTCTATATTTGGACAATAGTGTTTGAAAAAAACTCAACCAGTGCAAAAATATTTTGATGTGAAAATGTATGGTGTAGAAATATTGTTTATGCAATGAAAATTTCATATGATTTTACTATTCTAACTATCCTTACAGATACAAAATATGGGAAGTATGTATATTTATAAATATATATGAGAATTATATAATATGTACATGGATGTTTATAAAATATGCTCTTATCTAGATAAGTAAGCACTTAATTGGAAAACATGTATCCTACAGATGCATAGTAGATATGAATAGGTAGAAGTCATCTATGTTTCTTGAATAACAATGAAAATCAAATAGTTTTATATAAATATGAATTGGTGAATTGAAAGATAACTTTTAAAATATTCTACTGAAAAGAAAAGTTTGTAATATATTCAAGAGTCACTCATCACCACACATACACTGGAACAGAATAATGGGAGATCGTCTGTGTACCTTTTAAAGTATTTTGCCAGAGCAGAAAATTACTCAAAGAATGATCTACCATATGGAGCAGATAAGATTGTAAATTGCATTATTAAAAACACATTCTAGGTGAATAGTCTTTTTATTCCAAGAGGTAAACATTATGAATGGGATATAAGTACCTTGTTTTACTATGCTTTTATATTTTTGGATTTTTCATACTAAAATATGATCATATAGATATGAACAAAGTAAGAGACAGACACTTAGTGCTGAGTAACAGCTTAGTAATTGCTTTTTTTTTATTTAGGACTAGTCTACAGGGTCTATACAGTCTCACTGCATAGATCGGACTCATAGTGATCTTCTTGTTTACAGCCTCCCAAGCACTGGAATTGCAGGCATGCACCACCAAGCCCAGTCTCAGTTGCCATCTCAGAGCACCTTGGGGACAAGGCCAGCATGGCAGGCTTGCAGATCAAACCCAAGGTCCTTAAGTCTGACAAAGCAGGCGCTTTTTTCCACTGAACTATTTGACCTGCCCTAATTGTTTATCTTTGAAAATATATTAATGTAACATTTCTTTCATTAATACAAGGGACACAGTAGTTGCATTTCCCCCATCATTTTAACACTTTATTTACAGAATCCTTAGAAATATGATTTTAAATAACAAGGGCATGTACATATTCATGCTAAAAGAAGAAATATGTTTAAATAAATATTTGCATGATGAAACTTTTGCACTATAAACCTTGACTAAAGAACTATGTAATATATCTTATCTGCATAATCATAGTAATAAGTTCTACACATTACTACTTAATTTCAGTTTGGAAATTTAATTACTTTCAGTAAATTAATTGTCTAAAAGAAGGTATGTATGGTAAACTGGTTGTAAGTCAATCACTTAAAAGTCTAGGAAGAAACTATGATAATTTTCATAGGAATATAAACTAACCCAATAAGGATAGCATGTTTAAAGTCATTAAGTAATCAGTACTTTATATTATTCACTTAGATTTCATGTCTAAGTTGTTTAAGTAGTAGAAGGACATGAAGCCCGTTTAGCTTAGAAGACCTTATGAAATAACTTGAAACTATTATCCTTTGTTAATTAGAAAATATACATCAAATTTGGTATATAAACTGGATGTATAACGGCCGGCCAAATAGCTCAGAGGATTAAAGCCCCTGCTTAGGCAGATGCAGGGGTTGGAGTTTCGATCCCCCATCTGCTGTGCTGGACCCACCCCTGGGTCTAGCTGAGAAGGCGATTGAGTCTGGGCTAGGTGGCGTGCGCATGTAATCCCAGCGCTAAAAAGGGCTGTAAACAGGAGGATCACTATGAGTCCAACTATGCAGTGAGACCCTGTAGACCCTGTCCTAAAACATAAAAAATAAAATAAAAAATAAAAATAAAGAAACGGATGAATGTGTGACTCATTCAAAATCTTATGTAAATTGCTTTTGAGTTATTTAATCAATTGCTTAATAAAGCGTTTATCATCAATGTTGTTATTAGTTCATAAAATTGATGTTAGTCATGTGCAGACATACACATTATGTCCTTTTGTATCTTTTATATCACATACATAAGACATATGTAAGATATACTTACACATGTCTCTATACATGCAGTTTTAGAGAAAACAATGTTGCAGATGGTTTGACATTACACAGAAAATTTCCTGCATGTTACCTGTCAACTTAGCAAAATGTTAGCTATCAGTTATGTGTTACTGTGGAACAAATTCATATTCTCACATTTGCCCAATATATTTTAAATGCTTATTAAATTTGCAAAGAATTTGAGGAGCGTTATCTTTTAAAAGCTACTCTGAGAATCTTTCTGTGTCTTACCTCGCCGTCTAAGACAGCAGTCCTTGGTTGTATCTGGTACTTGTCAGGAGAGTATTCAAACTGAGATGTGCTGTAAGTTAACACTCATTGCAGACTTCAAAAGTGTTCTGTGAACAAAAGATATAAGGGTCTCAATGGTATTGTCACATAAAATAAATGAGTGGCTAGAATTTAACATCATATTTCAGAAATAGCAATTTAAATTTTTGTTGAATGAAGTATTAAAATTATCTTCAATGGTCCTATATACTATTTAAAATGTGATTTCTAGAAAATTTTAAATTACTCACATGACTACACTTTGTTAATCAGCACAGTTGTCTGTTGTTCTCTTGACACTGAAGAGGAGAGGTGTGATAGGCAGGACTGCAGCTCTGCAGAGCCATGCACACCCTGAGCCCCAGGGACTCGGATGCTGTTGCCCTAGGTTGCCAGGAGAGGCTTGCAGAAATGATTAAGGGCAGGGACCTTGAGATGGGAGATAATCATTTTGTAGGGTTTTCCAGTCTAAGAACAGCAATATCTTGAGGAAAGGAGAGGAAAAATGGATCCTAAGGCTGTCAGGGAAAGATGTGACTTACATTTTGTAACTCTGAATTTAGCCTTCAGTTATGACCATGAAGAGAGCAAGCCCCTAAGTCCTTCAGTCCCATGGAACTGAGTTCTTCCCACAACACAAGGCTGGGAAACAGCCTTTAAAGAGGGACATTTGTTTGCTCAGATCCAGGATTA
>NW_004524705.1:5951304-5955334 GCF_000260255.1 Octodon degus | reverse complement strand
CAACTTCATCAATAAGGGCTGGGCAAATAGCTCAGGGGATTAAAGTGCCTGCAAGCAGGTGCAGGGGCAGGGGTTTGTTCCCTGGGCCTGCCCTGTCCACCTTGCCCCGCAGACAGCAATTCAGACTGGATGTGGTGGTGCACACCTGTAATCCCAGCTTTTGGGAGGTTGGAAACAGGTGGAGCACTAGGAGTCTGATCTAGTAGTGAGACTCTAAATACCCTGTAAACCCTTCCCTTAAAAAAATAAATATAAAAATGAATTAAAAATAAAAAAACTTATCAATAAAGAAAAGCACTGGCCCTGATGGATTCACTCTTGAATTCTATAAGAAAGTGAAGAAAAACTAATGCTTCTAATGTTGAATCTCTTAGGAAATTGAAAGAGAAAGAACACTGTCAAAAATCATATTTAAAAGCAAGTATTACCTTGATCTCAAAAGCAGAGAGAACTCAACAAATAAAAAATTACTATAGGTCAATATCTTTAATGAACATAGACACAAAGACACTCCATGAGATTCTGGCAAACAGAATGCAGCAAACTGAGCAAATTGTCAAGATTATGCACTGTAATGAAACAGGATTCATCCCAGGGATGCAAGGATGTTTCAACATATACAAATCAATAAATTTCATATACCATATCAACAAAGCCAAAAATCACATGATCTTCTCCATTGATGTGGAAAAGGCATTTAACAAAGTCCAACATGCGTTAATGATAAAGCCCTAAAGAAAACTGAAATAAAGGGTCTTTATATTAATCTTATAAAAGCCATCAATGAAAAAATCATAGCTAACATCATAATAAATGGTCAAAACCTGAAAGCTTTCATTGCAAATCAGGAACAAGACTGCATGCCCACTATCATCTCTCTTATTCAATACAATCTGAAAAAAATTATCTTAAGAAACTACACAAGAGAAAGAATAAGAACTGCAAAGAAAGAAGGTGAACTATCGTTATTTGTAGATGACATGATATTCTACATGGAATGCTCCAAAAAATCTATGAAAAGAATTCTAGATTGATACAAGTGCTACATTTCTTGTTATATACGCCTTGCTTTACTTGGTCTTAACAATCCAGCAGAAAGTGTAATAGCGAGATATGAAAAGTGAAGGCATATTAATATGCTGAGCTGTAAAGGGCTCAAGTCAACAACTTCTGACATTGCCAGTCCTATAGATAACCAACTACTATTATGGACTCTTGGAGTATATTGGATTACTTTGCTGAATTCATGCACCTGCAATATTTAAATGGCAATGGAATACCAATCTCTGACAAAACTAAACAAAAAAAGAGAATACAAATGAAGGACCATTTTGTATCTGTATATATAAAGTAAGATAGATATACAGCTACTTTCTCTTAATTCGATGAGAAGAAAGATTTGTACTACTAGTGTTTGGACAGGATATCATATCAGCATCTTGTGTTATGAATAACCACTATGAAGACACAATATGCAATGTATTAATTATTGAAATTGTCCCATTAATTGGTTTTGAAACTGTCTCATTGCTATTTCTTTCTCAATAAGATTAATTTTAAAAAAGAAATTAGTAGTGCAATCATCTTAACTATCTGTGTATACACATACAGAATATCATGTCTGCATCTTGTACTGTGAATAGCTACTATGAAAACAATATGAAACATATTAATTGTTCTAACTGTCCTACTATCCTTTTTTGAAACTGTCTCATTACTATTTGCTTCTCAATAAAATTAAGAAAAAAAGAATTCTAGATTTAATAACCAAATTTGGTAGTTTTACTGGATACAAAAATCAGCACTCAAAAACAAAGAACATTCCTGTACACAAGGAACAAACTCACACAGAAAGAAATTAGGAAAACCACACGCTTAACAACATCATCCAAAAAAAAAAAAAAATGAAATTCTTAGGCATCAGTGTAACAAAAGTAACGTATCTATACACTGAAAATTAAAGTACTATGAAAAAGGAGATCAAAGAATATATGAAATAATGGAAAGATATCCCCTGTTCATGGACAGGAAACATTAGCATAGTGAAAATGTCCATATTCCTTAAACTGTTATATCAATTTAATTCAAGTCCAATCAAAATACCATTAGCACACCTCACAGAACTAGGGAAAATATTTCTAAAATTCATTTGAAACTAGAGGAGACCTAGAATAGCAAAAGCAGTTTTGGGCAAAAAGGCATGTCAGGAGGCATCACAATCACTGTCTTGAAACAAAACCAAAAACTACTATGATGAAATCAACATGAATTTGGCATAAAGCAGACCTGAAGATCAGTGGAGTGGAAAGGAAGATGCGGATGAAACTCCAAGTGTGCTGACTACCTCACTTTATACAAACAAGCCAAACATTTTCATTTGAAGAAAGATAATCTCTTCAATAAAGTGCTGAAAAACTGGCTTTTCTTATGCTAAGGCTAAAACTAAACCCACCTCTATCAGCATGCACTAAACTAAAATCACAGTGGATCAAATACCTAAACACTAAAACAGAAACACTAAATATACTGGAAGAGAAAGTGGGTAGAAATTTTGCAGACGTAAGTTTAGACAGGCAGTTCATGAGCAAAATCCAAAATGTATGGGGAATAGTCCAAAGAATCAGCAAATGGAATCTCATCTTATTAAAAAACTTTTCCACATTAAAACAAATCACCAGCATAGTGAAAAAAAATGCACAGAGTGGGAAAAAATACAGTCTGTTGTCCTGCAGACAGAAGAATTACATCAAGGACATAAAAATAATTAATAAAAAATCCGACTCCCAAAATTCAAAATTCAAAGACTCAGTCCAAAAATGGGCATTTGAGATTCAGAAACACTTTTCATATAAGGGAATACAAATGACAAATAAATACATGAAAAATATTCAAAATCATTGTTTATTTGGGAGATGTAAATTAAAACAACAATGAGATTCCATCTCACACCAGAAAAAATGGCTGTCATCAAGAAAACAACGAGTAACAAATGTTAACAGTGCTGTGGAGAAAAAGGCACCCTCCTCACTCTTGGTGGGACTGTGGACTGGTGCAACACTCTCAAAATCAGTGTGGAGATTCTTCAAAAGAAAATAAGGCTAAAAGTCACATTGGACCAACTATTCTTCTGAGTATTTTCTTGAAGAATTAAAAACATCATAGTAGAATGATATGTAGGTACCCACAGTTATAGCAACACAGCTTGTAATAACTAAATCTTGGAAACAATGTAAATGTCCATCTAGCGAGGAATGGATAAAAAAGATATGGTTATTTTATACTATGGAATACTACTTGGCCATAAAGAAGGATAAACATGAAATTTTTGTAGGTAAATGATAACTTGAGACCATACTCAAAACTGAAATAAACCAGACACACATGTGTAAACATCATATTGTCTCGTTAGTCATTAGTGTGAGAAATTGAAAAAGTAAAGGAGTTCCAAAATGTACAATAGATATGTGAATTGGGAAGAAAATTTACAAAAGAAAATAAAATCTATAATGGGAGAAAGGGGAAAAGAAGGAAGGGAAAAGAAAAATATCTTATTTCTATGTATACATAAGATTGTAAGACAGTTATATAGATGGCTTCTTTTAGTTCATTGAAAACAAAGTTTTATGCTAATACTCTTTTGGGTAGTATTTCTAGCCTATATTTTGTACTTAAAAATCATTTATGACTGTAACAATACACAATGTGGTACTTATTGTCACTTTCCTACAACTGTGTTTTGAAACTCTATTTTGCAGCTATACTTAATGTTTTTCTGATTAAAATTTACAAAAGAGAAAAAGAAATAAAGAAAATCTGAGAAAGTACATATATGTAAGATAACACATTTGCATGGTAGCCACTCTGTTTTTTACTTCATCCTCACATCATGGTTAACTTTTTCTCTTCTGCCCAGCCTCATGGTCATAGACACTGGTGAAAACTGCAAAATGGGAAGTAATAAACACATCCAATCTCTGAGATATCTATATCTATATCTATATCTATATCTATATCTATATCTATATCTATA
>NW_004524705.1:5948291-5951084 GCF_000260255.1 Octodon degus | reverse complement strand
TATCTATCTATCTATCTATCTATCTATGTATTTCAGTACTGGTGAATGAACTTGAGCTGAGTTCATCATCAACTGTGAGGTACAACTTTGCCCAATTTTTCTATTTTGTTTTGTTTCATTGTGTTGTGAGACTGAGTCGCTACATTACCCAGGTGAGGCACCCATCTCCATTTCTCCAGAGGTATTTGCCCAGAGCATAAATTTCAAGCTTGTGTTACTATTCTTGGTTAACACATTATCTTTAGAATGAAATAAAATGATACGACATTATGAACTTAGAGAATAAAGTGTGAAATACTTTTATGGACTCTACTAAACTTCCTTTATACTTTAATAATACATACTACAAATTTTGATAAACAAAAATCCAGTTGATAAAGTTGGAAGCTAGTCAGCAAATGGAGACTCTATTGATGTAGGTGCAGGAAAACAACTGACAATTAACCTTACAACATAAATCACTCACTCTAATCTGCATGTAGTGACAGAATCAGTCAATGTTATTGTTCCTGGAGAGACTCATTTATACTGATGAAATCATTTATCGACTCTTAGATGGATTAACCAACTGAACACTTCAGAATTTTATTGAGTGATATTGCTCATAACTAGAGAGATGAAAGTTGAATATGACAAAAACAGGAACAGAGAGGATACCTACTTATCTTCTTTATGTGCTATATTGTCAGTTATTTTCCAGGTGAGTGAGCCAGTTTCCCTAGTCTTTGATTTTCTTACTTATAGATGTAAAGTTCCTGGCTGTATCTCAGCACCTATTTTTCTGCTAGCCTTTGGACTATGAGTAGAATTTATTTTCTGTGAAAATCCTCACTCACAACACATTCAACTATGTGAATGAGCTACTGACCAGGAAGCATTTAACACAGAGTACCCACCACAGGCGTTGACATAGGTTTAGGGTGGGTAGAATCCTGTGTTAGGCTCAAGTTACCTTACCTTTTAGCCACAAATCCTTGAAGTGAGGTAGGCTGGCAGCAGAAATCTCAGAGCCTCAAAACCTAAAGGCTGAAACTTTAAACACAGAAATGTTCTCAAGGAAAGAAAACCTGGCTCCAATTTCCTTCTGTAAGATGTGGAAAGCAGATCAGTGTTGTAATCACAAGTACCTTTAAAGCTTGAATTATGGAATGTTTCTCACAGTATCTCCTTAGAACTTCCCGCTGTTCCCTTATAGGTGCTTTTTAGGAAGTGAGCCAGGCTCGGACACACCAGGCCTCCTGTCTGGCGAGTGAGAAACCTTTCATCACTAGAATAGTCTCCTATGATTCTCTGGAGGTTTCCTCAAGCGACAATTTGTTTTAAAAATGCATTAATTTTCAGTATTTGCTTTCAAGGTAATGTGCCATGCAAATTCTTCCAAATCATTTTTTTCTCAGTGATTATTCTTATTTTATATAGAGAGCATTTGCCAAAATAAATAAACAAGTAAACATTCTGAATGACCACAGCACATTTTTAAATATTTTTATTGCATAGTCAAACCTAGCAAATAATGTATGTGAAAAATAAATGAATCAGTAATAGTTTGTTATGACTTCATGGGTCGAGAATTTTTTTCTTGTCAAACTTTCTATCTTACTGTGAATTTATGGAAATATGGTTACTCTGATAACAGTGACAAATCATTTTTGAAATTTGATAAACATAAAACATGTCAATGGGAATCTTAAACATAATTTCAAGTTTGAATAACACTGACCTACAGGCAATGATTCCATGAAAATTGTATGCATTTGTGCAATGAATTATTGCCTACAGAAAGGGTTCATTATTAAGTGACAAATTTAAAATTAATCAAATCGATTTCTATCTTTGATTCTTTTTTTTTTTTTTTAACCAGGAATCAAACTCACAACCTTACACTTTCCAGGCCACCACTGAGCCACTAAGCTATGTCTTCAATTCTGGGATTTCCATTTTTAAGGTAGCTCATATTGAAATTTGTTTGTGCTGATTTTAGAGTAATACCTTAATGAATGAAGAGTAATGATGAGATATTTCCCTAAATCATGTTTAAAAAGTCAATGTCAATATAAAGCGAATAAAAGTTACTGCAAGTACATTTCAAGTCTTCCATAAAAATACACTTTTTAATTCAATGAAACTGCCACATACATGCACTTAATATGTAATATTTGAAGTTTTATTAAACAAACTGTCAAAAGAGCCTATTTTCAGCCATGTGTATCTAAATAACTTTCACAGTAGTGACATAATATTAAATATGATCTATGTACTGTAATAGAAGTAATAGGAAGATCTTGAAGACATGAGCAGAAAAATACTAATTATCGTCTAAAATACTATTGTATTAAAACAAGTTTTTAAAAGTCAGGAATTTTCTAGTTCATTTTACAATTTTGACTTTTCAGTAGAATAATTCTCTACTTCTCAGAACATGATTAAACTTGGCACGTAGGCTACCTCTTCATTTACCCTTCGCAATGGCTTGCAGGACCACGTCCCCAGCTCTTATCCACACAACCTGGCCCCTGTGGACTCTGTGCCACCCTGAGGAGTCTACAGGGGCCTGACCAGAACCTCTTGCCTACACCAAACACACGCACAATCTCAGTTAACTGACAGCCAAGGACACCTCGCACAGATTCTTATTATGTACAGCGTGGATTACTTGCCCTGTAGAGTTTTTGACGTACAGTATTCCCATCCATCTTCACATATGCAGAGTGCTGAAGTAACACTTATAAGACATTGCCTCTTCCTAACAGGAAATTCAACAAGGAGGGCAGATGTTTTTATACTGGTGGAAGC
>NW_004524705.1:5946866-5948156 GCF_000260255.1 Octodon degus | reverse complement strand
CTGGACTTAAAGGCATGTGCACACCCAGTCTCAACTGCCATCTAAAGCCCACCCTGGGGCAGGAGCTACAAGGCAAGCCCAGCATCGAACCCCCAGCCCCTGTGTCTGCCTAAGCAGGCTCTTTAATCAGCTGAGCTATTTGGCCGGCCCCTCTCTTTTGTCTTTAATATGTATTTGGTACATGGTCTCACTACGCAGATCAAACTTGTAGTGATCCAGCTGTTTTTAGCCTCCGCAGAGCTGGGATTACAAGCATGCGCCATCACCCCTAGTCTCAGTGACCAGCTCCCTGAGCCTGGGGCAGGGCCGGCAGAACGTGTAGTATATATAATTGAACAAGGTACCTTGTGCTTTCCAGGCAGGCGTTTAGACCTCTGAGCTATTTCTCTGGCCCTACTTTCTCATTTATAGGCAAGTACATAACAGAGACTCCAAATACTAGTAGCTTAAATAAGCTTGAAGGATTACTTCTATTTCTTGAAAAACTTTGAAGGTTATACTCTCTGGGCTGCTTAAAAAGTTTGCGTAGAAAGTTCTGAGGCTTTCTTGTCTCAAGATTCTGTTATTACATTTCAAATGCAGGCATCTCATTCTCAAACCTGTGTGGGATATAATCACCAGCAAGATGCCAACTACAAAGATGGCAGCCCCAGGAAAGGCAAAATTTTATATACAAAAGCTGCAAGGGTATTTTCTGAAATCTTCTACATGGATTTTTTAATTGTGTTGATTAAGCAGAAATACATTATGCAACCTAGTCATTATGGAGACAATACAGTGTGAGTTTATCTGTGGAGATAATTAATTAAAAACTCTTTTGCAAAAGAAAAATAATACTTAAATTGGAAACTGAAATTTATAATGACATTTGTACAAACTTTATGCTGTTTGAAACAAGGATTTGATGGTTCTTCTACAACCACATCAGGTTTTCATTCTGAAGAGTTGTGTTTTCTTTTCTGGGGGTTGGGGTGCAACATAAAGCATGAAGTGACCCAACTGAAATTATTCCATCTCCCCTTCACACTCCTTTCATTCACCGTGTATAAGAGAAGGAAAAAAATTTGTGGGAAATAGAAGAGGAGAAACCCTCATTGTGAGCAGGATTCCTGATACTGCCTAAGGATAGGCACAGCTAGAGGTTGCTGGTAAAAATAAAGCAATTAGAAAAGACGGACTTAAGAAAGGACATGTAACTCATTCAATTGTAGCCTGTTTGAGAACGTATGGTTTTAGAGAATTCAAACATGACATTTTATGGGCACAAATTTTGTTAAGATATATACTCAA
>NW_004524705.1:5938700-5944550 GCF_000260255.1 Octodon degus | reverse complement strand
TATTATACCTTTGTATTTGTATTTCTTCTTTTGAGTTCTTATACTAGGGAAACTATGTGATATTTACCCATGTGTGTCTGGTTTATTTCACTTATGAGTACATGTTCAAGTGGCATCCACTTCAATATAAGGGCTTCGAGTTTGTCATTCTTAGTAGCTGAATAATACTACTCCATTGTGTAAAAATACCACATCTTTTTAAACCATTCCTCAGGTGATGGGTAACTTGGTTGTTTCCAAGATTTGGCTATCTTGGAATTTCTTCCACAATATCTTTTACATTTGTCATGCTTTTTAGCAACAAGTATCTGACAACATTTCATGTTCATTAGCTGAATAATTATTGTGTGATCAGATTTTTATTGAGAGTTTTGAATATGGATATTTTATGCATGCTGAGTAGATAAAATTACCTCTACTGGGCAAAAATTCACCTAAGTTTCAGATAGGTCCCATAACACCCTGAGTAGTCTATATTAAACAATGGCTGCTATGTTGCACACTGTTGTCTTTAAAGTAGTTGCTCAGATTAACAGATATAAACATGAAAATTTGTTAAAAAGTTAAGCATTAACTGCTCCTTTCAATAAATTGATGGAAATCAGTGGTTCAGTTATTTTAGCTATCTTGACTATATACATATTTTTTCACTTCGTTCTTTCTTTTTTTTCTCCTTTCTCTTGTCCAAATTGTTCTTTCCTGAGTGAAATAAATCAGACCCTCATGGGTAAACATTATATTGTCTCCCTAGTGTAAGAAAGTGAAAGAGCAGATAATATTCAAAAGTTGAATAATCTATATTCAGTACCAGGGTCAAGATTACATACTGGTTTTCTTTGTTGCATAAAGCATCTACCACAAATCATCTAGGAAAACTAAGACCCTTATATTATTTCATGGGTCTCTAGTTCAAAAGTACAGATATATTTTCTGTGTTCTGTACTCAGCATTTGAAATTTGAAGTCAGGCTGTTGGGATGAACTTACCCAGGCGGTTTTTAAGATGAGGGTGGAGAACTACAGCTGCCATCTTATTCATGGGGACAGAGTCCAGCTCCTCCTGACTACAGGCTGGAGACTCCCTTGTCCTCATGGTTGCCTCTGGGATGGGTGGCTTTGCACTCTAAAGCCACCAACATGCTTCTCTCTCTGCGCACTCTGTCTTCACCAGCTCTGACACACGCTCTCACTCTTCATTCCTCTCTGACATTCCCATCTGCTAATAGCCAAATAAATCTCTCTAGTTTTCAGGTACCATGTTATTATATTAAACCCAAATGGGTAATTTCCCCACCCTAAGGTCAACTGTGCCATATAATATAACGTAATCTTGGGATACTGCCCGTTCATTCTGTACTTTGGCACTCAGCTTCCTGTCAGCTTTTGATTAACGACATTCTCCTCTTTCTCTGTCTTGGCTGGTATTTAGGAACACATCTAGAAAGTTTATTGGAAACCACAATCCAGATACTCATTTAAATTGGGAATCCGAAGCTCTGAGTGCCTTCACAAGGTCCTTTGAAGGAGGATCATTCCTCCCCAATTGCTAATTATTTGATGTTAATATGTATTAGCATTTATTAATATACATAGAACCATTTTGAAATTTGAAGCCATTTGAAATATAAAGAATTTTAAAATATTGTGAATAAAAAAATACAAAAAATAAAGAGAATTTAAAGGAAAGGAAGAAGTAGAAAAGAAGAAAAGAGAAGAAGATCCAGTAAAAGGTTGTTTTACAAGTAAAAAAACATTTGAAGTACAGTGGAGTACAATGTTTGATATGATTTAAAAACTTGCGATCCATACTTTGAGAAATAAATGTTAAATTAATGTTCAAAATCTAACCAAAGAATAAAATAGCAATGGTAATTGCAAGCATGCTGGAATTTTTTATAATTTATGTATTTCATATATTTTGTCTTAAAAGTAATTTAAAAGTTTTCAGAAACACCATTGAATAAATTCAACAAGGAATCAACATTAAAATACCTTGATCTAACACAGCAAAACAGTATTTCATTCATCCAGAAAAAAAAACCCTTAAATATTAAGATTTGAGGAATTCCAGATCAGAATGGGAATGAAACCCCTGAATGTAAGTACCTGAGTAAAGAAAGCAAAGATTTACTAGATGTTACTAGACATCTTTTGCTTACTGTCTCTCTTACTGCTTTTCGGCTTGCATTGCCATGAATGGCTACCTCTTTGCCACGAGCCACCCTGCCTTGGACCCAGCCAATTATGGACTGAAACATACAGTACTTGAGACAGGAATAAATTTTGGCATTATGGACCTGAATTCATGCCAGTTGAGTTAGTTGAGTTTTGCTGCTGGAAATACATACTAAGTTACAGTAGAACCAAAAACTTTAGGCATGTTGGTTGTTTCATCTAAAAGGAGAGGATAAGGAAAAGGCATATCTCAAAGGATTGCACCCGAGAAAAAAGAGTATAATAGTACAATACTTAAGGAGTCATTCCTTAGGAAACAAAGGTTTGCAATACTAAAATTTAGTAGAATATTGTATTTGAGTGCAATGCAAATATATTGCTATTATTTTTGTAATATAACATATTAAAGATAATTTAAGCATATATAGTGATTTATGAAAAGTACTTCATTTTTCCTATACCTTGACAGATTTCACTTACATAAGTTTTGAATTTATGAGAACCATCATACATTTTTATTTCTCATGTGTGTGACCATAATTTCTTATATCTAACCAAATGCTTGGCATCTATTTAACCAATTGATCTTTTTGTATTTACCATGAAATAATACAAATAATAAAAAAATATTCTTCACATAAAACCAGAAAACAGTTTATATTATAGTACAAAGTATCTATCAATAATCCAGCAGAAAAGTATAAAAACAAAGTATAAGAAGTAAAGCCATGGTGTTATGTTGAGCTGTAGGGGACTCAGGTCAACAATGTCTGACATTGCCAGTGAAGCAGAAGACCCAATACTATTATGGACTATGGGACTCTTTTAGAATATTTTGCTGAGTTAGTACACCTCTAGTATTCAAATAACAGAACTAAAAAAAAAAGGGGGGGGGATACAGATGAATGTCCATTTTGTATCTGTGTATTCAAAATGGTTAGAATAGATATATAGTTACATTTTCTTAATGAATAGAGGGATTTGTTCTAATAGTGTTTGTAAATAGGATATCATGTCTGCATCTTATACAGCAATTAACTACTAGGAAGAATATATGTAATGTGCTAATTATTGAAACTGTCCTACCAATTGGGTTTGAAACTGTCTCATTGCTATTTGTTTCTCAATAAAATTATGGGGAAATATGTGTGTGCCTTTTGGATGTGTTCTTATGTGTGATATACCCCACCTCTATGTGTGTAATATAATATAATCTCTGGTGCTATTGTGTCAGAAAAAATTATCTCTATAATTTGTTAGAAATTCTGACTTCTAATGACATCAAATGCCTTGTGTCGTTTTTTCAAAAGTGAAACTGTGCTTTTTATGTGAAGTAGTTTCTCTAATCAGAGCTATACAGTGCCACATAAAATGATCAACAACTGTATTCACAATTTGTCTGTCATTAGAATAAAACATTAGACACTATCAACTTGAGGGGAAGTTGACTTTTTCTATTGTATTTTAGGGAAGGGTCTTCAGGGTGTTCAGGATCTCACTACTCGATCGGACTCGCAGTGATGTGCCTGTTTACAGCCTCTGAAGAGCTGGGATTACAGGCAAGTACCACCACACCCAGTCTTAATTGCTATCTCAGCATGTCCTCACAGGAGTGGGGCAGGCATGGCAGGCCTGGGGATCAAAACCCCTGCCCCTGCACTTGCTTGCAGGTGCTTTAATCCGCTGACCTATTTGGCCGGCCCTGGGAGGTGGATTTTGACTCATAGATTTTCAGTGGATTCATTTGATGGTCACTTGACTCCAACTATGAATCTGCCATGTGTTTGGGTGTGTGAGTTCCTCACCCTATGGCAAGCAGGAATTAGAGAGATGGAAGGTGAGTGGGACAAGGATAAAAGCTTTCATGTCACACCACTGTTTAGCCACCCTCCAGGCAGCACATTCAGGTACCATCTTTATCAGTGGATGAATCCACTGAGGGCTTTAGCACTTTCATGGCCCAGTCATCCTCTAAACTCGTCAACATTTTGGGGGAAATTTTAGATCTAAAACATAACTTTCTGCCCTTGGCCTCCAACAGACTCATGTCAATCTTATTGTGGTAAATTCATTTAGAGAATTTATTGAAAACAGCAAAATTTGAAAAGTTCCAGAATTTCTGAAAAGTCCAAGTATAAAATTCCCTCAAAGTTCAAAATAAACTCTTTACTGTGCGCCTTTAAACAGATTTAAAAAAGGAGTTAAGTACTTCAAAATGTATGCACAAGGTATGCACTATCATTATAAAATTGAGAAATAAAGAATAGAAAGAAATGGGGAAAATGTAAAACCACTTCTGTCTTAGTTACTTTTTTCTCATTGCTGAGACAAAGCACCCAACAACTGCAGTTAAAGGAGAAATGGCTTATTTAGCTCACAGTTTGTGGTGAGTTCTGTTCATAATCATCTTGCTCCAAGGCAGTGTGCATGGCCGCAGGACAACAGTTTATGGCAGTGGAAGACAGAAAAGTGAAAACATCCAAAGTGAAAGGAGAAAATAGGGAGAGGCAAACCTCTTTCTTCCCTTATATTGTATTCATACTGCCTACCTTATGGTGGGTACAGTACTCACACCCCTATTCCCAGAACTAGATAGTGAATAAATCACAAACTAGATTCAACCACTTTTAAAAATCCGCCTCCCTTTGCCTGCATGAGGCTATGATGAGAAATCTAGACACAATCTTTAACAATTATCTAGTAGAACAAACATTATACCTCAAATCACCATGTTCAGGACCCTTCAGTTTGTGGCAAGATGTGAGCTGCAGAAGACTTGGCAGTGCTGTTGGAAACTACATGGTCTCTCTCGGGATGGAAATGCTCACTGCCTGTGCCCTTACTCAGCAAATGTTCCTTTCTCTGACTTCTCCACCCTCCTAAGATCTCCAGTGTTGTTTCAGATTCACTCTTGCATCCTTGGGCGTTGCTTACTCAGGGGGACACTGTCTGACTTCCTAGATTTACTTATGAAAGATAGCTGGACACCTCCATGCTGAGGAAATTCTTGAATTCAGCACTATGTGGTCAATGCCTCGGTCTGTGCTCTGTCAGATCAGGCACAGGCCCCCTTAGTCCATGGCAACAGTAGTCCTGAGCATCTGGATGGCTAAAGTCTAGGAAGAAATGCCCTGATGACCATAAATAAGCTGGTCTGCTTTAAGAACTTATCTCAAAGCAAGGTCTTTCAAAGTTGTCTAATTTTCACATGTAAATCTGAGAAGGATGGGGTCTTTCCAGGTTGCAAGATGTTTTCATGCCTTTTTTTTTAAATGCCAAATACTTTCCTTGTTTTCAGTGAAAATATTTTTCAGGAAGCAACTTCTCTTAGGCCCCAATTTGCAGGCCCTTCCTTCTGTGAAAAATAAAATATTTAAAAATCATTGGCTTCTATTTATTTTTTTGCTGATTCTCACTACATCTGGCTAAAAGCAGAGAGAAACCCTCATATGACATCCTAAACATTGAGCCATATTAAAATTTCCTTTACCAGATTAATCTACCACCATTTAATTAAGTCTCATATAAACTTTTAGGACATGGTCAAAATGTAAACAAAGTTTTTGGCACAATGTAATACCCATGATGGCTAGTTCAGTTTCAAATAGGATCTCCATTGCCATCTAAAACCTCATGAGCCCTGCCTTTACTGTCCAGATTGTTTTTTTTTTTTTTT
>NW_004524705.1:5923512-5938400 GCF_000260255.1 Octodon degus | reverse complement strand
TTTTTTTTTTTTTTTTTTTTTTTTTTTTGTCATACACCTCCAAACTTTGTCTTCCCCAACCAAATTCCAACAACTGAGCACAGGCTTGAGAACAGTCAAAGGAATAAACACAGTCTCTGGTAATGACTTTTCACATTGCTCACTACCTACCATGGAGACAAAGTGGCCAACACCTTCAGTTTAAAGAAAGTTAGTTTTATGTTGGCTAATGTTTTTAAAAGATCCGGGCCATGTTCAGTTGATTGCAGGGCAGAAGTAGCATAGTACATGAGTATAGTAGAATAAAGCTTTCTAAATCATGTCAGCCTGCAAGCAGAGAGAAAGGAAGAGCCAGAGAAAGGAAGGCATGATTTCATTTACCCACTTCTTAACAGAACATTCAGCTGAGGAACTCATCAATGAATGAATCCAGGGTGAGTATTGCATCCCACAATCTGGTCAGCTTCCAGACACATGAGAGTTTGGGAGGGTGTTTTTAGATCAATCTTCATGTGTACACATACATATATGTATCACTGTGACAGTAAACTACTGAAAATTTTGGTTATTCTAAATTAATGGAAATCTGATAACTGTATCAGATACAAAGCAATTCAGCATCACCTAAATTTACCACCTCAGTATGTATTCTTTCAATGTAGAAGTGGGTAAAGACCATAAGACAACCAAATGTTTTTAAATGCTGAATACATTCTGATGTCCTTTTTCTTTCTCTTTAATTTACAAAAACCTTACAAAATGCATTGCACCTGTAGATATCATTATCATTTAGTATTATAGATTGTGTATTTCTGAATATTTAAAATTTCTATGAGTATTAAATATGATCCTTTTCATTCATGAGTAGAAAAAGATAATAATTAGTCATTGTATAATTCGTTGGCCTTAATAATGTTCAATTAATTTCCTATACATAGGTAATTTCTCTTAATGCGGCAATTAGGCTTGAGGTTCATAATTGTTAGATCTCTTTTACCCTAAGAGTATACGAGATAGTAGAAACAAAATATATTGAGTTTAAAGTGAAACCACACTAATGACAGAATAGTGATTATGTCTGTAATATACATTAATAAATTTATATTTACAACTAGCAAATACATGGAAAATAATTTTATGTGAAATTTTGTTTGGGACATTCTGATAAGTTGAAAACATCTGTCCTTTGATTTAGAATACCTTGTAAGTACAGACCATACTCAAATATCTTATCTATAAAGGGACACTAAGAAAAAAGTCTAGTTCTACTGTGCAACACAAGATCTAGATTCTCTGCCAAATGCTGAACAAGAATGTAGTCTTTGTATAGCAGAGAAATAGTTTGAAAATATTAACATCTTTTGTCATAAAGGAATCCAAAACAATTCATTTTGGTTGATCATGACCATGGGTCAAATATCTAGACTGATCAAAGGAGAAAGAACAAAACTGAAACAAAAAGCAACTCTGGCCCTGAAGAAAAAGTGAGAGATTCTGTAGTCACTTTCAGTTCCAAAGTATGTCCTCTATTGATTTTTACACAGTAGAATTCATATAGAGATTTCCCCCCCAGGGACTGATTGTTTACAACATCCACAATAGCTTTCATGTGAGACAGAAAAGTTTAAAACATGCAACACATAAATACAGCAGAAGGCGTTTTCTTGTTAGTTATTTCAGCATGTCATACTGTAAACTTCTTCATTTATAAGTAATTGTTTTAAGGGCTGGCCAAATAGCTCAGTGATTAAAGTGCCTGCAAGCAGGCTCAGGGACCAGGGGTTTGATCCCTAGGCCTTCTGGGCTGGTCTCGCCCCCAGGGTGCACAGAGACAGTAATTAAGACTGGGTGTGGTGGCGTGATCCTGCAATCCCAGCTCTTGAGAGGCTGTAAATAGGTGGATCACTGAGTCTGATCTAGTAGTGAGACCCTGAACTCCCTGTAACCCTTAAATATAAAATGCAAAAACAAAAACAAAAAAAAAGTAGTTTATTTAATGGTGAGGGAAAGATAAATGCAGTTTTTGATATTTCTGTCTCTTACCATTAAATAACTCCATGAGTGAGGGTGAATATACATATGTATATTGTATATTATCCTTATCTTTCTTCTCTTAATCATACATTTATCAAACAGTATTTTTTCAATTTTATGTGATAAATGGTAAATGCATGTGTCCTGGAAGCAATATTTGTAGATATGGAATAGCCTTTGAATTATAGTCATTTCATATTAATTAAAATATATGTCTTCCTAGATATATTTTTACAATTTATATATATATTTAAAATACCAACATTTCTGTGCATAGTGCTTAAGACAGTAGTCAAAGGTGACCTTTTGGAAGACTGTGAAATATAATATTCTATTTATAGTAATCTTACTTAATTGAATCTGGTATGGAACAAATCCTTAGCAATATTATTTGAAATATGTCTGCTATTAATAACTGGTACAAACAAGATTACAAATTTTATGTCTTAATACTGAAAGGGGAAGAAAAATTATCTAAAATATTACACCTCTCTGTATCAACCTATAGTTAATGGTTAGTATTACAAAGTAGAGAAATTTCAGGATCTTGGCTTAACAGCTATGTCATATATCAGTGAAATGAGGGAAAGATACTATGGTCATTTTTACTTCTCGATTTTTGGAAAGCTTTGCAGATTAGACATCCCTGGGTCCTCGTCTTTCAATCAGTCTCTTTTTACCTACATGCCAATCTTTAATTTCTCAGGTATTCTGTCCTAGACTGTGATTTTGCTGATGTGAAAGGTGATGTCTGTGCGGTATCTATGGAATCAGCCCCGAGGTAGCACATGCCCAAGTGCCTGCCTTGGGTGAGTAAGACAATGTGACGCCCCTTATTAGAAGGACAGAGAAAGGCTGCACCACGGCTGGAAGAGTGGAGAAAGGGCCCTGAATGATAGAAATACGCAAAACTGATTTTTAGTTTTGTTTGGTTTGATATCATAATGTGAATTCTATGTATTATGAGTAAACATAGCAATAATTGTAAATTTTTTAGACTTGAAAATTTCCTTCAAAATAGTTATCAGAAAATGGCAAAGAAGAAAACTCTGCAATTAACTCTTTCCATTCAGTCAACTGAAGCAACCATTAAGCAACCATACATATACAGCATGGTACTGAAAAATCCAGCTATGCAAAACCTTACTTATTTGCGAATTCTGGAATGTAATTATAATATAAGAATAGCCTAGAAGAACAGCTAATAAGGATAGAAGCTACACATGTACAAACTCCCCACATGAAATGCACTCATTATGTAATGCAAACGTGTTCTAATGAAAACCTTGAAATGAAACATAAAGCAAGAGGCTGCTATGACTCCAGTAAGAGCGCACTGGGATGCCTGCCTCACCCACTGACCAAAGCTCACCACCAGATCGGTATCAGAGGTGCAGCCTGCACCCTGTGTTCCAGTGCAGGATTACAGTGCTTTGCAGGGAGGAAAAACGTTACATATTTTTTTTCCAAAATATTGTGTATCTGCATTTCTAGTTGCCTAGTTTTGCCTCAGCAACCAGCACAGTAGTTTGTCTTTGGTTTCTCCCCTTTAGGCTGTTGTAGATTTCTGGTTGAGTTTGGAAACATGAACAGTAATCCCTCACTTATCATGAAGGTTGCTTCCACATACCCCTTTGATAAGTGAAAATAAGTGAAGTAGAGATATGATACTTATTTTAGTATTTATATGTAGTTCAAGGCTTTATAAACCCTTCCCACACTCTTATAAACCTTTCCCATACTTTCAAAAACATTCCTAATGTTCTTAATCATTTTCTTTTCTTTTCTTTCTTTCTTTTTTCTTTTTCTTTCTTTTTTTTTTTCAATAGTAGGTATTGAACTCAGGACCCTGCACTTGTGAGGCAAATGTTTATTCTACTGAGCTATCTCCCTGGCCCCAACTTAATCATTTTCTAAATTAGTAAACCTACAGAATTTTAGCAACATACATATACAGTATGGTACTGCAAAATCCAGCTATGTAGTGAAAAAATCCACAATAAATTATTTACATTAATTTTTTTTAAAAAGCCTGAGACACAGTGAGTCCATGAACATTGAACCATGAAATCGCGAAGGACTACTGCACTACTGCAGAAAACCAGTATCAAACCATATGGAAGACTTTGTGAACAGAGGAGTTAGGTGGAAATTTCTATTACTCTGGTAGACTGGGGAACCAGAGGTGCAAATCACCAGTACCGAGTCAGATTTGGGTTTAGTTTAAATATAGTGTACAAGTGGGAAGTACAAACTTGATAACAGTTTCTTCCATGATTCATTGCATGAGACACAAGAATTATGTATATGTTGTAGGCATTAATTTCTAAGTAGGTTTACTTGAAATATTCTGGGAAGGAGGAAGTCCCAAGAGGAAGAGTAGAGTTGAAAGCATCCTTCACTGGGTCAGTGTGCTCTGGATACAGAGTATAGAGTTCTTGAAGAAAGTCGAAACAAAGCTACAAATGTGTATATTTTAAGTTGAAAAATGCAGACACTGCAGCTGGGTGTGATCAAGTAGACCTGGCTGGCTACGTGCAAGAAGCAAATGCACACACTGCAGTTGTGTGCGATCAAGTGGACCTGGCTGGCTATGTGCAAGAAGCAAATGCACACACTGCAGCTGGGTGCGATCAAGTGGACCTGGGTGGCTACGTGCACGAAGCAACTGGACACTGACAGTCGAGGTAGCTGAGCCTAGCAGCATCACTGTGTGACAGCCAGCACAGACATAACCACAGACTCTACACTGACTTTTAATTTTGACTATATAATGGCTCTATGTTTGCTGCTCTATTATTTTGCCCTTACATTACTCTACTCACTGAGCTAAGAGAACAGGGACATAGTAAGTTCCAAAGAGGTTGAAAATGTCAGAATATGGTAACAAAGTGACTCAGGGGGAAGATCTCTAGAGAAAGGAACCTTGGAGATGTAGGGTGGGGAACTGACATGTCCTTGAAGACTCCTACATGAGTTAGAATGCAGCACTGATCACAGAGGAGAACTAGAGAGAAAGCTGGACAGGGGGGCTGCCAGTCCAGACAAGGGGTTGTTTCACTGATGCGTTCATGTTGTCTGGGCAGGGAAGAAGCTGTTCCTGAGACAGGGCTTGGGAAGGGCACAGCAGGATCTTGACTTTTGTCCTCATCATCTGCTGAGAAGCTTGCTGAATCACATGTCTGTCTACCACGATATTGTATACCAAAATGGGGCAGGACCAGTCACGCTGGCTGTATATGGAGTAAAACTTCTGAACCTAGGAGCCAAAATGAACTTTGTTGCCTTTGGGTTTGTTTTCTCAGCCCTTGTGTGGTAGCAGTTGCAGAGTGGGGAACACTGAAGGACTCCCATGTACTGGCAATTTCAGAGTACGACTTATGCCAAAGAATTGGAAACAAAAACTTGGAAAAGATTAGTATGATATCTCTAGCTGTACTTTAAGGTAAATGCAGGCAGGAAGCAAAGATCAAGGCTGATTTACTGGAAGACTGCCTGGGTACTGCTGAAACCTACAGCTAAAATTAAATTGTAAAGAGCAGACCAGGAGAGATTGATTTTGCCTTTACATTACCACCTGTATGTACTGAGCTAAGAGAACAGGGACATAGCAAGTGCCAGAGAGGTTGAAGACCTCTATTTTCCTGTTACATTCATTTTTTTGTTTTTGGTGCCAAAAGTTTAACAAAATTTTCTGGGCAAACCTGACTGGGATAAAACAAAACAGAGGCTAGAGTGGTTGTACATGGAAAGGAATGAAACCTTCAAAATTAGGTTTGAGGGGGCCAGCAAGATAGCTCAGCAGACTAAAGCCCATGCTTAGACAAAGTTGGGAAGGCACAAGGACTGGAGTTTGATCCTCAGCAGCACACGCTGCACCAGCACAGACCCCAAAGCGGGCTGAGCAGGCCACAGAGTCCGGGCCTAGTGGTGTAGGCCTACAATCCCGGGCCTGGGAAGGCTGAAAACATGAGGACCACTAGGATTCCAATTGGTGTAGTATTTATTTAAAATAAATAAATAAATAAATAAATAAAAGCAGGTTTGAGAAATCCTGCGAAATGGAATTCCTACGAAAAGGAATTTCAATCCTCCCAGAAGAAATAACATCAAATACTAGAACTGCAAGAGAATGTAGCTCACAGACTACAGCATGTTAACGTTCAGGACACCAATTTACTAATAACTAATGAAATATACATGGCTGGCGGACAAGCTGGCCCACTCATAAGAGAAATATTTATAGAAACTCTCGCAGCCTGTGTGACTCCTGAGGAATCGTGTCTACAGGCATCTGGGATGTTGAAAAATAAAGAACGTTCCTTCCTCAGTGAGATTTCCAGCAGTACGGCTTTGAGCAGATGATTCACATTCAGCCAATTAGGCAGCTTGGCATTGAAGTTTAAGTAGACAGAGAGTAGAACTGTAAACTCCTAGGACTCGTTTGTGGTCTTCAGTGGCACAGTGATTTCATACTGATTTATTATCGGAGGGTGATGAAAAGCTCCACAGATTATAGCCATGTTTATTTTCTCTCCTTTAGTTTGAGTATGGCTCTTATACTTGAATTTCTCCCAAATTTGATTCTCCTTCCTTCACTCGATTCTGTATTTCTTAAACTCCTGGCTAAACCTTCATGATTGTATGTAGGTGGTGGTAGTGGTGAGCATGCATGTGTGTGCATGTGTTTGTGTGTGTGCGTGCGTGTGCACATGTGTGTATACATTTCCAATCTCATCCAGATTAGCCAGGATAGATTTATATCACTTGCAACCAAGGCATCTGACAATATGTTCATAGTTACATATTAAATGTTTGCAGATTTCTTTTCCTTTAATTGTACCTATGCTATTTTGAAGATACAGTAATGGATGATCACTTAGGAGAGTTGAAGTGCTTGGGATTTAGCGCAGTGGCACAGTGCCTGCCTGGCAAGAGTGGGACCCTGAGTTTGATGTCCCATACAGAGAGAGAGAGAGAGAGAGAGAGAGAGAGAGAGAGAGAGAGAGGATCTTCATAGATTTTGAAGAAAAAAGGTCTTAATATTATTTCCTACCCACTAGCTGCATGTTTTTGCCATTAATAAATGATTTACATGCACAGTATTGTTTGATTATTAATACTGGCTTCAGTTTTACATAGAAGATTTTATACATTTGGGGATTTGACAATGAAATGTAAGTATTTTGTATGAGTGGATGGCTTTGCCTCATTTAAATGCTCTTACTGTAGTACAAAGAAAACAGAGTTCTTACCTATAATAATTTTAGTAGATTACAACAGCATTAAAGTTCATTGAAATATTTGTGTAATATTTTATAGTTAAACATCTGTAAAAATCGATCCCCTATTGGCAGCATTATATTGGCATCCACATACGACCATATTGCGGAGTTGTCGCATGAGACACATTACACACTGCACTGGCAGCAAGCTGACATCTGGTGTACAACTTCTAGTGTAGTCTGTGTGTCTCTAGATGAAGTACGAACACAGTAAATCAAATATGAAAAAGTAGAAACTTGAAGTTCCTAGGGAAAATGACTTGCATATCAAGACTATTTTATATGTCATTAATTTTTAGTTGTGTACTTCAAAGTTTGTTTGTTTTATTATGGCATTGAAACTGAAATGGAAAGCCAACAGACCTATGTGCAACTGAAATAACAAGAACTTTGCAACAGTACAGGTGTTATTCCCAAATATGCTTGACATTCTTTTCCCTTTAGAATCATGTTTTGGTTTTGAACTAGCTATAATATATGAATTCACTCTCAGAGTAATGCATTTTGCAAAACACAGCAAGTATTCACCTTCTACACGGTGTTCTGACAGCTTAATGCTATTACGGAACATCCAAGCTCTCATAAACTAATAATGAGGAGCAAACATGCCTTGAAGGAGGAAATCTTGAGATGCTACTTTGGGTCTATGTATATATACTAAATTATAACACAGTTGGTGGTTTATGAATCTCTAAACAGAAATATATTTACCTAACATGATTACAAAAAGAATTTCCATTCTGTGTAAATGGCTTTCAAGGTATCACTAACTAATTCCAAGCAAGTTTATCCAAGTTACTTTAAAAATTACAAATTGTTTTCTATCTAAATCCCTAATCCATTTGTTCCATTGTTTTCAGCAAGGCTATTTGGGAAAAAATTCTTTATAGGTATGTACAGCTTAATGAAGAAATAATTTTTTGTCATTGTTTTGCTGTTGAAGATTTCCTCTCTCCTATTTATGAAATTGGGTTTGTTCATATGGTTGAATAATGGCTTGGGCTTCTAGTGATTCTATTTATAATAGTCATGTTCATTGCATTGACCTTCTACATTGTTTGGAAGAAAGGTGTCTTTTAATAATGAATTTATTTATACTTCAAATTTCTTTCTCTAACTTGAGAAATGTGAAGTACAAATGCATTTATCAGTTGTGCAAATAATAGTATCTGTCATCTTAAATTTCAAGCTTTTAAAAAGTTCTTCTGTATCATAAATGCAAAATGTTTCCCAGTCTAGAGAAAATGAGATATTGATGGAGACAGAAAAATAGCAGATGTTTATCTACATTTTGTTTTAAATTGTGCATGTTCTCATTAGACTTGTATCTGATCAAGGGGAAAGTTATTACTGGATGAAAAATATAGTCAGAGCCTGAAGGGATCAGCCAAGGGCAAAACCTGAGGTAGCGTGATCACCCCGAGAGCTGGCGAATGAAACGCATCCCACAATTAAGGGCAAGAGCAGATTTAGTGACATTTCTTTACCAGCGAGACCTCATCACCTGCTTCAGAATCTTGTCATGATAAAAACGTGAAGATTGTACGACTGAACAGTTCTGCCTAAGTGTGATTTCTGAGATGATCATATGGTGACATAATTTAATTAAGCACATCCATGAATCTTTGCACATGACAATTTGACAGAATAACATAAATAGGTGCTGTATTCTAAGGGTTGAACAGTAAAGTAATTTGGGCTGATATCAAATTTGATGTCACTAACCTTTGCCAGGATTTGGTGCTACCAGCCTCCTGTCTAACTCACTGTCATTGATTTATAGAATGTCGTGTATTCACAAGCAAACTTTATGGTGATTTCATGTTAAATGAAGAGTTTAGGAAGAACAGGATAGAAGAGATGAGCCCCGAGAGCTCCCTTACTTCTAGTATTCAACGTGGGTAGCAAACCTGCGTGTGGGCCACCTCCACTATCCAAATATGTCAGACAGACTACAATGCTCAGAGGCAGGATCGTGGCTCAGTGCCTGCTGTGGGACTCAGCAGTCACAACCTGGATGGCGGGGAGAGCCCCCCAAATAAAGGGCACAGTTATTGCCACTGAGTTAGGGACAAGTGAATGAAATAGGAGCTGAGTCACAGCACTTCAAAGCAGAAGTTTCTGACTCAATTGCATGAAGTGGACCCACATGAAAAAATAAGAAAATCAGTCCCTTGGAGATAACAGTTTCTTTGGAGATTCTTTAAGTGAGCTAAGCAGAGGTTAACATTTAGGATGCGTATACATTTAATGTGTGAGTCCTAGGTTCTTACTGCACTGCCACATTGTCTATGTGATTGAAGAGACTGTAGCACTGGTAAGCTCTAGTGCCTCTGCATAAGAGCCAAAAGACAGACTGATGGGGCTCTGCTCTTAGGGAATCATTCAGATCTCAGAGTCCATTTACCAATGGTGAAGATGTCATGAGTGAGGCTTATGTGTGGTGCACTTCACTATCTTTCAACATACCATTGAAATCTCTTGTTTGTCCCATGACAAGTTCCACAGACACTGCTGACACAACACATGCTAAAGCACAGGTCTTCCTTCAGCACACTCACGAGAAGCTGGAGAATGTTCTAGATCAGTTACACGTGATCTAGCTATGTTGCATTTAAAATATATTCATAAGCATAACAGAGAAACTTTGATGTGATGACAGTTTTACCATAGAAAAATGTATATGTATTTTAATTATAATCTCATCAAGAAAGCTTCTTTATAAGATGATGCCCTTTTATAATAAAATAATATTCTTTTCACATTTTATTTATCAAGTTTTACTCCACATATATGAGTAAATTTGTCCTATATTGTTAAAATTCTTACCTTTCATATTGCAGGACAATCTCATGACATTTGCTTGTGGCTGTGTCTTTGTTACCATTTTCTCCATTATTTTTATTCAAAGGGTTTTCACCTTTATGAAAAATAATTCAATATACAAAAGAACTACTACATTGATGTATGAAGTTTTGTAGGTTTAAATTTTATATTTGTGGTATACTAATCCACTGTACACCATATACAGACAGAAACACACAGTTCAAAGCAAGAGAAGCCTTTGCTCTAACTGTACTGTCTTTTGCTGCCTTGTGCATATATTTAGATATTAATATGATTCAGTTGGTATAAGGATTTAAGAATAGATACAAGTAATTAGAGGGCATAGAGCACACCTCCTTTGCTTTATTTCAGTTTTATCATTATTTTCACAAGTGCCACTAATATCAGTCACTTATCCAAATTCCATCTCTAAGTTAGACCTCCTCCCCTGCTCACCCAGCTTTAATTCTCGTACCCTTTAACGTACTTTCCACAGCATAGTCAGCCTTCTTCTAAAAGTCCAAATCCAGGGCCGGCCAAATAGTTAGGACCGGCCAAAGAGCTCAGCAGAAGGGGCCGGAGAGATGGCTCAGTGGAATAAGTGCTTCCTTGCAAAGCACAAGGGTCTGAGTTCAATCCCTGGTTCCGCAAAATAAACAAACAAACAAATAGCTCAGCAGATTAAAGCACATGCTTAGGCAGTGCTGGCCCCGCCCCCAGAGTGCGCTGAGAGGACAATTGAGACTGGGCGTGGTGGCGTGCGCCTGTAATCCCAGTACTCGGGAGGCTGACAGCAGGAGAATCACTACAAGTCCGATCTGCTCAGTAAGACCCTGCACACCCTGTACACTCTGTCCTAAAATCCAAAAAATAAAAATAAATAAATAAAAGTCCAAATCAACTTGTTTCACCTCCTACAAATCATGATTTCCTTCCAATTCTAGTAACTACTCCGAGCAATATCATTGTACAAGATGTGACTGAAAAATAAATACTTAAGTTAAAATTATCATAGTAAAAGACATAGTGTCATGAATTCAGATCACTTTCGGCCAACTTATCCTATTGTTCCTTTTATTGTCCTGAAGTCTTCTTTCCTAAGTGTCTTGAGTTGTGCTGTCAAAGTTGCCTTCATATCTTTCACTGGTTCCAAGAAATTAACTCTCGAGGTGCCAAACCCAGAGAATAAAGTTAATGAGGCTACATCGCCGTGTTCCCAGGAGCCTGTCCTATTGCGGGGTGGTACTAGGCAATAGCATCCACCTTATTTATTTATTTATTTATTTATTTATTTATTTAATTTATTATTATTATCATTTTTTTTACAGCTCATACAGAAATATACAAATGTGGTCTCCTAGAACTGCTTCAGATAGTAGCAGGGATGATAGGATCAAAAGTTTCGATTTTCCTTTTCTTGCAATTCTGGAATATTCTCTGCTCTTTTATCCATCACTTTTACCATTTTGAATCATATTTGTCAACTTGTTTTCAAGTTAGCTCCATTTTCTATTGCTGAGACTGGATAATAGTTAATGAGTGCTCTATTTCTTGGAAAAATCAAGAAACTGTCATATAGAATAGATTTCTAATATATTTTTAAAAATAGGTCATGGTTAAATAGGTGAATAAGTAAAATCATTATGATATGTAGGAAAATGATACCAACATAGATTTAGACAATGTGGGCTGAAAAGTCTGATAAGGGTAGAAATTCCTCTGTGAGATTATGGTTTCTTGAATAAGAAAATTGATAATGGAAAATATTTTCCTTGATAGAAGAAATGGCACGTTATCTTCAGTTGAGACATTTGGATATTTATCTTTGGTGATTGAAACGCTACTAATAAAATATTGTCCACTAAGAATACGTGACTTCAAAAGTGAGGAGACTTACCTTGAATTGTTACTGTCAGGCTTCAGTGCAATGATAAATATTATTTTAATGAGACCTCTTTAATTAAGACAAATTTCCTGTTAGCCCATAAAATCATATTTAATTTTTTAATTTTTAAATCTTTTTAAAATTAATTTTGTTGAGAAACAAATAGCAATGAGACAGTTTCAAAACTGATTAATAGGACAGTTTCAATAATTAATACATTGTGGGGCCGGGGAGATGGCTCAGTGGAATAAGCGCTTACCTGGCAAGCACAAGGGCCTGAGTTCAATCCCTGGTTCCGGAAAAAAAAATACATTGCATATTGTTCTCTTTATAGTGGATATTCATAGTAGAAGATGCAGATATGATATCCTGTCCAAACACTATTGGTACAAATCTTTCTTCTCATTGAATTAAGTGAAAGGAACTGTATGTCTATTCTATTTTGTATATACAAATACAAAATGGTCCTTCATTTGTATACCTTTTATTTATTTGGCACAGGGTCTCACTACTCAGTTTGGACTCACAGTGAGCCTCCTGACTCAGGCTCCCAAGAGCTGGGATTACAGGCGTGCGTCATCACACCATGTCTTGGTGATAGCATTGTACTCCCAGGGTTTTGGGGCCAGCATAGCATGTGGGACCAGGGATTGAACCTGGGACCTTGCACTTGCCAGGCAGGCACCTAGACCATCGAGCTATCTCCCCAGCCCCACAAAACTATCTTGGTGTGATGTGTGCTACAGGAAAGCACAGATCTTTGTAAAATGTGAACTTGACAGTATGGGCAAACCTCGTACTAAGTGGTTTAAGAATGTCAGTGTTCTCATCTGTTCAATCTCATTTTGATCAGTGAAGTGAGTCATGCGTGAGCCTGTGCACAGATTCTCCTGATTCCCATCGCGATTCGGAACACAGCTCCACACAGCTCATTGCAACTCTCTTTTGCACAGTTTGAAGTATGTAGAAGTCATGGTATTCCGAGTTCCTGGACATCATCACGCTACTTTAACAGGGATGAAGGACGTCACTCTGAGTTGCCAATTCACCTACTAGAATGGCTGCCCAGATTTTGCTCGAATTACCAGAAAAATATGTGTAAACTATTCAGCATCGTGATGGCCATTTTTCTCCCTTTGTACATTAGAGCCGCTGGCCTTGGCTTTTGTCTTGAGAGCTGCTGCAGGAAACGCCCGTGCTTGGCAGAAGTCAGGTGTGTATGATGCCCCCTTGGCTGTGCTAACGCAACAGCGAATCTGGTCTTGCCAGCACTTCTGCAGCGTGAGCTCCGGGTGCCCACGTCCAACCTGAGAGCTGGTGCTGCACAGCCAGGCTGGACAGCTTCTCGACAAAAACCTCTGCCCAGCACAGACTCAAGAAGGTCTAGCGTTTATTCTACACTGGATCCATATTTTAGGATAAATTATAAATCTTGGGCTGGATTACCAGAACTTTCCTAAATCAAACTGAATTAGGAGACATGCAAGATCAGTCTTCATTAGAACATTGACCTTGGATAAAATTAGTTCCCAGGGTTAGCGGTAAAATGGTTAGATGGTAGGCAAAAGTGTGCCGTTTGCAACTGTGAGCCGTGGATACAGTTCTACTTTAGCGGGATTAAAAACTCTTTACTGATAAGTCCGCCTAGCAGGAGAAAGAAATTAACATAATGCAAGGACTCATTAATCTGATTACTATTATAGCCCCAAAGTTCTATTTAGATTTTAACTTTGTACCTTGATCCTGAAAATGTATTAGATGTAGACTTTGAGAATGAGCTATACCATTAGAGACCCCAAAATCTCTGCCTATAGTTCAAATATATAGAATTACACCATGAAAGGCTAAAAGTTATGCCAATTTTTAAAGAGAAAATTATCGCTAAACAACAACAAAAATTCACTTAGGTGGCCAAACTTTTAAAGTGAAATTAATTTCTGTTGGAAGAATTTTCAGAACTTTAAATAAAGGAAAGTTTAGAGTAACATAATATACTTACATGCAAGTAAGATTCATTAATTTAGAGAATAATTCTAAGTATCTCTTTTAGGATAGGAATGTTCTGTAGCACACACTTAAAATACTAGGAAATATTAATAGCTAGGGTTATACTGTACTTTAATAATGCATTACCTATATATCCATTAATAAATAATTCAGATATATTTATTTTACTTTAAAAGGATTTTAAAAATTTATATATGTATATACACTTTTAAAACATGTCCTTTGCATCTGTGTGTTAACATAGCTTCACAGCTCACATGAATTAGCTGTGGTCACTTACTCCTTTCTCCTCCCTGGAAGCAAGCAGGAGTACTGAGGCTAGTGCCCTAGCACGGAGGTCTTCCATCTCACTGTGGCACATATGAGAATGCGTGTACACATTCACGCTTGGGAATTCATGAAAATACTGTTTGTTTAGCAAAAATAGCAGAATGTTTGCACACTTCTTTCATTCTTATTTTATTTATTTGTTTGTTTGTTTGTTTGTGTATTGTCTCTTTGAGGCAAGGTTGCAGCTCAGCCTGGCCTTGAGCTCCCTTTGTAGCTCCCGCTGGTCTCAAATTCACAACAATCCTCCTGCTTCAACCTGCTGAGTGCTGGAATTACGGAATTACAGGTGTGCACCACCATGCCCAGTTCTTATTTTCAATTTTTTTTTAAATTTTTAATTGTTTTGTATTTTAGGGAAGGGTCTACAGGGTGTTCAGGGTCTCACTACTAGATCGGACTCGCAGTGATCTGCCTGTTTACAGCCTCTGAAGAGCTGGGATTACAGGTGCGCGCCACCATGCCTCCTCTCAATTGCCATCTCAACGTGCCCCGGAGGCAGGGCGCACACAGCAGCCCAGGGGGGCCCCTGAGCTTGCTTGCAG
>NW_004524705.1:5908631-5914972 GCF_000260255.1 Octodon degus | reverse complement strand
AATTTCTGTCTTTATACCATTTTCTTGTTTATCCCACTTGTTTTGTTCTTAAATTCCAAACACTCTTCTGTGAGGTTTATCTTTATGTAAAAATCATGTTCACATTTGTTTAAAGAGCACTCTCAAAGAGTAGCTGAGTTAACATCATTGACTATGACAAACTCAGAAGAATATAGAAGAGTTATCATACTTCAGTTGTGACACTTGACATGTTATTTTACTTCATGTATCTTACTAGTTTTACTTTTCTATGTTATTCTTATATTATTTGATGAATTAATATGTGCAATATATTTTTGGTGCTTAAGGATTGTGTTATTTTGGAATGATTACTTTTTTGTGTGTGTGGAACCAGGGATTGAACTTAGGTCCTTGCACTTGCCAAGAGAAGTGCAAGGCAAGCAATTATTCTACTGAGCCATCCCCCCGCCCTTGGAATGATTACTTATGCATCCTAAGGTAGTTATATGTTTTGTAGTTTCCAGGTACTATTCTGGAAAAATATATAAGATAAAGGAAAAAAAACTTGTCCTGATGAAATTTTCATTTTAATAAAATATATTTGATATCATTATATAAGATCATATCTCCTGCTTCAACCTTTACAGGTGAGCCAATTTTGTCAGGTTCCTTTATCTTTTTCTTCTCCTTTTTGTACTCTTATCTTAAATTAAAAGTTTGATAAGTTTTTGTCTCACTGTCGGTCTTTACCTGCAAGTTGAAGACTGATTCATTAAATTTTCCCCTGCTTAGTCTGTTCCAAGCTTCCTTGCTTGACCTATTGTTTTTATTCAAAATAGACAATATAATTCTATCTTTAAATGGCCATTCATCACAACTTTCCCATGATCTGCAGCTACGTAGTAAGTACAGCTGACCCTGCTGGTGGTTGCTAGCTAAAGCAAGATGACCAGCCCCGAATGTGTGAAGTGTCTTGTAACTCTGAGTGCTACACGGCTGAATGTGTCTCCTTTATGAGGTGATGGTGTCAGGAGGGCTTCTTTTCCTTGAACGCAATGAAGGCATCCTCACAACGTGAGTTCCACACAGCCACTGGATCTCTACCTTTTGTGTGTTTCTTCTACCATGTCTTTCAGAGGTGGCATCTTGGGAGTGAAATCCTGGTCATCTCCGACACCAAGCCTCTTGACTCCTAAATTTTTCAGTCCCTTATCCAGAACTGTGACAACTAAATTTGTTGATTATAACTCAGTCAGGTTCAGGAAAACATTATCTGATCAAAACTTCACAAAGATAACAGCAGCACTGAGTATTAGGACACCAGCTATTGCCGATCAAAAACAGGGTATTTGCTAATTCAAACTCTGAATAATTTAAGAAAGACAGTTTGGAGCAACCCAAACATCTCAGTCTATGGGTTAATTTACAATGTATATATCTGAATTGGACAGGCTTATTGCAGCCTTGTAAAAGTATGTAGCTGTATTTTTATTGTGCACTAATTGTATCATGGCTCCAAATCAGAGAGGTAGTATTCTGATTATTAAAGTCATTTTATCTGTGGTATTGAGATGCTAGTCCATTGTCTGTTTCCTGTTATTGCCACCATCATTGACAAAATTCTAGGTCACCATTCAGATTCTCTTGCTTTTCCTGCCACAATAATAGTAAGCACCAGGCGTTCCTCCCCCCACATTACGACACAGACACCCTTATAATTTCCTTTATTATTTTCTAGGATTTAAGTGCTTTGTGTAACTGTTAACACAACTGAAAATTCTAAGTCAAGAAGTACATGTGATGTATTCTTCTCATTTATCTCCCAGGATCCTTCATCTAAAGAGAATCCATTGGGAAAGTGCAATTATCATTCCGATGATTCAGTTGAAGTACTATCATCTATCATTTTCCCAAAATCTAAAAACTGGCAAATAATTTTAAGCTAAAAACTTGCAGAGCTTAGCTTCTCCCAAGTGTATAATTGCTTGAAACTAGAGACTGTAACAGAAAATATCCATTCCAATAGGCTATTAGTTGTATTGCCACTGTAGAGAAGGAACTGAAAGTCTCCTTATACTATGTAAGAATTATGTCATTACTAAAATTACATACAAAATATGATGAGGAATGTTAAGCATTAAAAAGGTACTGCACTGCACTGTTTTCTCAAATTTTATTTAAATAGGTCATTGAATGTCTTTAGCAAGAACATGAATTAGAGAATACTGTGCTTGAACTCAGAAGTTCTGCCTTGTCTGTACTGTGATTACAGCTGTGCCCCAAAACCCAGGTGAAGCATTCCTAGGCCACAAGCTTACCTTGGCCTGAGTGCTGTGTTATACTGTTCTTCATGGGCTGTGAGCTCAAGACATTGTATCCCTTGTACAATTTTTGGGCTACATGTATGATAGAGCAGCTTGGGGCTGGTCTACCTATAGCAAGTTTCCTGCAGATTCTGACCATAAGCCAATAATTGTAGGTGCAGCTGTTGGCCTAGATTGCTTCTGGAGAGAGCTTTGTTAAGATCCAGTAACTTGGTGTGTACTCTCCTGTTGTTTTCTGAAAAATACATAAATGGTATGTGAGAAATCTGGGCTTTGGATCGCCTCTAGCAAGAAAATGATGCCATTTTACCACAAAAATCCATGGGAAATCTGGACCTGGATGCCATCTAGTGCTGATGTGCTGGAAATGACTACAGGTATCATGAGAATTAGCAGTCTCCTAAGGTTTCCCAGAGAGGCAGGCATGAAGATTGAGAATGATTACTGCACTAAACAGGTGATCCTTGATTCCCAGACATTTTCAAATGTTAACAACAAGAGAATTCATGAAGACATGCTTTACGAAATGCCAAGTTTTGGAATGCCACGCAATTATACAGCTTATCCAGAGTTGTTTAGTAAGAGAAATCTAGCTGTAGGAAGTTCAAAATTTAAAAGTAAAATTTAACTGAAGCCAGTCTAAACCAAAATCTCTTATGATCAAGCTTCCATGAGCTAAATATAAAGATAAGATATCAAGGTTACAAAAGAAAAGAAACAAATATCACACAGGGGAGCTATAGTTCACCTCACAGCTTATTTCTCAGCAGAAATTTTGCAGGGAAATATAGAATGACATAAGAAATCACAGTATTCAAGGAAAAAACTAAGAAAACTGTCCCTAACAAAAGTGTTCTTTAATATTGAAGGAAATAACAAAACTATTAAAGATAAATCAAAACTGAGGGAATATAACACCCTGAGACATGTTGTGTGGGAAATGTTAATGACACTGAAAATCATTAACAAAGAAAAAGAAAACATAGGAAATTATAAAACCTGACAGTAAGACTAATTAAACAAATCCAGACTATTCTGCTATTGTGGTGATAAATCATCTTTTCATACCTCTAATAGGAAGAATAAAGCAAGAAGCAAATGCAAACATCTAACATTTCATCACCTACCTGTTTAATCACTATTGGCTCTGAAGGCTGAGGTACACTCATCAGACTTGTGACCTGCCACTTGGAGTCATGACTCTTCCTAATTTTGGGTATGGTTCTGCATAAACTTTTTATGGAGACTCCATATGGTTTTTACTAAGTACCTTTGTTTATACATTACTATTACTTTACCATACTGTTGTTGTATGCTCTGTTTTAATACTGCATATGAGTTATACAAAATAAACAATATTGTAAGGTACATACTATATACTGTATTATGCTTAGAGACTAATTCATCTAGTGACAGGAATGGAACTTGATCATCAAATGAAAAATATCTGTTTAAGAATAACTGTATTCCCATATTAAGCAATAGACAGTAGAGAAAAAAATGCAGATTGAAGTATCAAAATTTAAAATGAGGTGAACACAGTGATGTCCTTAACATAACCTGCATGATCTTCTCCTTATAATATTGATATATTTTATTAATATTTATGTTTACCACATATGATTAATCTGCATTTTGTTTTATCAGTTCTTCAGATTATCTCATTGCTCATCACAGTGTGTGATTTTGTGTTAATTTTTATATTCAATTTAATTATCTTCTTATGAAGTAAGTTTCAGAAGGAAAATTATTTTGCTCATTTTTGAATACTTAGTGGCCATTTTTGAATAGTTAGTGATATTTGTAATGTAGAGATAAATGACTCAAATCAAACAAAAGCCATATCTCATGGAGTATAATATGCACATAGAATGGTTTGCATGACTGGATTACTAGAGGAATAATTCAAGACTGATAGACCCCCTGAAGTAGTCCCCATTATTATGGGCATTTGACCCTACTGAGATAAAGAATGAAGAAGCCAATATCTTGATAGAAATATACAGATATCATTTACTTAAAAATATTCTCTCATTAAACTCATCGAAGTTTGTAATCTGTGCATTTCATTGAATACAAAGTTTCATCCAATAGGAGGGTGATTCTTTATATCTAGATATTCTATGTATCTCTAATTCTATATACTTACTCAATTTAATTCATCGTTTGTTCATTTCTGCATTCAATAGATCTTTGATGAAAAGGTCATTCACCTGCTTATCTGTGAAAAAGATAAAGTCAACCTTTGTCTGTAGAATTTGAACTGAAATGAGTAGAATGTTGGATGACTGAGTAGAGAGGATGGGACATTTCCTCTTATTAGGAGCAAGATGCTATCAGAAGACTTATGGCCCTCGAACATAATTCCACTTTACCAGGCACTTTTATGTTGCTCCTTTAAATATATGGCTTCTCCAAAAAGGCTTTTTCCATTGTTTTTCTCTCTATCCTTTTAACTTAGATAAATGTAAACAACATGTTTCCTTCTTACTGTGACATTATATGATTTGTTTATTCATTCATGTATTTTGTCCCAGGTCTCACTACACAGCTCAGACTTCTCGTGATCCTCTTATTTTTATCCTGCCCAGTGCTGAGATTACAGGTGTGCACCACCTTGCTCGGTCTCGGTGGCCAGCTCAGTACACCTACCTAAAGACAGGGCCAGCATGGCACGTAGTGCCAGGGATTGAACCCCGGTTCCTGTGCTTGTCTAAGCAGGTGCTTAGTCCTCTGAGCTGTCTCACTGGCCTGACATTATATGATTTAAACAAGATTCTTTGAACAGTAAACTGATCATTGATACTGTTCTTTTTAGAGGGCCGGGGAGACAGCTAAATAGAATAAAAATGCTTGCTTGGCAAGATTAGAGTCATAAATTTAATCCCCAGTACTGAAAAAAAAGAAAGAAAAAAGAAAAAAAGAATAAAGAAAACGTTCTTTTACTTTCTGCTGTATTTTAGGGGTCTACAGGGTGTTCAGGGTCTCACTACTAGATAGGACTTGTAGTGGACTCATAGTGATTCTCCTGTTTACAGCCTCCCAAGTACTGGGATTACAGGTGTGTGCCACCATAGCTAGTCTCAATTGCCATCTCAGCATGCCCAGGGAGGTGAGGCTGGCACAGAATTCCAGGGTATCAAACCCTGGCCCCTGCATCTGCTTGAAGGCACTTTAATCTGCTGAGTTATTTGGTTGGCCCTTAAAATATTCTTTTTTAAAAATTAGCATATGTACTTTCTGATTTGTCCAACAGAAAAATATATTTTACTCAACATCTTCTGCCAACATATACTGTGTGTTCTAGCCTCACTGATCTGCAGCTTGCAATGTCTTCATTTCTTCACCTTTCTATCTACCACCCCCTGTGGCTGGGCACTAGAGCTGCAAAGGGTAACTGGAGAAAGGTGTGTGAAAAAGAAATTGCAAATATGAGAGAAAATCAGCAATGTTTCCTGCCTAAAGTTAGTTCCCAAACTTACACATTTTTAGTGAATGCCATAACTAGGACACTTTTTTCAGAAGCATTTGTACCGCTTCTTGACTTTTTAGATAAGAGAAAGTGCAGAAAAGCTCAATATTTGCTTTTTCCCACCAATCTTGACTCTCCCTTCCTCGTTCTGCCCTCACTTCCTCTTCCCTTCCTTCCTTCCTTCCTACCTTCCTTCCTTCCTTCCTTCCTTCCTTCCTTCCTTCCTTTTCTTTATTTTGTTTTTATTAGTACTGTAGTTGCACATAATGACAACATTCACTATAGGGTAGCAGTACACATACATAACACATTTTAATTTCCTTCCTTTTACCCCTGCTTCCAGCCTTCTTTATTTTCCTAATATTTATTTATTCAACATTCATTTATTTATGCTATAACATTTGTGCTATGACATTCATTTATTTGTACTATATGATCAAACAAAGTTAATTATCATGTGTATACATTGAAAATCAGACTAACAGCTCAGAGGAGATTAAAAAAAGACAAATATATTAAATTACAGTATACTTTTAGAGACATTGTCTGTACTGGATAGTAATACATTTTTAATCTCTTTCTCT
>NW_004524705.1:5901644-5908531 GCF_000260255.1 Octodon degus | reverse complement strand
TTTTTTTTTTGGTGGAACCGGAGATTGAACTCAGGCCCTTGCGCTTGCCAGGGAAGCGCCTTTTCCACTGAGCCATCTCCAAGCACTTTAATCCAATGAGCTATTTGGCCAGCCCCTTTCCCTAAGATTTTGCACAATAATTCTATTATGACTTCAGATGGCTGTCATTTTTTATTGGTATTTTAAGAATGGTTTCTACAGGCTCCCAAGGCTTCTGAGCTACGTTTTATTTCTTCCTCTATTTGCTACTTTGATATTTTGTCTTCTTACGCGTCCCGTCACTGAATGCCGGAGTCTTCAGGCTGTCCCTGTTTTCTTATGGATGGTGCATCCTCCTTTATTCTACCTTGATGCTTAGTGGTCGATGCTGCCAGGAAAGTAGCACAGCCTTTCTCGCAGAATAATTGCATTAGATTGGGCTTGGGTTCTGGCAGCAAGGCGAGATTTTTCCGGTCCTTCCAGGGTCTTGGTCTCAGCGTGGTACTGTTGCCTGTAGCTCAAACCCTTGGAAACGGCTCTGCTTTTTATGAAGATTTTCTTTTCTTCTATGGGAAAAAGAGTGGAGTCAAACATCTAATTCAAGAATTTCTTGTGAAGATTCTCAATGGAATTAAATGCTGTACACTTTATATGCAATTGCTTATTTTATCAAAATATTTGCTTTAGGATTTTTCTATCCAGGAACTTGTAATTCATTTTCTCTTTATGAAGATTAGATTTTATTCTTTTTGTTAATTATCTTTATCATGTAGGTATGATATCAGATTAAAATTATTCACAATTATTTTGAATAGTTTCTTCTGCATTAACTGTTCACTTACTTCCATATATTTTATCCAATGTTTTGTCACAGTAAAAACAAGCAACAAATTTCTGTTATTTCTCACATATTCCTTATTTTTGTTAGTTCATGTAGAATACTCTTCTTTTATAATCATATTACTTAAGACTATGTTCATTCCAGCATAAAAAATAAAAAATATTAACTTTGCTTTTCCAATGTCAATACTAATGATTTTATTTTAAACTGTTTTTCCACGGGACTTTTAATATAATTTACTTTTATCAGTTTATTTTGAGACAAGGTCTCAATAGGTGACGCAGGCTGCCTTCATTCCCTGAACTTGAGTGGCCCCCCTGCCTCAGAACCCTGAGTGCTACCAGTACAGTTTTGCAACATGACAACTTTGGACAGTAACAGTGTTGTTCAAGGCCTCATCTGTTCCCTGATTTATAGTTCTTTTAGTATTTTATCAGTTAGAACAATAATCTGAGTTGTTTTGAAGCCTACTTCTTCTTAGTTTCCTTATAATCCCATTTACTTGGCTTTAGGTAAAAGTTCCTCCTTATTTTACTGCACAAATGAGCTATGATAATTGTGTGCATGCACTACATCATCTCTTCCCTAACACAACCTCTTCTGGAGAGTGTGGTAGTCTTTGGGATCATGGTGCCTACTGAATAAAACTAATTTGGACAATCTGAATCCTTAGAATATATGCTCTGGAGCACATGTCTTTTAAAACATCAGTTTAGTTCAGGGGTGCCTACAGGGTCTCACTACACAGATCAGACTCATAGTGATCCTCCTGCTTTCAGCCTCCCAAGTGCTGGGATTACAGGCTCGTTCCACCACGTGCAGTCTCAATAGGCCCCAGAGGCGGGGCCAGCACAGCAGGCTGGGGTTGGGGATTGGACCCCCGACCAACCCCTTTCTCTGCCTAAGCAGGTGCTTTAATCCACTGAGTTATCTGGCCGACCTTTCATAATACTGTTTCAAAAATATAATGACCTCTAGTAACTTAAGTTGCCCTGTTGATTGTTTTCTTATTGTTTTGTTTGTTATTATTTTTTGTTTCTGTTTTTTTGTCCCTAAAGAACACTAATTTGCTGTCACCCTCACCCTGCCTATTGTCCATATGGCATTGTGTATTTTTTAGCTAAACTCCTCAGTGTCTTATGCTGTGTTAGCTGATCCACTCAAATTTTTGCTTTCTACATTGCACTAGGTAATTTGTATTTAGCTAGTCAGATACCCATATTTAGTTTGCCTCATTTTCACTCTTAACTTTGATGTTGTTTTTCCTTATTCCACAATGGCACTGGGAACAGATTCTAATTTTTCTGCTTTCGGCCTAAATGTAGAATTTAAAAACAATTAAAAAAAACCCTTTTGTGTTGTGAGGATCTTCTGTCATTACTTTCAAATGTCTAGTATTTTATTTTATTTCTTAATTGCTGAATGTATTAATAGCATTAAGCAATTCTTTCTTTGCTGATGATAATCACATATTGAATAATTATTTTTAAAGGAGATCTTTTTTTTTTTTTTTTTTTTTTTTTTTTGTGGAACTGGAGATTGAACTCAGATCCTTGTGCTTCCCAGGCAGGTGCTTATTCTACTCAGCTGTACATCTAACAGGGCCCCTAGCAGCAGTTTCATCAAAGGCAGTTCTATACATCTTGACATCTCTTGTAGGCAATCAGAAAGAGGGAAGGAGAAAAGGCACCGGAGAGGGGTGTGGGTGAACGAGGAATCAGATCTCACCCCAGCTGGGTTCTCTGATTGCTTTATCTGAGAGAGAACAAACTTCCTCTTTGTGTGTAGCAGGAGGGAATTTTACAATTCAGAGAGGGATGTTTGGCCACAGTTGGCCAGAATAGGGTCTCTACTCTGCAGCATAGCCCTCTGAGCCAGGGAGCAGGGAGCTACTGACTCCCCAAGGGCGTATTTCAAAAGGAAGTTTCCTAGGTCCTTAAGGAAGAAGTCCTTAGCTGTCAAATTTGTGTGAAGTTTGTAAATATCAAAGGACCAGAGAAAACATTACAATTACCTGTGACCTAAGTAAATGCTTTACAAGAAGAGAGGCCAAGAGCCTACAGAAGAGAAGGGGTAAAAAACCAGTAATAATAAATAAAAAGGGCTGGGGAGATAGCTCAGTAGTCTAAATGCCTGCCTGGCAAGCACAAGGTCCTGAGTTCAATCCCCTGTAATGAAAAAAATAAAATAAAAGAAGGGAAGGAAGGGGCCTATGTAAGGTTTAAGCAGGCCGGAGTCAGACTTCTGGTGAGCACAAATTGTCATTTGCTTTCTGCAAGAGTTTGAACATGAAGATAACTTAGTAAGTCATAGTTATATTTTTGTGATTTAACTGTGGCTCTTTCTGTTGCAGTGAGCCATGTACAGAGGGCATGCTATCTTTTTT
Organism: Octodon degus; assembly: GCF_000260255.1. NCBI lineage: Eukaryota > Metazoa > Chordata > Mammalia > Rodentia > Octodontidae > Octodon > Octodon degus. Next base: position 5,905,325 of record NW_004524705.1, on the reverse strand, counting down.
TAACATACTGACGACACAGTATCACAAAAGGCAGGCCATTGCCCTATGGAAAAGAAATCCGCTTAAGGAAATGGGGAATGAAACCATCCAGTCGTCAGTGAACCCTGGCCCCTTCCAATTTACAAAGAACAGGGTAAATGCAAATGGTCTGTGAAGGTAAGTTCATTACACACACACACACACACACACACACACACACACACACACACACACAAACCACATACCCACACACCCTTCTGTAGTTCCTTTTTGGCCATTTAAGACTCTATTATTCATTATCCTTGCCTGGTATCATAATATTGGGATTATCTTTCTCATCTTATTTTTCCCATGACTGAGATGAATTTTGAGGAAAAAAAAAAAAACCCTTCACTGATGAATATTCAGCTTTTGTGGCAGATGACAGAGAATTAGATTACTGTAGCCCGTATTTCTATTGTTTCTGTCCAATGTTTCCCTTAAAATAATTATACTGTAACGACATTTTCTTCAGATCAGCTACTGTACAAATAACCATAGCCATGGGTTTTGCCTAAATAGAATCTAAATCTTCTGTTCTATTTGGCTAACTGCACCCTAGTTCTGTGTGCCTGTCCCTTCCCTTTCCCATCAAGGCTGCTGTTCTGAGGCTGTTTGAAATGATAGCCTTAGATGAAGAGGCTTGATTGATCCGGCAGCCTCCCTTTGGCCTCTGTTGCCTAATTTTAAAAGCTTCTATCCTGCAGTTCAAGCTATTTTCACTGCTCCTTGGACTAGCTGTGATTTGGGGTACATACACTGTTTTTTCAAACCCAGCAGGCCCACAAATTATGGGACTCTTAAATCACTTAGATTGCAGGCTACATGGGGTGAGAATATCTCTTAGCAAAACATTCCTTCTTTACTTTAGATGGCTTTCAGAACTTTGAGTTCATTCTTTCTTTTTTTTGAATCAAGGCTAATTACTATGCACTCACATTATGAGCGGACCTATTATTTGTACTGATGGCTCAGCTACATACCATAATGATCTGCTACCCGAGGTAGAGGAGGCCGTCACACTGCATTAGATGGCTCACTGGGATTCATGGGCATGGGTTTATAAAAGAGCTCTATCTGTGGTTTTGGTATTAGTCTGCCTGGAATCAGGAATAAGCTGCATACACTGTCATCGGAGAAAAAACATGTGCATTTTGTTAGGAAGGAAAAGTACTTTTCAGCGTACATCAGGGAGACACATGCATGTCTGTACTTAGCCTTAGAAAGGAAGGAAAGGAAAAGAAGTTTAGGGAAATTGTCTCCTGCCTCTGGGGAGAACGTGGGCAGAGAAAAGGAGCAGGAGAAAGAAAATGGCATGAGGAAGTGGGGGCGTAAACTTAATTAAAGTTGAATATCAATTCCCTTTATTTTTAATTTTTTTAATTTTTAAAATTTTTTTCCATAATTTTATTGACAGACAAAAAGCAATGAGACAGTTTCAAATCAAAATGGTAGGAGAGTTTCAATAGTTAGCACATTGCATACTGTCTTCCTAGTGGTTATTTGCTGTACAAAATGCAGACATGATATCCTACTTACATACACTATTACATGAAATCCCTCTATTCATTAAAAGAATGTAATTATATATCTATGCTAACCATTTTGAATACACAGATACAAAATGGACATTCATTTATACATCCCCTTTTATGTTTAGTTACACTATTTGAATATTAGAGGTGTGTTAACTCAGCAAAATATTCTAAAAGAGTTCAGTAATTCATAATAGTATTGGGTCTTCCGCTTGACTGGCAGTGTCAGGAATTGTTGACCTGAGTCCCCTACAGCTCAGCATAGCAACATGGCTTTACTTCTTATACTTCATTTTTATACTTTTCTGCTGGATGGTCAAGACCAAGATAAAGCAAGACATATGCAACAAGAGTTATAGCTTTTGGATCTGATATGGTCAGTCAAATCCCCTCAGGATTTATCCTGAGATCCTGTATCTCATATTATAGATCCTTTGTTAGTGTCAGCCATGTGCATGAGTCATGGCCATTGCTTGGCCAATGTGTTTTCTGTGAAAGCTTGAGAGAATGTTTTCTCTCCATGTGACTCTCCTTAGGCACACACTACATCATCGATCACTTTCCCCTTTGGACCCATAATCTCCTTGATCAGAAAATTTGGGACACTACTGAGTTACATGAAGTTACAGTACAAGATCTCATACATCCTGAATCTTAATTGACCTTGGAAAGCTAGGCCCAAAATGTTGGCTTTCCTTGCAGCCCTCCTTTTTCTCTAATTTTGGTCTGCAAATGTAGGTTAACCCTCCAGAAGAGGAGCTTATTGTTAGTACCATACAACCTAAGCTATCAAGCTTAACCTCACTATGTGTCTGAATATCGTACATGTTAGGCATAACATTGAACAGGTATTTTTCATCAAGCATTGATAAGTTGAACTTTAAGTCCCTACAGAATATGATGAAAAAAACATTTAAAATATTAAAATATATTTTAAAAATAGGCATAAAGAATTATATAATTCTCATGTTTACACATAAGTCCAGAAATCTAACCATATACAACCTTGTAGCAGGACAGTCCCGCAACATTCCTTTTACTATCTCTTGCCTTCATTCACCACCCCCTTCTTTTTGAACAATCATCAACTCAAGAGACAGCATGGCAGCAACTGGCATGTCATGACAAGCAGCCCATATTCAGAAGACCAGAATGACAGGCACTCCAAGCATGAACCTATTATTACAAATTGCCATCTTCAGTGCAGAGAGGTTAGCTATGGGCTTATGGATTTTATTTAATCTTTCAAAGAAACAGCTTTCTGTTTTGTTAATTCCTTTAATTGTTTTCTTTGTCTCAATTGAATTAATTTCTGCTCTAATCTTTATAATTTCTTCCCATCTGTGGGCTCTATGTTTGGTTTGCTCCTCCTTTTCTAGTTGTTGAAGGTACATCATTAGGTTGTTTATTTATTCCCATTCTGTTTTCCTAATGTGTGAGTTGACAGCTATGAATTTCCCTCTGAGAACTGCTTTCATCGTATCCCATAAATTACGATAAGTTGTGCTTGAATTTTCATTGAATTGTAGATATTGTTGAATTTTTTACTTAATTTCATCTGTGACCCATTTGTTGTTGAGTTGGGTGTCAAGTAATTTCCATGTATGTAGCATATTTTTCTGGTTTCTTTTGTCATTTTTTCCAGTTTGATTGCATTGTGGTAAGATAATATGCATGGGATAATTTCTGTTTTCTTGTGTATACTTAAGCATGACCTATGGACCAGTATGTGGTCTATTTTAGAAAATAACCCATGTGCAGCTGAGAAAACTGTATTCAGCTGTGTTTGGATGGAACATTCTGTATATGCCCACCAAGTCCATTTGTTTCAAACTCTGGTTCAGTTCTGTTATTTCTTTGCTAAGTTTTTGTCTGGTTGACCTATCTTTTGCCGATAAGAGGTGTTAAGTTCTCCTGTTAAAATTGTGGTATTGGATATTAGATTTTTCATGTCCATTAAGATTTGCTTTATACAGTTGGGTGCTCCTGTGTTTGGTGCATCCATATTTATTAGTGTTACATCTTCCTCTTGAATTTTTCCCCTAACTGGTATATAGTGGCCTTCTTTACTTTGCTTGATCATTCTTGGTTTGAAGTTGAGACTGTCTGAGAATGGAATTGCTACTCC
>NW_004524705.1:5865055-5892049 GCF_000260255.1 Octodon degus | reverse complement strand
TTCATTTGAAAATTGATGCTATTTAAGCTTCTTTGTATGATTAATTCACTTCATGATAAACACATAGGTAAAATATAAAATCAGAGAAATGCTAAATATTTGTATTTAGTGTTATACAAAAGTGATGCTAAAATCTCATTCACTGAGTAAAAAACAGCATTTTGCATGCAGTATACTCTAAATAACATAATCAGAATCAAAAATAAAGTAGATATTGGTCCCTTATTTTTAACCAGTGGCTTCAAGAGGCTAACAAATGCAAATTTAAACACAAGTTAGGTTTTGTCAGCTCTGAGATAAGGAAAATATGACTACAGCATTTAAAAAGATACTCATATAGTAACCAGTTAAACACATAAATCTTCAGTACAATTTGAGATGACATTCCTCATTACTAAACAAGCAACTCATATCTTTAGGAAGGGAAAACAATGATAAGATTAATTGGAGTGGAATTAGTTTTAAAATAAGTAAAAAAATACATTCAACATAAAACAATTTTAATTAAGGAATGTAGAACAAAAATATTCTGGCATGCATTCCTGGTCTGAATTTGCACACGTGTGAAAGGGACTGGCCTTACTTGTAGTCAGTAAGGCAGTGGCTGTTCCATTAGTAGCTTTAATAGAAATAAGCTTTAAGCCTACCTTTTCTCCCTTCTTTTTAATGCTGGTAAAGATCATTTTTGCCTCAGGACCTTACTTTTTGAGATTCTTCAAACACTCCATGGGTGGGTACAATATTTCCCTGGGGGACAGCAATGTCCTTACTGGTATCACTTTCAGAGATACCAATTACTTTTCTTCCAGGCCAAAAAAGACACAGACATTTGGCTCAGCCTCTAAAAGCTGGAAGAGATCCTCTGACTTTCTATTGCTGTTGAATGCAGAATGAAGTGCAAGTCTAGCGTTGCCTGATGCTAGCTGGTTCCATCTAGATTTTTCATTCATTTAGGAATGAAGGTCGTTCCTGAAACTGTACAGAACAAGAATTCTGTTCTACCCTGCAACACTGTGAAGAAAGAGAATTGGGCCTCAGGTATCTGGACACGAATAACAGAAAGACAAATGTACTATCACCCCAAATTTTGCATTTTTTTTTGAGTAAGTAGAATAAAATTGATTTGAGTATGGTAAAATGCATGTCTTATGACTTATGAAATAAAGATGTTTGCAAGCATATATATATATATATATATATATATATATATAATTTTTGTGGAAGTTTACATACCACTTTGATAAAAAGAATTTCAGTTAATTAAGAAATATGTGCTACTTAATATAGAATTAACAGTTTTTATTACGAATTGTGTACTACATTACTAAAGAAAAGGAAAATTTTAGTTAACATGGGTTAAAAATCACATGACTTCTCTTACATGAGAAACCCAAAGCATAAATAAATTAAAGAAACAAAAGATGGAAGACAGGAAATGTGTCAATTGATTGTTTGCAAATAAGAAGGGAAGGAGATGGAAGGATGATGGGGAGAGGAGAGGGCTGGAAAGGAAAAATAAAGAGGAGGACGATGTGTTATGTGTGCATTACGACTCCACCTGATGCAGGAATCGCTGTAGAAGTGGACTAGCAATGAAAGAAATTTAAAAATCAATAGTAGAATGAGCATCTATTAGTAAAATTTTTGAAGTTTCCACTTTATCATAGTGCACTGATTTATTTACTTTTATTGTTAATGGCTTGTCTCCTTTTAATACATTTCTTCCCTTCACTCAGATGAATACACGTTAAAGTAGCAGACACCATAAAGGAAAATGATGGACTAATAAAATATTATGATGAACGGCAAGCAACAAATTCTTTAATAATTTGTAGGCTCTCCCCACTTGTAACTATTTGATAAAAGCAGAAGAAAGAAGGGCTATGTGTAATAATTTTCTACCTGAAGTAATGCCTCAGCAACTTCAAAACACAAAATATTGCATAAAATTTCTAACCTCCAGTATAAGTATTTGTTCATGTTAGTAAACATTACATGAATCAAGTTGGAACTAAATGTATATGCCTAGGATAAATAATGTAGGAAGAAAAATGAGAAAATCTATAAGGGCATTTACAGTGCTCTTTCACTTTTGTAATGTGCACTGTAATAAATAATTTTTGTGTTTTATTTATACATCAGTTCAACAATGTCTCAAACAGCAGAGGTGACAATATAAATTAACTGGCACATCCAAAGTCACTGAGCTAGTAAATGGAAAGGCAGTAATCTAAACGATGTTTCAGCTCCAAGTTTATCACTCTTTCAAATTTACTGTATTGCTTAGGTAACCAAAGGAAACAAGGTTTCCTCTACAGTGGAGTAGAAAAGAAAATCACTTCTTGAGTTTTTAATGTAGTTTCTGCACTTTTTGAAAATTGATCTCTTTTGGAAGACCACATAAGCTCTAGGTAAGAGTACCTTCAAAGTGCTGCAATCCGGTGTGCTCAGGTGCATACGCAATGGCAAAGAAGGAGAAAAGGAGAAGGGATCGAGCACACGCGCTGGACATGATGATTTCTCAGATCTCCAAGGTAGCGCCTACTTGGATCTTTTACCGTTGTAACAACATCCGTCTTCTGCTTGTTCCCGGCCCAGCCAGCCTCCATTTGGCATAATGATGGTGGTTTACTCACTGCTCCGTGCTCGACTCTGCCTGTCACACCTGCTTGGTCATTATGTTTTCTCCGAGCGATTCTTGATCAATAAAGCATTCTCCGTACTTATGCCAAAGGTCTCATTTTGGCTGCTGTTTACTCCTGAACTAGACAAGCAAATTTACCCTCAAATCTTCCTCCTCTTTCCTCTCTGATTCTTTTTAGAACTAGGTATTGTGGGATTGCATCAAGCAGCACTCTGTAAAAGTATAGCCTTAGTTTTTCATAGATAGCATTATATTAGTACTGCTGAAGTAAAACATGAAGTGTAATAAACATGTCCGCATCTTAAGAATCTCTCAAATTATCCCTTCTTGCCCATACTGTATTTCCTTTCATCCTGGGCTTTCATCAAGTAGAATGGAGAAGGAAGAGAGAATTTTGTGCTTCTTTCCTCTGTCATTCATCCCAATGACTTGTAAGCTTTTTTTTTTCTGTACTTATCATTCACTTTTTATGTAATAGTTAATAAGATATTTCATGATAACAGCTTTATGATGATATAAATGGAATAGCAAAGAATTTGAACTCCTATCGTCATAGAAGCCGGGCACAGAGGGCAGCTGTAGGGGCCTGGTGGCCTGCCCAACCCCCTGCCAGTGCCAGAACCTGCTGAGCTGAGACTGCCTTTTGCACTCTTGTCATCGCCGTGGTTCTGCTGAGCTACCGCCGCCTGCCCCACATAGTGGGGGCCTCAACGTGCACTACCCTGCGCTCACCCAACATGGAGAGAGCCTTGTGGTGCTTCATGCTGCCCTCATCATCATCATCATCAGATCCTTATGGAGGTGAGGCTTACCCCTTACCTCACCAAGGTAGAGGCCACACTGATGCCCACACAATGGGGGCTTTGTGGGCCTATCCCACCTTCCCATTTTTGTGGAATTCTTCCTCACCTGCCCCCTTCGCCTTCACCATCACTGAAGAGACAGGGTGAATACTGAGCACATCAAAAATGTCAAAAGGACATGGCAAAAGGTAATCTCACACCTCCAACCCCCACAAAACGTACAGGAGACAAAGTCATAAAAGACCTTGGAAGTCATACACCTGAAATTTGTGAAAAGGTATCAATTGAACAAAGAATAACTCCATCAGACTATAGAGGAAATCAGATCAGAAATAATATCTTGGGTAAGAAAAGAAATGACAACAATCATGAAAGAATTGCTCAATGCACCTAATGAAGATACAGATTAGAAAATAGAGGGAAATGCGAAAGAATTGGAAACACTGAAGGAACAATAATGGAAAGAACTAGAATGTATAAAACCAGTAAAAATAGATACCCAAAACAGTAAGAGTTCCATTGAAATCTGGCGAAACAGCTTGAATGAAACTAAAGATAGAATTTAAACCTTGAAGACAGCATTGCAACTAGTGAACATGAAAGGAAAGATCTCTTTAAAATAACAAGAAACCAGGAAATAACAATATAACAGCTGCAAGTTGATGCAAAAATAATAACTGTCAAGTAGGTCGCAATGAAACAGCTGGAGTCAAGACAAATGACATAAAAAGACTGTTTGCAGAAGTAGTAGCAGAAAATTTCTCAAGCATGAGAAAATAATCTGACATACAGTTAGTGAGGTATACAGAATTCCATTTTGCCATAATCAAAATAAATCTATACCCTAGACACATAATAATAAAGATCCCAGACATTCAGCAATAGAACAGAATGTAAAAAGCTATTAGAGTGAAGAAACAGATCACCTATAATGGAAAGCCCAGAAGAATCATGGCAGATATCTCAACACAGACCATTAAATCATGAAGATATTCGAGTAAGGTATTTCAGATCCTGAAGAAAATAACTTCCGATACAGACTGACGTACTCTGGAAAGCTATCTATCAAATTTAATGGAGAGATAAGATACTTCCATGACAAAGAGCAACTGAAGAAATCATGACCACCACACCAACCCTACAGATAGTAGTGACATTCATGTTAGAATGAGATGAAAATGATCATAACTTCAGGAACAACAGAGGAGAACCACAAAGCAGAGGTAATTAAACAGAAGGTAAAGGTAGGACACTAAAGAAGGAAAATAATATAAAAAACATAAGCCAGTGTGTATCAGTTATAACCATCAATGTAAGTGCCTCATTTCATCAATCCAAAGAAGCAGACATCTATAGTGGATCAAGAAACAAAATCCGACAACATGCTATATACAAGAAACATGTTTAAATAAAAAAGAAATCAATAGCTTGAACATCAATGAATAGGAAACAATACTCCATCTGGCAAGAACTCAGAAATAAGGAGAGGTAGATCCAATCAAAATAGGCAACTACAGGTGAATCACTCTAATTAACACAGACACAAAATTTCTCAATAAAATACTAGCAAACAGTGCAGAAAATCTTCAAGAAGATTATATATCGCAAACTAAGTGGGATTCATTCCGGGAAAGCAGGAATAGTTATATATGCACAAATTCACAAATGCACTACACCACATCAACAAAGCCAAAGACAAAAAAATACATGATTGTCTCCTCAATAGATGCAGAAAAAGCTTTTGTCAAAGTCAAAGACTCATTTATAATGAGAACCCTACAGAAAATTGGAATAGATGGTCTTTACCTCAATCTGAAAAATACATCTATCTACCAGCAATAGCTGTCCTCATTTTAAATCAATAAAAATTGTAAACCTTCACTTAAAAGTCAGGAACAAGAAATAGATGGCCACTATTACCACTTCTGTTTAACATGGCTCTGAAAACATAAGCTAGAATGATTAGACAAGAGAAAAAAATAAAAGCAATAAGAATTGGAAAGGAAGAAGTAAACTATCATTATTTGCAATGATATTATACTATATTTAGATGATACCAAAAACTCCATCAAAAGACTTGTAGATTTAGTATCCAAACTTAGTATTATAGAAGGATACAAAGCCAACATTGAAATATCAATAGCATTTTTATACAAAATCAAGGAATGCATGGAGAGAGAAATTAGGGGAATCACATCTTTCACAATAACTCTTTCAAAAGTGAAATACATAGGAATCAGTTTCACAAAGGAAGTAAAGTATTTATACAGCAAAATTGCAGTACTCTGAAAAAAGAGATTGAAGGGGATTTCAGAAACTGGAAAGATATTCCATGCTCCTGGATAGGCAGACCCAACATTGTGAAAATGGCTATACTCCCAAAACTTTTATACAGATTCAATATAAGCCCAATTAAAGTGCCAGAAGTATACCTCACAGATCTAGACAGAATATTCTTAAAATTCATCTGAAGCTAGAAGAGACGTAGAGTAGCAAAAGCAATCCTGGGCGACAAAGGCAAAACAAGAGTTATCACAATGCCCAACTCGAAATTGCTCTACAAAGCTACTGTGATAAAATCATAGGGTAAAATCATACTACTGGCAAGAAAAAAAAAAGACCTATGCATCAAAGATGCAGACACAACTACAAACAAACTTAGGCATTTTATCTTTCATGAAGTGGTCAAACATATTCAGTGCAAGAAAGCAGGCCCTCTTTATCAAATGGTGCTAGAAAAACTGGTTGTCCACATGCCTTAGGCTACAATTAGACCCATGCCTATTACTGTACATAAAACTACATTCAAAATGGATTAAAAATTTAAATATTAAAACTGAAAAACTAAATCTTCAGAATGAGAAAGTAGGTAGAAATTTTAAACACAGGGATAATGTTTATGAACAAAAACTAAGCTAGACAGAAATTACTTCAAAGAATCTATAATTGGGATCTCATCCTTTTGAAAACTTTCTGCACATCAAAAGAAATCATCAACAGAGTAAAAAAAAAACTAAAGGTGTGTGGGAGAGCTTCCATCTACCATGCGCCCACGGGACCTGTCCGGTCCAAACTCAGGGACAACATGAGTGAGACCCACTTGCACACCTTTGGGACCCCCATCACCACTCTGCAGCCTCCCCATGCCCCCTGAGTGAGAGAGAACTTCTGCCTCATTCTCGAGACCCCCATATCCAGCCCTAGCACAGGCCCCGTGAGTGTGTGGGAGAGCTTCCTCTCTCCCTTACTCCCACTTGTCTCCTTCAGACTCAGCTCAGACCTAGCATACAGGCCTTGGGTGAAATTATGCACCTGCAGTACCTACAGAGAGAGTAGGGGACAGAACCACCCAGCTAGTCCAGGAGCAGAACATCTTGCCAGAAGGGCACAACAGGTTCACTCCCAAGGGCAGCAGCAAGAAGGAGCTGAGCACAGCAGCCAGACTCAAGCCAGGGAAAACTGGATAAATTCAAATTTTGTAGGTTTGCACCTGAATTTCAATAGGTTCTAAGGTAAGAACTGCACCAAACCTCTACAACAAATGTCAGAAGATGTAAATATACAAAATGACAACAAGAAGGAGCAAAATGCAGTCTTAGACCCCAAGCCCACTCATAACAAGTGCAGAGGACACTAGCACAGAAAAAAATTGGGAATCACCCAGCTGAAATGAATGAATCAAGAGCTTCTGAAATAAAGAAACAACGGCAGAAAGGTATAGAGGAACTCAGATCAGAAATAACAGAAGAAATCCCTGAATGAATGGTATCTGCAGTAAAGAATCAAATGCAAAAAGATATGGAGGAAAACCAAAGCCCACTTAGAACAAGTACAGAGGACACTAGCTCAGCTGAAATGTATGAAACAATAGAGTTGAAAATAAATAAGCAACAACAGAAAGATATAAAGGAATTCAGCTGAATTATTTTCAGAAATAAAAAAATCTCAGAATTCATAGCATCTGAAGTAAAGAATCATATACAGAAATATAGGGAAGAAACAAAGTCTGAAAAAAACCCTCTGCAGTAAAAGACTTTATAACTGCTTCTAAAGAAGACATTGATAAAAAAAAATACAGGAGATAAGAAAAATGATGGATTCCCTGAATGAGCAATACAGGAAAGAAATAGATCACATGAAGCAGTGTAAAAGAGATATAGAGGAACTTAAAATCTCAATCACAAGCTTTTAAAACTGTTTAAGTGAAAGTAAATAGAGTTTCAGATCTTGAAGAGGCTGGTGCAGCTAGTGAAAAGGTAAGAAAAGATCTCTTAAAAACAACTAGGCTGCAGGAAAAAATAATTAATCACTTGCAAAGATGAACCATGTGAGACTAATAGGTGTCAATCTGAAAGAAGGAGTCCATATAAATGACATTAAAAAAATATGGGCAGAAGTAATAGCATAAAACTTCCCAAATGTGAGGAAACAATCTGACATTCAGGTAACCGAAGCATACAGAACACCAAGTAAACTCAACCCAATTAAAAACACACTGAGACATAAAATACTCAAGATCCCAGAAATCCAGCACAAGACGTATATGCTGAAAGCCACTAGAGAAAAGAAGCAGATCACATTCAAAGGAAAACCAGTCAGAATTACAGCTGACTTCTCTTCACAAACCATGAAGGCAAGAAGAGCATGGAGCAGAGTACTTCAAGTCCTCTATGAAAACAAATTCCAGCCCAGACTATTATACCCTCCAAAACTCTCTTTCAAGTTTGATGGAGAATTGAAATACTTCCATGACAAAGAACAACTAAAGAATTTCATGATGACAAAGCCAAGCCTACACAGGCTCCTTCCTGAAAGATGTTCTAGAGAGAGACCAAAATGATCAGAACTCCATGAGTGAGATCAGAAGCAACCAACAAAATAGGGCAAACACTTAAACACAGGAGAAAAAGGAGTAAACAACCGAAGGTAAATAACATGGCAATCATAAGTGAATACATCTCAATTATAACAATCAATGTAAATGGACTCAATTCACCAATTAAGAGAAATAGACTGGCACGGTGGATTAGGAAATAAAATCCAACAATATGCCGTATACAAAAAACACATTTAACTCATAAAGACATTCATAGGCTTAAAATCAAAGGATGGAAAACAATACTACATGCCCTAGCACCTCAGAAAAAAGCAGGGGTAGCAATCCTATTCTCAAATTCAAACCAAGAATGATCAAACAAAATAAGGAAGGCCACCATATACTGGTTAGGGAAAAAATAAAAGAGGAAGAGGTAACACTCATAAATATGTATGTACCAAACACAGGAACAACCAACTATATTAAACAAATCTCAATGGACAAGAAAAATCTAATATCCAATACCACATTCTTAACAGGAGAACTTAACACACCCTTATCCCAAGAGGATAGGTCAACCAGACAAAAACTTAGCAAAGAAATGACAGAACTGAACCAGAGCTTGAAACATGTGGGCTTAGTGGACATATATAGAGTGTTCCACTCAAACACAGCTGAATAAACATTTTTCTCAACTGCATATGGGTCATTTTCTAAAATAGAGCACAATGCTTCTCCCTAGGTCATGTTTAAGAATATGAAAGAAAAAAGAAATTATCCCATGCATATTATCTGACCACAGTGCAATGAAACTGGAAAAAATGAAAAAAGAAATCAGAAAAACTCTCTAAATACATGGAAATTATACAACACACAACTCAGCAACAAATGGGTCACAGATGAAATTAAAGAAGAAATTCAACAATATCTACAATTCAATGAAAATTCCAGTATAACTTATTGGAATTTATGGGATACGATGAACGCAGTTCTCAGAGGGAAATTCGTATCTGTGAACTCACACATTAGGAACACAGAACGGGAACAAATAAACACCCTAATGCTGCACCTCCAAAAACTAGAAAAGGAAGAGTTAACCAAATCTAGAGCCCAAAGACAGGAAAAAATCATAAAGATTAGAGCAGAAATTAATTCGATTGAGACAAAAAAAAAAACAGTACAAAGAATTAAAGAAACAAAAAGCTGGTTCTTTGAAAGATTAAATATACTTGCTAAGCCCCGAGCTAACCTCATCAAAGAGAAGAGAGGAAAGAAAAAATTCAAATACAAGCAATAAGGAATGAAAAGAGTGTAATTATCACAGATCCAGTGGAAATTCAGAAGATTACCTGTAGCTACTTTTAGAATCTTTACTTTCACAGAATAGAAGTCACAAATGAAATGGACAGATCTCTAGAAAGGCACAAATTACCAAAACTGAGTCAACAAGATATAACCACTCTCAATACCTCAGTAATAGCCAATGAAATGTGAGATATAATACAAAACCTATTGACAAAGGAAAGTCCAGACCCTGAAGGATTCACAGCTGAATTCTACACGAAATTTGCAAATGATATAGTCTCTATACTCCTCAAACTCTTCAATAAAATGGAACAGGAAGCAATCCTCCCAAAATCATTCTGGGAGGCAAGTACTATAATGATAGCAAAACTAGAGAAAGATGAAACTATAAAAGAGAACTACAGACCAATCTCCCTCATGAATATAGATGCAAAAATCCTCTATAAAATCCTAGCAAATAGAATACAACAAATCATCAAGAAGATCATATGCCATGACCAGGTAGGATTCATCCCAGGAAGGCAAGCATGGTTCAATATTTGACAAATCTATAAATGTAATACACTATATCAATACAGCGAAAATTAAAAACCACATGATCATCTTAATTGATGCAGAAAACACTTTTGACAAAATCCAACACTCATTCACGTTCGAAGTCCCACAGAAAATTGGAATAGATGGCCTCTACTTCAATCTCGTAAAAGCCATTTATGAAAACCCAACAGCTAACATAATCCTAAATGGGGAAAAACTGAAATCTTTTACTCTTAGATCTGGTACAAGACAAGGATGTCCTCTATCACCACCCTATTCAATATAGTTGTGGGATCATATTTAGAGTGATTAGACAAGAGAAAGAAACAAAAGCAATAAAAATAGGTAAAGAAGAATTTAAATTGTCATTATTTGTCGATGACATGACACTTTACTTGCAAGACCCAAAAAACTCCACCAAGAAGCTACTAGAATTAATATAGAATTTCAGTAGCATAGCAGGTTATAAAGTCAGTACCCGAAAGTCAGTAGCATTCCTCTACACAGACAACAAACACATTGAGAGGGATATTATAGAAACAATACCTTTTACAATAGCACTGAGGAAAACGAAATTTCTTGGAATTAATCTAATTAAGAAGTCAAAGATCTTTTCAAGGAAAATTACAGTACTCTTAAAAAAGAGATCCTAGAGGATTTCAGAAAATGGAAAGATATTCCATGCTCCTGGACAGGAAGAATCAACATCGTGAAGATGTCCATACTCACAGAATTGCTATACAGATTTAAAGTAATCCCTATCACACTACCAGCCATACCTCACAGGGCTAGAGAAATCATTCCTAAATTTTATTTGGAACAAGAAAATACCTAGAATAGCAAAGGTAATTCTGAGCAACAAATACAAGGCAGGAGCCATTACAATTCCTGACTTGAAATTATACTATAAGGCTACTGTGATAAAATCAGCATGGTACTGGCAACAAAATAGACCTGAGGATCAATGGAATAGATTAGAAGACGTTGAAGCCTCTACAAACACAATCAGCAAACTTATCTTTGACAAAAGGGCCAAACACACTCACTGGAAGAAAGATAGCCTCTTCAATAAATGGTGCTGGAAAAACTGGCTCTCTACATGCCAAAACGTAAAACTTGACCCAGGTCTATCACCATGCACTAAACTAAAGTAAAAATGGATTAAAGATCTAAACATTAAAACAGAGAAACAAAATCTCCTGGAATAGAAAGTAGGAGCAAGTCTTGAAGAAATAGGTACAGGCAAAGAGCTTATGAACAAAAATCAAATCGCACAAGAAACACTTGAAAGAATTCACAACTGGGACCTTCTCTTATTGAGAAGTTTTTTCACATAAAAATTACAAAAAAAATGAATAGAAAACACACAAATTTGGAGAAAATGGTGACAAATAATTACAGAGACAAAAGTCTACTCTCTAGAATTTATGAACAACTAAGAATCACCAGGGCCCCAAAATTTAAAGACATAATCCAGAAATGGGCATCTGAGATGAACACACACTTCTCAGAGGATGAAATTAAAGAGGCAAATAAATATATCAAAAAATGCTCCATATT
This sequence comes from Octodon degus, assembly GCF_000260255.1. Taxonomy (NCBI): domain Eukaryota; kingdom Metazoa; phylum Chordata; class Mammalia; order Rodentia; family Octodontidae; genus Octodon; species Octodon degus. The sequence goes on along the minus strand of NW_004524705.1, from coordinate 5,880,384 downwards.
ACTAGCCATCCATGAAATGCAAATTAAAACATCATTGAGATATCATCTCACCCAAGAAAGAATGGCTACCATAAAGATATCAACCAATAACAAATTTTGGAGAGGCTTTGGGAAAAAAAAGAACCCTTCTCCACTGCTGCGGGAAATGTACAATGGTGCAACTGTTATGGAAATCAGTGTGAAGACGTCTTAGAAAACTAGGACTGGAAATCCCATTTATACCAGATATTCCCCTACTGGGAATTTTCTCGGAGGATCTGCAAACACCATATCATAGAGATATATCTGTACCTATGTTTATAGCAGCACAATTTGTGATAGCCAAATCTTGGAAACAACTAAGATGCCTGTCACCTGAGGAATGGATGAAAAAGGTGTGGTATTTTTATACAATGGAGTATTACCCAGCTATAAGTATGATAAACTCAAAGCCTTTATATTTAAGTGAATGCCACTTGAAGATATACTCATAAAGAAATAAACCAGACACACATGTGTAAATATCATATAGTTTCCCTAGAATAAGAACTCAAGAGAAGAAATACAAATAGAAAGGTATAATACAATTAAAAGGAATGCAAGAACTTGAGGACTAGATAATCAAGAGAGAGCAAGGAGAAGAGCTGGGAAACATGACAGAGGCAAGTCATAAAGTTATATGTGCAAGATGGGTAAGGCAATGATCCTGAGAATCTTCAAAAGATTTTCGAGTCTAGCAGTTAATTGGAAGAATTCTCACCCTGATTAAGTATATATAGTGACACCTGTGAACTAAGCAACTGCACTGAAGATGGCAATTTGTAAAAATGGGTTCATGCTTCGAGTGCCTATTATTCTGGTCTTCTGAATACATACTGCTTGTCATGACATGCCAGTTGCTGCCATGCTGTTCTTGGGTAAATGATTGTTTACAAAGGAAAGGGGTGGTGAATCAAGGCAGAAGACAGGAAAAGGAGTGTTGTAGGACTCTCCTGCTACAATGTTTTATATGGTTAGATTTCTGGATTTATGTGTAAACATATATAATTGTTTATTCCTATTTTTAAATATATTTTAATTTTTTACATGTTTTTTCAGCATATTCTGTAGGGATTTAAAGTTTAACATATCAATACTTGATGAAAAATACCTGTTCCATGTTATGCCTAAGATGTTTGATATTCAGACAGATAGTGAGGTTAAGCTGAACAGCCGTGGTTGTATCGTAATAACAATAAGCTTCTCTTCTGGAGTTTTAACAGCCTAAGTTTGCAGATCAAAAATTAGAGAAAAAGGAAGGCCACAAGGAAAGCCAACATTTTGGCTCTAGCCTTCCAAGGTCAATTGAGACTCAGGACATATGAGAACGTGTACTGTAACATCCTGTAACTGAGTTGTGTCCAGAATTTTCTGATCAAGGAGTTTATGGGGCCGAAGAGGAAAGTGATCAGTGATGTACAGTGTGCCTAAGGAGAGTCACATGAAGAGAAGACATTCTCTCAGGCTTTCACAGAGAGTGAATTGGCCAAGCAATGGCCGTGACTCATCCACATGGCTGACACTGACAAAGGATCTACAATCTGAAGTTCAGGGTCTCAGAATAAATCCTGAAGGTATTTGACTGACCTTATCAGATCTAAATGCAACCATTCTTGTTACATGGTTCTTGCTTTATCTTGGTGTTAACCATCCAGCAGAAAAGTATAAAAACAGAATATAATAAGTAAAGCCATGTTTTTATGTTGAGCTATAGGGCACTCAAGTCAAAAACTTCTGACATTGCCAGTGAAGTGGAAGACCCAATACTATTATGGACTACTGGACTATTTTGGAAAATTTGCTGAGTTCACACACCTATAATATTTAAATGATGTAACTAAACAAAAGAAGGGGATACAGATGAATGATCATTTTGTATCTGTGTATTCAATATAGGATAGGTATATAGCTACATTCTCTTAATTCAGTGAATAGAGTGATTTCTTCTAACAGTGTTTGTAAATAGGATATTATGTCTGCATCTTGTACAACAAATAACCTCTAGAAAGTCAGTATGTAATGTGTTAATTATTTTAACTTAATTATTTTAACCTACCAATTTGATTTGAAATTGTCTCATTGCTATTTATTTCTCAATAAAATTATGGAAAATAAAAAAAGAAAACTCAAAGGTTGGGAAAAATTATAACAACCTGTCCTCAGACAAAGGACTTCTATCTAGAGCATATAAGGAATTTTTTTAATAAAACATTGGTCTCCACAATTCAAACTCCCAATCCAAAAATAGGCATTTGAGGGGAATGTACGCTTCACAAATGAAGAAATAGAAATGGCAAATAAATGTATGAAAAAATGTTCAACATCTTTGGTAGTTCCAGAAATGTGAAATAAACCAATACTGTGATTCCTTTTCACTCCAGAACAAATGGATTTCATCAGAATGTCAACCAATAACAAATGCTTGGGACGTGTGGAGGGGGAAAGGAACCTTTCTCCATTGTTGGTGGTAGTGTAGACTGGTAAGACAACCATGGAAATCAGTGTGGAGATTCCTGAGAAAGCTAGGATTGGAGGTCCAATTCAAATCCGCTACTCTCATCCCAGGCATTTTTCCAGAAGAATTGAAAACATCATACCATAGTAATATACGTGTACTCACTTTTATAGCAGTGAAATTTGTGATATCTAGAACTTAGAAGCAACCCAATGCCCACCAACTGAGGAATGGATAAAGCAGATGTGGTATTTTTACATAATGGGGTATTATTCATCTATAAAAAGGATAAACTTGAGGCTTTTATTGGTAAATGGATTCAATGAGAAACTATTTTCTTAAGTGAAATAAATCAGACCCACATGTACAAATATCATATTGTCTCAGCAGTGTGAGAACTGAAAGCGTAAAAAATCTGAAAGGTACAACACATATTGTGAGGTGGCAAGAATCTGGCCAGTGGAAAGAAAAAACTGGGATGTGGAAAAGGATAAAAGAAAAAAAAGGAAAAAGATATTAATGTACATATGCCAGATAGTTTGGATAATTGTACTGCTGATTTTTGCTATTCTATTGAAAGGAGCAGTTGATGCTTTTTTTTTTTTTTCTTTTATAATTGTGTCTTCTCCCTTTTACTTTTTAACCAATTTAGCAGGTTTATATTGGTAATCTAAACAACTAATTTGAAGACAGCATTATGTAATACAACATTGTTGAAATTCTATTACTTTGTTTAATTAAACTTTTTGTTTCTAATATTTATTATATCATTTTCTATTTTTTAAGAAATAAATTTTTAAAATAAATGCATTATTGGAACTATTCTCTCCTCTTATGTCTAGTTTAAAAATCAATAAAAATTCTATTTTGAAATTTCAGAATTCAAGCATTGCATAGTATTTTCACTTTCACTAATAGTATAAAGTAATTATCAGGGCTGGGGAGGTAGCTTGATAGCTCAGCAGCACAAACCCCTTCCTGATCCCAAATTCGATCCTCAATACCACATGATGACCTGGTCCCAGAACCCCAGGTACACTGCACCAGCTATTAAACGAGGATTTGTGGCACACACCTGTCATTCCAGCACTGGGGAGGTGGAGGTCAGAGGACCACTATGAGTCTGAATTGCAAAGTGAAACCCTGAATCAATACAAAAAAAGTAATTATTGATTTGTAGTCTAATTTTTTTTCCAATTCACCTCTCTCATACTTGAAGGTATATGGAACTCTGGAATTGGTGATGCCACATAAATATGAGAAAGACTATGGTTGTTTACTGATGGTCCTAGAATTTTTCCCTTAATAATTATAAGGGAAAAATTATTAAGAATCTGTCTAAGTCTACAGATTCCCATGAGCTTGATAGATGGATCCAGTGAGGCACTAGACCATTAGAAAGTGGAGATGGTACAATGTGGTACTGGTGCTGTCTACATAACAAAGTTTAGTGAACAAAGTGTACTTTTATGAATTTCACAATGTGCAAACTTTTGTGATGATAATATCTATTTTTCTATATTTTCCTTAACTAAAATACAGTTACTTCTAAGAAGATCAAAATTTCCTGAGTGTTATAGTTTTGCTAATGTAAAGAAACTTTTACTTATCAATCTCTGTTGATGGACGATATTTGAATTAAGCAAAATGTCAGAGGAAGAAAATGAATTTATTTATTTATTTATTTGTATTTTTGGGAAGGGTCTACAGGGTGTTCAGGGTCTAACTGCTAGCTCAGACGCATAGTGATCTGCCTGTTTATAGGCTCACAAGATCTGAGATTACAGGTGCGCGCCACCATGCCCAGTCTCAATTGTGGTCTCAGCATGCCCTGGGGGCGGGGCTGGCATGGCAGGCCCAGGGATCAAACCCCTGGCCCCTGTGCCTTCTTTCAGGTGATTTAATCTGCTGAGCTATTTGGTTGGCCCTAAGAAAATGAATTTTAAAATGAGAAAATTAAATGATTAGCATTTAGTTTGTTAATTAAATAATAAATTCCAATTTCTTAAAGTCATTTTATGTAAGACTTTACTATGTGACTTCATGTACATTTTATGTCAAATTAAACATATGCTGTTCTTTCATATTTAAATAATTGAAATTATAATTTAAGATAATTAGTTTAATTTCAAAAGAACACATTGAATAGATTAATTTAAAATACTTAGTAGGTTTAAAGTGATATCTTTGATAATACTAAGCAGAAATGTGGAAAGATTACTGTAGCTCGATGGAGGTCATGCTTGTAATGCATTAATTTCTTCTTCACTATGCAAGGAAAGTTGGACATGTAGGTAGAATATTTGTGCATGCTTATAATCAGTTGATGCTACTTGGAAAGTCCTAATTTGGGTATTGTTTTTTGATTCATTTTTAAAGGTATCTCTGCTGTGGAATCTGTAGTAATATAACACCTTCTGTAACTACTATATCAACATAAGATGAGATAGTTGGAATGATGCTAGTATTTATCTGGTGATGTTAAATTGAGTCAGTTATGAATAATTATCTAGTACACGGCACAATGACGTTAGGGACTGGGAAGAAAATTATGGATAAAACAGTTCCTGTATTTTACACACACACACACACACACACACACACACACATATATATTTATAATACATACATGTATATGTATTATAATACATACATGTATTCAGATATCTATCATATACACCAGAAAATAATTGCTATGACATAAATATAAAGTCATAGAGGCACAGAGAGAGAAAATGCTAATGTATCTTATTTTTGTGCCATATAATTGCAAACCATTTAAGTATGTTTGTTTTCATGTAAAATGTTAGCACCTAACATACTGGTTTTCAGCGATAGCCTCTGCTAGTCTTATAACAGACCGGGAGCACAAGACCAACTCCTAATATTTCAAAAATGCAACTTGGCTGTGGGATATAATCAGTATGATCCCGATCAAAGTGATTTCCACACAACGGCTGCTGAAGGACTATAAATTCAATGTTTTTTTTTTTTTGAAAAACTGTTCAAGGACTTTAGCACTTGCAACTCAATGCAAGTTCTTGAAGTTGTTTCTAGAGTAGGGGATAGAACTTGACTGCGGTGCGTGGAATGTGAGCATGTTCTGCCTTTCGCTGCCCAGGTTCAACCCTGAGCAAAACTTGCATCTCAGGTAATTGCAGGTTGTACAGGATCTGTTCTGCACATACACTCAGCCTAGAGGTTCTTCCTTGAGCTGTCTGTAGTTCTTAAGTAGCATCTGTCATAGCATCTCTGAACCCACCATAGTGGATGGGCTGAAAATGAGGGGGAAGTTTTAATGTTACTGTTGCAGGTGCATTTACCAGAAAAGACTTTGTGGTACAAAATAGCTAAAGCAAACACTGCTATTTTACTTTGAAATGTACTTTTTTTTTTTAACCACTAACCCTTAAAGAAAGAAAAGTATTTCTTTTATAGAATCTATAAACCCTATAGAATTGTTTGTCTCTGAAGGTAGACTACAAAAACAGTAACTCCATTAAAGTTTAACATGTCTCTTCCTTTTCAGAACAAAGGTAAGAATTTTAACATCCCAGCTATGGGATCTTGGGTAAAATACAAATTGTGGGCCACACGGTAGTTTTCCTTAAAAACACGTGCAAACTGTATGAGTTCCTGGGCTTCCCTGCGCCACTTTCACGCCCGCCAGGTTGAGCCACAATCGTGGCCGCCTCGTTCTCCACTTTTCCTCTGGTTTCCCTTCCCTCGTCCCGTGTTCATCCTGTTTTACTTCCATGTAAATGAAGGCTCTAAAAGATTTTAAAATGTGATATTAAAAAAAAAATGACAACTTTTGCTATAGGAATATTGGAAAGGATTGCAGGATGGTGATTTTTGTGAATTTGGATGGAGTAGAGTTAACATGGCATATAAATGCGCAATTTTCTGCCTTTTCCTTGGTTATTAAAAGCAAGTAATGGCATGCTGAAAGTGTAAAAGTAGCTGAAAAATACAAAGAAGTATTGAATAACTATAGTGTCAAATTAAGGAGTATTAGAGCTTAATTCCACAGTTGTGAGATAGTGGTGGTAAACCCATGGCACGCGTGCCTCAACGGGCACAAAAGTCTCCCTTGGCACGCAAACAAAGTTGTGCTGCTTCAGTAACCAAACTCGGGGCAACAGCGCAGAGCCCATGCGCATGCCCAGAGAGGAGTAACGGTGTGAACGATGACATCACAAGAGGCTCGGGCACTGGATCTCTGAAAGGCTCGACGTCCCTGTACCAAGTGCAAACTGGTAGACAGGGTGGTAGTCTTCAAAAGCATGCCCCAACTTTTTAGCTCCCTTACTGTGTCCTGAAGGCAAGTAATTTGAACTTTGCAGGAAAAAGTGTTAAATACATTGCATAGTATTAAATGATAAAAATAAAGTAAATATCTTTGAACACACTCATGTTAAAATAGTTTAAATTTTTGAAAAAACAATACTTAAATAATGTATCTGCTAAGAAGCCCTACTACAAGAGCTAATTGTTATTAAAAGATCTCTTAAGTGTTTATGATTTGAGACAGAGTAGGGACAAAGTTAAGGTGTATTTAAATTTGATTAAAAAGTTATTTCAGCCTAAATTTTTCTTCATGCATCTAAATTTTGACTTACTAAAACATCAATTGCAAACTTACAAGCAGTTAATGCTAAATTCTCTCAGATGTTATTTTTTGCTTAAGAATAGCTATAAATGAAAAGACCTGTGATTATTGTATTTAATTTTGACAGTTTTTAAAAATTTTTCATAATAATTCCAAAGAACAACAATAAATAAGACACGTTTCCTTTCTTTGGAATCTTTCAGCTTTCTTCCACATTGCGTTCACTTATTGTCTGTCACTTTTATTGACATTATTTCTTAATGTTTTCTTAAAATAGTGGTTTCATGTCCCTGTTTCCCTTTAGTGTGTACTTTCTGTTTGAGAAATTGCAGATCTTTCATTTTCCATCCTGTATCCATTAGGCTTGTGATTCCCAGGTATCAATTTCTGACTATTTTTTCCTGAGCAGCACACCAATATTTTCAACTGCCACCTGTCTTCCTGGATGACAAGATGCATGTGAAGCTCAGCCGGGTGACAAGCAAGTGTATTATTTATCCCATTCATTGCCCCCAACCGCCCCCCAAATTCTGCTCAGTGGCATGCTTCCTCTCGACCTCACATAGGATTGTGTGCTCACAGCCTGAAGGTCAAGAAGCCACCAGTGTTTTATTTTTAGGTACTTTTTGTATTAATGATCAGTGAAAATGTTTCTTATTCTACTTTTCAAAATGTTTCTATAGTTTATTTTTTTTTACATACTCTGATTTGCATTGTTCAAAATTGCCTCTATGCTAATCTTAAAATGGCCTTCTACTTGCATTTCATGTCTAAACTGCTCCTTCTTATTCTGTAGGTTCAAGTCCAAATCATTAGAGGCCTATAAAATATATGCTTCTATCAAACCATATGGCAGGATTCAACAAAATCATCCTGATCTAGTGGTTCCAGCTCTAATTATATGTTTGCAATTTTTAAACTCCCACAGACACAGCTACATACCAAGCACAGAGTAGACAGATATACAAAGATAGGCCATAGTGAAAATACATGGAGAAACATTTTAAATCTTTATGAGATAAGTGCAAGACCTTGCTGAAAACAAGACCTTGCTGGTAAAGACAATCTATCATGTTATTAATACCACAAAATTAGCTATGACTGTCACGTAGTGGACTTCCAACTCGACCCCGGGGTACCTAAGCATAGTGTACTGTGTATAAGCAAAAGATGATGTGTCCTGGCACCTACGTTATGCTAACTACTACAACGAGTACTGTGGGACTCCAAAGTCACGGCATAATTATCCCCACATGAAACTTAACTAAGCCTCAGCAAAGCAATTCTCTAGTCTGCTGCCCCACACAGTTAATTTGGTGAACACAGGCATGTTCCTGTTTGTTTGCATCTTGAGAGAGTCCCTGCAACATTCACACAGAAGCATAACTTTCTGTGCAATAGAACTTGGAGCTAAAGTCTTGGGCATTAATTACGTCATGACACTCTGCATGTGTGGGATTAATTTTCTTTTTTTCTTTTTAAATTTTTTCCATAATTTAATTGAGAAACAAATAACAATGAGACAGTTTCAAATCCAATGTTATGCCTAAGATGTTTGATACTCAGACAGATAGTGAGGTTAAGCTCAACAGCCTAGGTTGTAGGGTAGTAACAGTAAGCTTCTCTTCTGGAGGGTTAACAACCTAAGTTTGCAGATCAAAAATTAGGGATTAATTTTCTTATAAAAGACACAGCACAAAACCATTATCCCTTTTCTCCTTTCTGTTGTTCTTTTATTTCTATCCTTTTGCCATGTGAGGACATGACATTTGTTCCCTCAAGCAGACAAGTCATTGTCCTTGACATTTTGAAAGGAGACTGGCTATTTACCTCATGTAAAATCTGACCAATAGCACCTTCACCATGGGTTCACAGCCAGGGGACTGTGACATGTGCAGTGTCTGCCCTGTGCAGCCATCTGTGATGTTTTACTATGGAAGCATAACTACACAGGGACAATTTGCCTACCATAAAAGTCAGTCTGTGGTCAAAACTGATATTTCGAAAAAAGGTCAGCTTATTGAAAATAAATGTTTATTTCTCTGGGTGAAACCCTAACTGAAGCTTTTTAAATGGAAGATGGCACTCCTTCTGTGTAATACACATCTATTTCCTTATGATGAAGCACAGCCTTCTTCATTGTAGAAATGCTCCATGAAGTAAGCAGCCTGACATCAGGGCCTGGATGGATGCTGGACTCCTCTGCTGGGAGCAGGGACAGCGGGTGCCAGATCAGCCTTTATTAATGGAGATGTGTTCTGTTGGGGCAATTTGTAGTCTCCATTCCTGCATCCTCAGAGATTGAGCCCATCATACAAACAGCAGGATGGCCAGACAATTAGACCAGTCAAGATCTGCAGGAAGCATATCTTTTCCATTTGATTTTTGAGTTTTTATTCTACTTAAATCATCCTTTTATAGTTATGGTACACACGAATATTTCACTTCTATTAACTTTTCCAAAAGTTATATATAGTTTTTCCACAGATTACCTTGGAGCAATTGTCTAAATTTGTTCTTTGAATCTGTGACAAACCAACAGTTGCCTGATTCCCTGTTCGTGAATTAGTGTCATCTCAGTCATTAAAATGTTTCTTTTTCCACAGGAAGTTAAAAAGTGGATGCAACGGTCACAGTAGGCACAGTCTTCTGTAGTCACTGCTTCACTGAGCTATGACTCAGAAGCAGATGCAGCGAAGCCACGTCCAGAAACTTCTCATGAAAGCATCAGTGTGAGTTTAAGAGCGGGTAATCAACAGAAGCAGCAGACACAGAGGTGTAATGTAAGTTTACTTGTTGGTTTAGAGCTACTGAGAAATCTTCTGAGATGTAGCACTTGCAGTGAGACTGGAGCGGAGCTTCATAGGTCTTATTTTAGTTCAGCAACTGTCATGGTACATCAGCCAGCTAAAGACCACATTTCAAGTGAACGATCAATTGCAGCAAAGGATCTCATGGATTTACTATAAATGCTAGTGCTCTTCACTCTGACTGCCCTACTGGCCTTTGTTATCCACATTATAGGTAATCTCTATCTGCCACAGTTGCTTCCTAGACTCTTTGGTTTTTAAGATTATAAAGCTTGCTGTTGATTTTCTGCTGTACATTACAGCTTTGCTAAAGCTGAACTTTCCAGAAGTTCTTTGCTTACATGGTTTTCAGTTAAATTTGGCTTGATAGAAATTTTCTTGAGCATTAGATTACAAAAAATTATTAGGAACAAATTACTGAATGCGGATATGGTGTGTGATCCAGGTAAAACTTCAGCTATTGCATGTTGTCTCAGGTGTTGGTCAAAATTGTTGGTGTAGAGCAGCAACATAACACAAAGCTTCTTCAGCTCCTGTCAGGTAGTTTTCTTCAACTCATAGCAGTTTTATGACAGAGCACATTGACTTATTTTGTAGGTGTCTTCATCTATTTTCTGTTGCTATAATTTATGAATACTTTATAGAGTAAAGGTTATTTCATGTGTCAATTTTGGAAGATGACCATTTCAAGTGGTACCAGCATCGGCTCAACATCTGGTGAGATCTTTGGATTCCATCATAATGTGGTAGAAGGCAGCACATGGTGCAACAGAGCAAACTTGCCAGAGATAATTCACCTAATCACGATGCACTTCCATGAAAATCTATTAGTGCAGTAGCCCATGAATAAATTTGTCTGCTCATAAGGGCAGGTGAGCCAGTCACCTCCCACGAGCCTCACCTCTCCACACTGCTGCATTAGTAAGAAAGTCTGCAGGACATTAATTTGGGGGACACATCCTTGTGATGGCAGCAAGTGACTGGCCTAGGCAGAGGTGGAAGCAATGAGAAATGAGCATCAGTCATGTGCGTAAAGCCGTGTGTCTTAGGATTCTTATTACCACTTCTGCATCAAGTGCCTCCTCTCTTTTCCCTGCCAACCGAGGGCTCCCTCGGGCTCTTCCTCAGATGCACAGGCAAACAGCTTCATGGAGAGGCTCAACAGGTGTATTCTGCACTCTGTGAGGTAGCAATGATTGCACTCCTTGAGGCTGCACAGTGACCGTAAGAGACCAGGCACTGTGTGATGAGACACAGATAGCAGGGCAGTGCTGCTCCCGCCAAGCAGAGATACATTCTTCTGGATGAACGTTGTTGCCAGACTGTTAAGGAAACAAACTGATGGGTAAGTAGCTACTATTTACCAGGGCTCCTACTTATTGGTTTCAGTATATGTATATTATGCAAAAGGAAGAGTGCAATGTTACTATTACCTAATTTGCAATAATCTATGGACTGTTTCCATTTTTCAGCTGTCATTGGAAGGGATCTTCTTGGAAAATTTTACTGAAATATACCTCATGCCCAGGGTTGGGGGCACTAGGAAAATTTTATGAGTTACTTATATTTATATTAATACTACAAATTCACAATATGTAAAGAAATACAATTTAAGTTCTAGGTCTTATGATATCAACTGTGAACTGGATTTGGGTGAAGACTGCACCAAGCGTCATTGCTTTGCAAGACCTGGCCTTGACTGCAACACCACTGTGGAGTTAAATGTTTCAGGAGTCAATGCTTAACTTCAGAGGAAGCATCTGATAGCCACTGGGGTTACTTTTATCTCATGCTCTGAAATGATCACCTTTGAAAATGTCTTCAAGTCATTGCTTAAAAGTCTAAGGGAAAAAAGCTCCTCATTTCTTTGTGGGAGGAGGCCATGGTTCTTCACGAGGCTGACCCAGGCAGTGCACAAATTCAAGCAAGGCCTGGGCCACTTCAGAGACCTAGCAAGATTCTGTTTCAAGATTGAAAAAATTACTAAGTATTTTAAATAATAAAGGGCTGAAATATAGGTCAGTGCAAAACATCTAAGCTTACTTCACTGTATCACACCAAGAAAAAAATTCACTCCTAATAATGATTGGTTACATAATATTTTAGGGTTGGGAACTAGGAAAGAAGTTCTGGATTCTCATCTTTTTATTCCACCTGGACATCAGCTTATAAACCTACACATTTTCAACTTAAAAGTATTAGATAGCATTCTAGTGGAATCTCCATGTTTTTCTTTTATAAGGACCTTTATTTACCATAACTCTCCAAAATATTGTAGGAAATATCTGCCCCTGAAGAACATTATTATAAGGGATTAAATTTTTTTCTCAGATTTCTTGGGGGAAGGGAAAGGATTTCCTTATGTAGTTCAGGCTGGCCTTAAACTAGGTAGACTACACTAGCCTCAAACTTAGAGCGATCCTCCTACCTCAGGCTCCGTAGTGCTAGGATTATAGGAGTGTATCATGCCGTTTTTCTCAGGTTAATGACAGTCTATAGCCATTAATATCCCAAAACATCTTTCCTTGTTGCACTTAATGTTTCTTCACTGTTATTTTCACTTGACATGGAAAAGCTACCAAAGAGCCATGGAAAAATGCTGGTATGTCTTTCATCAATATTCTGTGTTGCAAGACGATTCTAGTATAGGTACAGTTGTAAAAACCCTCACACCTACAATGCTTTGAAGCTGAAGGATTATATCTTTCAGCTAAAAATGAAGGATAATAAAAATGTATTTTCTAAGAAGGACGCCTGAGCATCAGCATAAATGTTTTGAGAGTTAACCTCTCTATGCTTCCTTAGATGGTCACTTTGTGTCCCCCAGTGTCACCTCTTCCTCAAGGCACATAGTACTACAATTTAGCACAAAAATCTTGGCTGGGTTGAGTTCCCCTGTGACACAATTAAGGCCTGGGTTTGTTACAAAGCCAAACATTCCTTGAAATTGCAAGAAATAAGAAATTCCTTCAGCACTATCATAGAGGCAGTCTGATTTTTTTGTCCTCACATTGAACATACTCTATACTCTCGGGAGTGGTTGTGTCCTGTCAGAATATCTGCAGTGGTCAGCCCGGTCTTTGTAACTCAAGGCCACAGTTGCTTGGCTTCCAATGCTTTGGCTCAGTTCTGCAGCCCACTGTATTGGTGATTAACAGAGCAAAGCAAGTTCTGGTGGGTCAGCACTGACCACTTGATACCCCTCCAGCAAAGATGGCATTGTGTGCTTTAAAATATGTTAGCAATCCAATGTAAGTTACCATTTGTTAAATATATTTCTTGTAGTCATACCTAGTTCTAATAATCTCAGTAATCCCGAAAGAATGCAACTGACCTATTTTAAAGGATAGCTAAATAAGTTTTTGGAAAAAAGATTTACTGAGATGAACGTAGAGCTAAGAAAGCCAAAGAGGATCTTGAAAAGTTTTCAAACAACACGGAATAGTTTGCTTAAACTTTTTCTTAGGATAGAGAGGACAGTGCCTCAGAAATGCAGCCATTGCAAAAGGCGGTCAAGATGTTCTCTTGCCTCTAGAGCTATGGATCTGTTCTGTAACCATGGCTCCCTTGTAGGGCAAATACACGTTATGAAGATCGTCTCTGTCCAGATTCTGAATTCATGCTGGCAAAGTCTGTTGAGTATATTTAATCCAAGCCCGGAAGGAAAAAAGACCAAACAGGGAGTCAGTTTATAAAGTCATTCTGTAGAGCACAGAAAATAATTTTGTGTGTGTGTGAGGAGGGTGTTGTTCAAAAGAATAAAACAATACACACACACACACACACACATACATGCACAACAAAAAACTTGCTACGTAATAACATATATATATATACTCAGTATTTAAACAAAAGTTTCAGGGTCAATCTAAATCATATTGTTTTGGTGCAGTTTAACACAAAATAGTAAGTTTCATTTTTAGAACAATTTCAGGTTCAAACATAGGAAAATTGAACAGAAAATTAAGCACTTTTGTTACCCCCGCCACCCCTTGTGCAGGAGTGCACATTGCCTTCTAACAAACTGGCACTGCTGTGGCTTCACCTTTTTAAAATTGGTAACCCTACATAGGCATTTCATTGTCACCACAGATCCTTAATGCACAGGACAATTATTTGATCATTTGTTATGACTTGCATCCTAAATATTCCCCAAAGCCTCATGCTTTGAAGCCAAGGGCCCCAGAGAATGGCAGAGCAGGGAGGGGAGAACACTTCAGTACCTGTGGCCAGGTCACTGGGATATGTCTCCAGAAGTCCTGACCCTTTCACTATCTCATGTCCTCGTCACCAGCCCCACCATTCCTTTCATGACACTGAGCTCTGTTCTGCCAGGCTGTAGCCCATGCCCAACAGTGTTACATACCCATGGCCTGAAAGCTATAAACCTGTGAGCCAAAATAGATGATTTCCCTTTTGCAATTGTTTATCTCAGATATTTTATCACTGGCAGTGTTATGGTTTATGTCTGGTTGTCCGCACAAAGCCTCGTGCAGTCAGGGGAGTCTTCTAGAGTTTGTGATTAATTTATGATCCAATGAAGAGATTATGGGTGTGAGAGATAGCCCACCCTAGTGGGAAATCTGTATACATATGTTAGGAGGGAAGAGTGGCTTGCTAGCTGCTGCAGCTGCTGCTTTCTATTTTCTTTGCTGTTTTCCACCGCTGTGAACTGCTGCCCTCTACCATGTACAACTCTGCCTTGGAGCAATCTGAGTATGGACTGAAACCTCCACCAATCATGAGCTAAGTAAACCTTTCCTTCCTTAATTCATGATGTTCGGTATTTTGTAACAGCAATGAGGAAAAAAGTACCTAAAGCGGACAGATGGAGAGCTAAACTGCTGAGTATTCTAAGGGTTTTAGCCAATGTTAATCGCACGGACTGTGCCTTGTGTGATGCAGAGCAGCTCCATGGCAGAGAGTACTAATAGATAGTAATAATAATGATAGTGATAACAGTACCCATCATTATGTATCTTCTCCCAATTTATACACTCCTTTCTCATCCCATGAAAGGGGTGTCTGAGGTTTGTATCTTTAAAACGCTATATAGCTGGAAACATACATTACAAAGCCATTTCTGATATTTTCCCTTAGTAATACATATTTAATACTTCACATGGTTTCCTAGCTGTATAGTTATTTTAACAATGATTAATATTTTATTTTATTTTTACCAACACAAAAGGAGCTAATTCATTCATTTATTTTTTCAATTATTCCAACCAATGCAGTAATTTATTTTTTCCATAATTTTATTGAGAAACAAATAGCAATGAGACAGTTTCAAACCAAATTTGTAAGACAGTTTCAATAATTAACACATTGCATACATTCTTCCTAGTGGTTAATTGCTATACTAGATGTGGACATGATATCCTATTTACAAATACTATTAGAATAAATTGCTCTATTCATTAACAGAATGTAA
>NW_004524705.1:5858481-5863375 GCF_000260255.1 Octodon degus | reverse complement strand
TTGGGTGATTTCTTTATGGTAGCCATTCTTTCTGGGGTTAGATGATACCTCAATGTTGTTTTAATTTGCATTTCATGGATGGCTAGTGATGTGGAGCATTTTTTCATATATTTATTCGCTTCTTTAATTTCATCCTCTGAGAAGCGTGTGTTTGTCTCGGATGCCCATTTCTGGACTGGGTCTTTAAATTTTGGGGCCCTAGTGTTTGTTTTTTAGTTCTGTATAAATTCTAGAGAGCAGACCTTAGTCTGCATACTTATTTCTCATGATTTTTTCCAAATTTGTGGGTTGTCTTTTCACTTTGTTGGTATTTTCTTTTGACGTGAAAAAAACATCTCAGTAAGAGCAGGTGATTAATATTTTATTGGCTCAGTTTACCACCTATTATTCATTCTATTTGCCTTTTCAGTACCTCTCAGTTGCTTCTAAACACGTGCAGTGAGGAATAAAGCTACTATATAGACAGTTATGCAAGTTTTTTGTGTGAGCATGTTTTCAATTCATTCAAGTATAAATACCAGAGGGCATCACTGTAAATTTTATTTTATGGGTGCTATTATTATTAACATTATTATAAACCTATTAACAAACTCTCTGCCAAATGACTTCACCTTATTGCCTTCCCCAAGTGCATGAAAGTTCACTTTGGTAGGATGTCTGCTTGTCTATCTTTAAGCATTTTTTTTTCCAGTACCAGGGATTGTACTCAGGACCCTGTGCTTGCCAGGCAAGTACTTATTATACTGAGCTATCTCCCCAGCCCCTATCTCTGAGCATCTTAAGAATGTAAATACCCTAACCTAAACTCATTCCTACCTTTCTAACTGCATGTACATAGTGAAATAGCTAAAATATAGTCTGTATGATTTATTAATTTCTTATACGGGAGTCACATTCAAAGTAGCAAATGTGATTCGGGTTGTCAAATGTTTTCATTTCTCTTCTGCAGATTTCTAAACAAGCTAAAACAGCAGTGTCCATTGTATTATGCAAATGTGCATAGCCTCTTCTTATCTTTTGTATCTCATATTGCTTGGGACCTATAAATACTTAACTGAGTATATAATCCCAGTAAATTTTGCTTTACTATTACTAACAATATTTTTGTAAAAGCGTTGGGGATGGGGATACAGTTCTGTGGTTCAAGCGCCTGCCTGGCAAGCACAAGGACCCAGGTTCAATCCCCAGTACTACATGCCATGCCTACCCTGGAACCCTGAGCGCCTGGTGTGGGTCACTGAAACCAGGTGTGTGATGCATACCTGTAATCTGAGTGCTGGGGAGGCTGAGACAAGAGGATCACTATAAGTCTGAGCTGTGGAGCAAGATGCTATAGCAAATAAATAAATGATTTTTTTTTAAAAATTGAAAAAAAAATGAAAAGCATTTACTTCCAAGTTTGTTATATTATATCATTGTCACTTACTTGCAATTCTGTTCTAATATTTTGCTATTTTAAAAATGTCAAAATTATTATAATTTTGTTATTGCACCTTAATGAATTAGTTGAAGTTCATTAAATTGTAAACTAAAAGAGAAACTTTTGGATTATCTATTATTCCTGTTCACTTTTTTTTTTTTTAAATTTTAATGTATTTGGTTGTTGCAGGATCTCACTACAAAGCTCAGACTTGTAATGATCCTCCTGTTTTCAGCCTCCCAGCACAGGGATTATAGTCATGTGCCACCAGGCCTGGAACCGATTGCCAGCTCAGTGCGCCTGTGAGTGGGGCCTGCCTGGTGCCTGGGATCCAAACCCAGCCCCTGCACTTGCCTAGGGAGTTGCTAAGTCAGCAGAGCCATCTCGCTGACCCTCCCTGTTTATTTTAAAATTGAAACATATTTGAAAGTCACACATTTAGATAGCAGTGATACTTTTTAGAAATAACAATATTTGTAAACATAATTTTGGTTGTACTGGAGTAAATGTCTAAAACTTTCATCTTTTTAAGGAAATGGGAATAAAGTTTGTGACTATGGACAATTGTGGGTTTTACCATGCTGTCGTGGCCTGCTGGCATCAGACCAAGCTGAACACTTGTTCATAAGCAGAAGCTTGAGCCCCAGGATGAGGATAAAATTAACACAGAACTTTAAACTTCATTCGTTAAGTTTAATGACACACTAAAATATAATTAAAATGTAACTAACAGCTTACTTTAGAAGCCTGTAACCAAATAAAAAAAAATTGGAAAAGAGACAATTCAAAGGTAAAAGTAATTTTCTTATTCATTTTAATGAGAAAAGAAAGATAAAATAGCAATGAAACAGCTTCAAATCACATTAGTAGGATGGTTGCAATAATTGATACATTGCATATTGTTGTCGTCACAGTAGTTATTCACAGCAAAATATGTAGACATGAAATCTTGTCTAAACAATATTAATACAAACTTTTATTCTCAATGCACTAAGAGAAAGTAGCTGTATATCTATCCTAACTCTCTTGTGTATACATGCATATTTTTTTGCCCAGTAAAGAACCGTCTTTTATTTACACTTTTGTGAAGTTAAGGACGCATGATACTAGGTCATCTAGCAGCAGATAGCTGACCTGAACCAGACAGGATGTTCATCTCAGGAGTGAGGTAGCTTGTTTGCTTTAGGCACTGGGCCAAGTCCCATCTACAGATATTTGATTGATTTTCTAACTACATGGCTCCCTACATACCCCCTGCTTAATTGTGTTTTGTCAGAGATGGGTGTTCCACTGCAGTTAGAGAAGCAGCATTTGGAGAAGACTTTAAAGGGCCTTTTCATATTTGAAGCCAGTCTAAAGATTGTTGGTACTTGAATTCAGCAAAACAACCCAATATAGTCCAATAGTTCCTAATAGTACTGGGTTATCAGCAGAACTGGCAATTGTCAGAAGTTGTTTACTTGAGCCTTTTACAGCTGCTGGGGAGGCTGAAAACAGGAGGGTCACTATGAGTCTAAGTGGAATAGTGAGACCCTCTACCAAATACATAAATCAAACATAATGAAATAACAATAGTAATAAACAAATAAAGTAAAATATGACTTTAACATATTCTTTCTGTATATAATTGTAAACATTTGTTGGCCTCCTGCCTCAGCTTGAAAAAGTGCTATTTTGAAACTACATAGGGCTTTAGTAGTACAATTTGATGGAAATGTTCCTGTCTCTCAGAGAAGTTCTGAGCCTGTTAGTTGCATGTGATCCCTTCTGCAGTGCTTCCTACTGCTGTGTGGGGCCTGTGGCAAGGATGGTTCTTCCCTTGCTGTTGGCTGCTGAGTAAGATCTGAATCTATTTAATTAGAAGAGGATGAAGGTTTGAGGAGGAGAAACAGACCTGCTCATTTATATAGGCTTCCTGTGTTTTCCTTTTTTAAAAAAAAATTATTGAGAAACAAATAGCAATGAGACAGTTTCAAAACTGATTAGTAGGGCAGTTTCAATACATTGCATATAGTTGTCTTAGTGGTTATTCATTGTACAAGATGCAGACATGATATCCTCAAACATCATTAGAGCAAATCTTTCTACTCATTGAGTCAAGATCGTGTAGCTGTCTATTTATCCTATTTTTTTTTGGTGTAACCTGAACTCAGGCCCTTTTTTTTGGTGTAACCTGAACTCAGGCCCTTGCACTTGCCAGGCAAGCACTTATTCTACTGAGCCATGTCCCTGACCCAATCCTAACTATTTTGAATACGCAAATATAAAATGGTTGTTCATTTGTATCCCCTTTTTTGTTTAGTTTTGTCAGAGAAGGGTATTCCATTGTCATTTAATATTGTAGGTATGTGAATTCAGCAAAATATTCTGATATAGTCCTGTAGTCCATAATAATAGTGGGTTTTCTGTAAGACTGTCAATGTCAGAAGCCTTTTACAACTCAGCCTATTAATATGGATTTGCTTTTTATACTTTTCTGCTGCATGGTTAAGACCAAGATAAAGCAAGACCTATATAACAAGAAATGTAGCTTTTGTATCTGATAAGGTCAGTCAAAACCCCTTAGGATTTATCCTGAAACCTTGTACCACAGTTTGTAGATCCTTTGCCAGTGTCAGCCATGTGGATGAGTCACAGCCATTGCTTGACCAATTTGCTCTCTGTGAAAGCCTGAGAGAATGTTTTCTTTCCAGGTGACTCTCCTTAGGCACACTCTACATCATTGATCACTTTCCTCTTGGCCCCATAATCTCCTTGATCAGAAAATTTTGGACACAACTGAGTTACATATGTTACAGTCCAGGTTCTCCTATGTCCTGAGTCCTTACTGACCTTGAAAGGCTAGGGCCAAAATGTTGACTATCCTTGCAGCCCTTCTTTTTCTCTAATTTTTGGTCTTAAAACTTAGAAGAGAAGCTTCTCCAGAAGAGAAGCATATTTCTATTACCCTACAACATAGGCAGTTGAGCTTAACCTCACCATTTGTCTGAAAATCAAACATCTTAGGCATAACATGCATCAGGTACTTTTCCATCAAGTTTTGATATGTCAACTTTTAAGTTCTTACAGAATATGAAGAAAAAAAATTAAAATGTAAAACAATATTAAAAAAATTAGGGATAAACAGTAGCACCTCACTCTCACAGTGGGAACTCTTGCCTGTAGCAATAGCTGGATTCAACTCTCAGTGTTTCCAGTAAGAGAAACCTTAGTTTCATTGTGTCCTTTTAGCGTTGGTGGTACCACCTGGTTCCAGGATTACTTTTTTAAAAAATACAACCTTAATTTGATCCTGAATACACAAATGAAAGTTTTCCATAATATATTGATTTGCTATTAATTACCTACACTAGTCTATTGGGGCTGCTTTTACAAACTACTGGAACCTCGGTGGCTTATGAAGAGATTCATTCTTCACAGAACGGGAGATCTGGTTAGGACCTGCTTCCCTTTCTACAGGTGGGTATCTTTTCA
>NW_004524705.1:5825778-5856881 GCF_000260255.1 Octodon degus | reverse complement strand
TTTTTTTCCATTGTTCTTTCATCTCATGTAGAAGTAAATTTTATCAATAGTAATTTTAGCATTTTGCTTTAAAATATTGTCAAGCAAATCACATTCAATTTTGAAGTTGACAAAATAATGAAGATAATGACTTCTTACAAATTATCATGAAATTGCAGTTATGTAACAATAAAATTGACATCATAAATTAAATGCTTTCTTGCTGTCAATCTGCTACTGCAGAATTCAGGAGGAAAGGTTACCACGAGTTCATCATGTATTGTGTTAGATTCTAGCTGTTTTATGGAAAGGGCTACATTTCAATTTTAAAATCCTCCAGGTTATGTAATATTATTGCTCTTAAAAATGTGGTTATAAAAGTCAAAATAGTTCTTGATTTTCCTGTTGACATCAAGAGAACATGCAAAGCTGAACTCCTAAGACAAGGGAAAAAAATTCCCATATGTCAAACACCCAGACTCTCATCTTTACATAACTAAGGAATCATGATAAGTGTTCTGACTGAATAAGCTGGAATCATCCAACAGGTTTGCATGGAACTACAGGTAATCTTTAGTGATTGTTTTGCAATTTCATTTGAAATGAACCCTACTTTTTCTAACTCTGTCTGAAATCTTTGGACCTAAGTGGAAATTTTTAGGATTTTTAAGAGAGAACAGTAAAGAAATGAACTCAACTGATGCCATTTTTCTTCAAGAGGTCATGGTAAGTATTAACACATCTTTTAAAAACATTTCTCTGAATAATTGTGGGTCAGTAGAAGTCCACACTACTTCTAGAGCTGACATCAGTGTTGATGGAATATCTGAGCGACATGAATTACAAGAATATGTATTTTTTTAATTGAGAATTTTCTGTGTGGCACTATTCCCAGTGTTTTGCTTCAGTTGACTGATCCATTTATCTCATTGCAGCTATACTACTCTCATGATTTCAATTTTATTAGTTAACATAGGTCCAGAAACAACTTACCCCTCATTTATGCTCAGCTATTGGGCCTTTATAGTGTCAGATTAGGAGCCAAGAAATCACAGCATTCTAGTATATTGTTTATCATATTATATCCTTCAGATTTTCACTAACACACTATGTGGTGCAGGAGACCAACTACAGGAAGCACTAAAGAAACACCATTCAGGATGCACAAAGGTGAAACACTTCTTGCAAAAAGTTTCAGGGACAACATATTAAAACATCAAGCCTTTTGCTTCTGTTTATATTCTTAGCACCATCTATAATTTTTGAGATAATCTTTTCATTATTTCTTATTATTTTTCATTTCTTCTGATTAAATATTCGAGTGCTTTCACAGTCTTCAAGTCAGGCTTTTTTCTTTTGACTTTATCTTTTCGACTTTTGAGAGTTGTGAGTTTCTTCCTTTGACTTGCTTAATATTTATTTCCAAGATTTCTTTTTGAATCTTTTCATGACCTCCCTTTCTTTTAAAGTACTCTTTCTTGTCCTCAACAGCCTGTATTTATTTCTTCAGCTCTTATTTGTGACTTCTTATTTCTATTCTTTATCCTTTTTTTTTTTCTTTTTTGAGGGTGATAAGAAGAAATTGAACTCTGGACCTTGCTCTTGCTATATCCCCAGCCCCCTTATTTGTGATTTCCTTATGCTTATTGGTTATATCAGTAATTCAGCTTGTTACCCATTTCTCCCTTGATTTCTCTAAGCACCTCAACAATCAAGATTTTTTTGAATCTGAAATTTATTAGCTTCTGTCTGTTGTAACAGTTTTGGGGGGAAGTTAGGAATATTCATAGGGGCCTTCTGTCTAGTCTTCTCACTATTGTTGCAGTTCTGTGTAGAGGTTTGCACATCATATGAGAAGACTGTCTCTTCCTATGTCACACAGGCTCTGCATGGTGATCTCTTTCTGATATGCCCAGGACTGTACATGTGTCTCTGTATGACAGTCTCCCACTACCTTCTGAATGCTAGGTTAGGCATGTAAGACTGTTTTCAAGAGGAGACAAAATACCAGATACAACAACCATTGGAAAGAAATTCTTTTATAGAATCAGATAATGAAGTATTTGTATTAAGAGCTCTATCATTAGAACAGCAATAAAGCATCACCTCATACAAAATTGAATGATATTTATATTAAAGGGAGAAAAAAGGAGAGAAAAAGAAATTGAGATAAAAGAGCAATAAATGGGAAAGAGAAGAAATTATGTGGGATAAAGTATGGAAAGCCAAGAAAAGAAGAGTTTGTCAACACAAATGAGAGAAGAGTTAGGGAGATTATATCCAATCATTGAAATGACAGTACAATTAAATTAGATGTCACTAAGGAACATCTATTGATGTGGGTGTATGTGGCTGGAGAAGCAGAATAGGATAGAAACCATGGGGGGGAAAAAAGATCAATCAATCTATCTGTCTGTCTATCTATCTATCTATCTATCTATCTATCTATCTATCTATCATCTATCCAGCTTAATATAATGAACAATTCAAAAGAAACAGAACACAAGAAAAGAGACAAAACAATAACCTTGCTTTGTTCTTGGTTAGAATTAATGGGCTACTGTCAAAGCAAAGTCTTTAGGCTGCAGTGGTCAGGCTGCTCTGGTGACCTTGGGATCCTGGCTGGGCATTCGGACATTTCTGTCTGGTGTGCATGTCAGCTCCAGTTCCCAGACCACGCTTCTGACCCAGTCCCACAACTTGTTCAGTCTGGTCACAGTCACCTCTCTCTCAGACCCTGGGGCCTTGAGCTCACCTCTTGCTTGCCTTCTCCTGGAGCTTTCTTCAGCCTGTAACTCAAGGGGCCCTTGGTCTTGGTCAGAAAACAGCACCCCAACATAGAGTGTTTTACTGTAGTCCATGCACTTTAGTCTTTTTACTAACCCATAGCAGGGTAATGAACTTCTGATGTTTTTCCTCTGGGATCATTGTAACTGCTGCTCCAGAGTTTGGGCAGGAGGTTGTTGTGCCCATTGTGCTGCCCTTGCCACACCCTGTGCCACAAGATCATAGTAAATATTAGTAGCCAAATGAAATAAGTTGCACATAAACCAAATCTTTAGAATCATGAATTATTTTTATAGTTGTAAAGGATTTCCAACTTAAAAAATTTGGAAGTTAATGGGTTAGAAAATGCATTACATATTTCTTCTGCATAATAATGTATCTTTAATGAGCATGATATCATGGGCATTTTTGTAAGATAGTCATATACTTTAGAAAGTATTTAGAACATTTATACTTAACTTATTTATAAAAATATTTCTACTTAATTCATTTAACCACTTGAGTCTTCAATTCTTAAGAATTTTGAGATATTTTATGAGTTTTCTCTTTCTGTTTATTTTTCCATTTGATTTTCAGTCTAATGTTATCTTCATGAGTAATTTATTGTAAAATATTAGATATTGTATATTAAAAATTAGATATAACTAGAGTCTTTGATATGTCTTTGTCCAGAGGATATATCCAAATTCAGCCAGCCAGCAAGATTAAGAAAGAGGGTTTGCTTTCAGTTGGAGAGATGCCTCAATTATTTTTGGTGTAGAGATTAGGGAACTAGGATGAAAGGCTGTACTACTTCTCAGAGTCCATCTACCTTAGGCCATTACATTAGTTAGTTCAAATTTGTGCTTTCATTTTTTATGGATTGCCTACCAGATTAGTTCAGATTCTCAGCCTCATGAAGACTTCAAATACCTTAAAAGTAATAATAGCATTGAATCTTTTTCCTCATTCTCCTCCTGCCCCACCCTTTGTTCTTCTTGTTCTTGTTGTTGTCCTCCTCCTCCTCCTTCTTCCTCCTCCCCTCCTTTTCCTCCTCCTCCTTCTCCTTTTCATTCTTCTCCTCCTCCTTCTCTTTTTCATTCTTCTCCTGCTTCTTCTCCTCCTCCTGCTCCTTCTCCTCGTCCTCCTTTTCCTCCTTTCCCTTTTTCTTCTCCTTCTCCTCTTCCATTGCTTGCTGGAAACTTTATCCTGAATGTCCCCCCACCAATCAGTTACTTCTGTTAGCTATTTAGCATGTTTCTGAAATCTCATTAGAAATGCTGTTGAGACACTAGCTCATCTAGAACCGCTCAACACAAAACTTTACATGGTTGTGTAATGATTTCTTGGAGGAGAGCCAATATTTGAAGTCCCCATCCCTTCCTACATTGTTTTTCTTGCTTCTTTGTACTTCTCATTATACATATTGTTTCTGAAACACAGCTTTTTCCCACTCTCATATGAGTTAAGTATCTTTTTTTTCTGTTATTGTCTGACAGTGTCAATAAATAACAAGTAGTCTTAGTGGGTTTGCAACCAAATATATTGCCCATTAAAGTGAGATAGTCCTGAAGACAATCACTAGTAATCAGTCATCAAATTACAACAGAAAATGGAAGGAAACCTTCATAACTTTTAGAAATAACACGTTGCTGCTATAACCCTCATTGGATAATTGTTCAATGCCATTTACAGGGAATATTGATTAAAATGGCATCATTTCACCCAGGCATGAGCCACGGGCTGTTTAGTGTCTATGGGAAGAGAGTCAAGGAAGATTATAATCCATTGCTCTAATTCCTCTGTCAAGATGCTTTCACTACGTTTATGATTTTTAATAGCATTCAGAAATATTATGGTCAAATAAGAATCAGAAAATGTGATGAAACATGAGAGGAAAAGAAATTATATTTTGTTTATCTACAAAGCAACATCAGATAAAAAGAGCAAATAAAAAAGAACACAAATAACATAACTAGATTATATCTTGTATTATAATCAGATTTACATCATAGTGTAGAATTGTGCATATTTTTATTAGCAAGATGCTTGATATACCAATTATAACAAATAGTCATATTAATGTTATGAATAAAAATGAAACTATGTTTTCAGGTAAAATAATAACTTCTTAAAGAAAATACCATATACCAGAATCCATCACTATTTTCCTGAGATTAAAGAGAAGAAAGAGCTAAAGGTGAGGGAGACAAAGAAGCAAAGAAAGAAAGGGAGACAATTGGGAAATAAGCCTGCTTCCAAATAATAGTCATAATTTGAATGTGAAAAATACATCTTAAAAATTCATGCAGTCATAGTGAATTCACAGATCTCACTAGAAATGTCATCTGTACAAACACAACTATTTTGCTTGACAGTTACTGTTAACATAATTTATATCTTAAGTGTACAAAAGGGCTTACATTTGAAAAAAAATGAATACATATTATAGGACAATCGATGGATTAGTAAAATAATACTTTAAAACAATATGAAATAATGCTATTAATATATGTGAGACATATGTAAATAAAATGAAACTCTAATGATTGAATTGTGAGCCCAACGAAATATACTGAAACTATGTAGAGCAAAATAAACATGATACAAACTACACTCAGAGTGACAGATTGAGTTACGTGGCCCCGCTGCCCAACTCCCGTTTCTTCTGCCTTCTTTGCAGGTGGTTTGCGGTCTCTATTCCTGTACACGGGTGTGGAGACAGCAGCGACATCTTGTCCACGTTGGGTACTGATTTGGAGACCCAGCGGAAGCAGCTCCAGCTACATGAAAGAAATCTTCCTTAAGGTGCGAGCACAGATTATTTTTTAAAATGGAAGAGCCATGTCCTCAAGATTTACAACTTAAGTGTACAGGGGAAAAGATTTTGAGTTTAGCTGATACTGCTACTACTATTACTACTACTACTAATCAATAATATTGATCTTAATCTGTACTGGCGTATCAATTTTAATAGAACAAAATGAGTAAATAAGGAGCTCCAATGTTGTATTTCTCTAAAGACATGCACACACACACACACACACACACACACGCATGCACACACGCACGTGTGTACATAAATATATAGCAGAAATCAACAAAAAGACCTTAATCAAAGCTCTGGGGAAAAAGTTTCACAGTAACAGAGCAAAGTTAATTGAAAGATATAATAAAAATGTGGGGAACATCAGTTTTCTTTACTCCTTTTCTTAGCGGTAGACTGAGGATTGCAACATTTGTGATCACTGTGGATCTCCGAATTTGTGAAAGGAAAAAAAAAAGCACACATTAGAGTTGCTCATTAATTTTTGGGAATTCTGTATTGATTTAATTTTCAAGCTGTCTGAAGAAGGACCACAAAAGGCCATCTGTCTCAATTTCTCCTATCTTGGGCAGGGGAGATAACTCAGTAGACTAAGTGCTTGGTTGGCAAGTGGAAGGCCCTGAGTTCAATCCCCAGTTACACACACACACACACACACACACACACACACACACACACACACAATCAATTTCTCCTATCCCAAAATACAGATAAGGCAGAAAAAAAATAATTTGCCATTTTTTGTAATAATATAAGACCAAAAAATGTAATAGGAGCAAATTGTTGCTGCTTGGAAATAGAACAAAGTAGATTTTTATTTGGGAAATTAAGGCATTCAAAAGTAATCTTTTTTAAACTTAATTTTATTTTTGTCTTGAAGAGTAAAAACAAAAGCAAGAACAAAAATCAGAAGCAAAGACAGAAACAGGGCAACATTCAAAAATACATATGTTACAGATTTTCAAAACAAGAATAGCTGATCAACAATGGTTGATATATTATCTATTTTTATTGTCTAATCTGCTGCTCAGATTAACAGATATAGTTATGTACAGACATATGATTGAATCTTGCCCTTTGCTTTCAAAAAAACCTTAAATTTTTGTTCTTGTCTCCCTTATTTTCTTTTTTACCTTTTTCAGAAATTTATTTTAAAGATCAATAATTGATATGAGGTTAGAAATTATACATATTTAGAAGACAAAGATGACAGGTTTTCAGGCATGGTTTTTCTATTGCACATTGTTGTCTTTGATTCTCTGAGGAAGAAATACAAGAGGCAAATAAATACCTGAAAAAATTCTCCACATCTCTGGCCATGTGAGAAATGCAAATTAAAACAACATTGAGATACTATCTTTCCACAGAAAGAATGACTAGGATGAAGAAATCAACTAATAACAAATTCTAAAGAGGCTGCAGGAAAGAGGAACCCATCTCCCCTGCTGGTGGCAATGTAGATCGGCACAACCATTAATGAAATCAGTGTGGAGACTCCTCACAAAATCTAGGACTGGAAACCCCATTCCATGCAGCTATTCCTCTTCTGGGTATTTTCCCAAAAGGACTGAAAACATCATATCATAGTGATATATGTGCACCCATGTTTATAGCAGCACAATTTTTGAAAGCCATATCTTGGAAACAACTAAAATGCCTGTCACCTGAGGAATGGATGAAAAAGATGTGGAGTATTACTCAACTATAAAAAAGACAAACTCGACTTCATAGGTAAGTGGATACGAGTAGAGTCTATACTCATAAATGAAATAAATCAGACCTGGTATGTAAATATCATATTGTTTTCCCTAGTGTAAGAATCTGAAAGTAGAAATAAAAACTGAAAGGTATAACCGAAATAATAAAATGGAAAGAAACAGAATTTAAGAATTAAACATCAATTATGAGAGAAAGGAGAAAAAATAGGAAAAAATGAAGGGGGAAAACATTACAAATATATATACACAGGCTGGTTAACGTTATTGTACTAAGAATTTCTATCAGTTTTTTTGAAAATAGCAGTTAATGTGTAGAATTTCATCTTGCCTAACTCTGTACACTGACATCTGTGATCAAAAGTGCTTCTATTTTCAAGAAAATTTTGTACGCTACATGGAATGTGCATATTTTCAATTACTTAAATGATGCTAAGCTTTCACATCTGTCTAAATCCTACTCTTGGGGTATGCTTCGTAAAGCACTGAAAAAGTGATCAAGAAAAGAAAAAAGTCCACTAAGAATAGTAGAGATTTGGTTGTCCTTGTTTTTTCTTTTATTCTTTTAGTTCCTGACATTCACAGATGCGATTGTTAAAATACCATCCAAACCCAAGTCTAAGATCAAAGATATAAATTGCCATACATAACAATGTGAGCACCATCTGTGAATGGTAATATGCTCTAAAATAAAAAACCACATATTCCAGAATATGTGCAGTGTTATTTCCAGAGATAGCATGGTGGGCAAGCAAATGTCTAAATTTCAATTAACAATGATAAAGTGTACAATGATCAGGCAAACACAGGCCACTCATAAAATCGCTTAAATCAATAGTGCATACTCTCCAAGATTCCCATATTTTCAAGTCAGTAGAAAATATCTTAACACTGTTTTGTAGAAATACTTATAGCTAAAATAATCATGGGGGAAAGAAAAAACTACAGCAAGTCAACAAAGGATATGTCAATAAAGTCTTACTAATAAAAAACAAATATGATAAATTTAGAGTTCAAAAGTAAAAAAGGTAAGGTCCAAATCATGTCGGATTTAATCAGGCAGAAGAATCAGCAAACTTGAAGGCATAAAAATGCAAATTATTCTGTTTAAGGAGCAGAGAAAAAATAAGTTTTCAAAAGCACATGGAATACAATCAAGTTGAGCAACGTAGTTGATCCTGATTGGAGAGGTTTGCATTTTAAAGATGATGTAATTTGTGTGAGAGATTGTATGTATTCTATAGGCAAATGCTGTGGCATTTCATATAGGTTATTTAAGCCCAGGCAGACTTTGTTTTCTTGAATCAGTCTTCTAAAGATATTGAGGCACAGTGTTTTGCATTTGAAAAATAAAAAGAATGAAGAGAAAAATAGTTGAAATAATAGCTTTAAATTCTGCAAGCAAATGAAAGACAATAGCTTATAATCAAGCTTATCAACTTCAAAGTTAAACATGACAAAAAATATCAAATCATAACTTTGAAACACCTTTTAATCAATATAACAAAGGGCAAAGATAACTGAAAGCTATTGAAAGAAGTAAGGAGAGATGACTCTTTACGTACTCACATTATTCAATAATAATTGTAGGTTATTTCACCTCAGGCTCCAAGGAGAACAGAAAAAACCTGAGATCACACATTTTAAGTTATTTTTTTAAGAATATAAACTAAATACTCAGTATTCATATAAACTACTTTATAAATCAAAAGAAAATTAAGATATTTTCATACAAACAAAGCCTAAGGGTATTCAAACTAACTAGCATTGCTTTACAGGAAATAACAAAGAAATTTTTCAGTTTGAAATGAAAAGTCTCACAATGTCATGAAAAATGCATTAACTAAAGTAAAAGTAACTTAACAGTCAATATAAAAGCCAGCATTTTTGTTATGCAAATCGACTTTGTATTTTGTACATGATTTAAGAACAAAATCCATAAAGAAGCATATCTCATGTCCTGCAAAGTCTCATGAGTTTGGAAGGTGATGGGATCCTGGGGCATTTGTGCATATAGTAGATGAGTCCACTGAAAAGTTAAGCAGCCGAGAGCACTGTTGGGAGTTGGAGGCTGGCTGGGGTAGTGCACTGGGCGCATAGCTTAGACAGTTGTATCTCTGTCTCAGAACCTTCTCTTCTCCTTTCTCTTCATGTCTCCAATGATGCAATAAGCAAGTTTTCTCCACTGTAAGGCCTCAAACCATCAAACTATGAAGCAGGAATGAAACTTCTGAAATAGTGAGCCAAAGTTAATTTCTCTTTTTAAAAATCTGTGAATGTCAATATTGTACTTCCTTCATAAGGAAAGTGACCAAGACAACCTTTGATATGAGGGATGGGGACATTGGTATTGACTTCTGTTATAGTTTGTGTCTAGTATTCCCTCTAAAGCTTCATGCAGTCATTGGAGCAGCTTCTAGAGTTTATGACTAATTCATGATTCAATGCTGGGATTATGGGTACAAGTGATACACTCACCTTGGGGCAGAAAATCTGCATACAAATGTAAGGAGGCCATAGAGGCTAGCTAGTTGCAGCAACAACAGCTCCCTCCCTTTGCATTTTGCTGTTTTCCTCTGCCATGAATGGCTGCCCTCTTCCATGTGCTCCTCTGCCTTTGAGCCAGCTGAGTATGGACCAAAAGTTCCAATAACTGAGCCAAATAAACCTTTCATTCCTTAAATCTCTGTGTGGGGTATTTTGTCCCAGCAACAAGAGAACGGTAACTAAGACAACTACTTAACCATGTGGCTCAGAATCCTTTGAATCTAGTCTACTGGGCCAGTGGTATGTTTAGGAGCTGTCAATGAATATGATAAGAGTAAGTTAAGAGGAATTTAAACTCATTTGTTTCCAATTCAAGCAATTGTGTCCTCCATCATAAATATGAGAGTATGTAAAAGATGTGTGCAAAATAAAATGAGAAGAGAATCCAAATACTTTCCATAACAAAGTTCATTTGAGCTCAGAAGAATCCAATGGTAAAGGATAGAAGGTTAAGAATACAAGACAGAAAGTAATACATAAAATGGAATAAATATATAACTTTTCATCTATAGTTATTTCAGACAAATATTCATTAAACTTCCCAATCTAAGGGTATACATTAACAGAACAAAATGTTAGATTTTATTACCATCTTGCTTTGATTGGAATGTTAAAGGGTTAGAATCTAATCACTCATGTCTTGGTATGAAAAAGAGAGATGTTTGGAAAAATGATCAGACAAATAGCCCTCTGACTTCATACAGGAGATCAGCACCTTACAGAAGAGGTTGAAAGGAGCTTCTTCATATTTCTACAATTTAAAGATGGAGCAAGAAGGAACAACCCATTTAAAGAACAAGCCCTCCTTCTTTAGACACCAAATAATCTGGCAACTTGATCTGGGAGCTTCCAGTCACCAGAAGTGTAAGCTACAAATTTCACTTGTTTATAAACTATCTAGTCAAAGTATATATTTTACAGTCAGACAAATTGGCTAAAGTGTTAATCAACTCAAATCAAAAGACACAAATAATTTGAAAATGAATAGTTAGAGAAAGACATTTCTTGCAAATGAGATCAAAGAAGAACCATACAACTCTATGTAAAATGAAAGACGGGTTAAGCCCTGCTACATTACAAAAGAAAGACATTATTTTTTGAACAAAAGAGCCAAGGGACAAACAATAAGTAGAATTTCTGATAATGTAATGAATATTTATGTAAATTAATGTTGATGAGAACACAAATTAGGCCAACTTTTGATCTATAAAAATGCAATCTGACAGTTTCTCAGATTGTAAAGCAGAGTCAAAGAAAAAAAAAATACGTGATCATGCCAATAAACAACAGAAAAATCATTGGGAAAGTCCTATACCAAGTCATGATAAAAGCCTGCAGAAAACTGAGCTGATAATTTTTATCTCAATCTGAAGAAAGTTGTCAATGGTAAGCCAACAGCCAACCATACTAAATGGTCCAAGAATGAAATCTCTCACTCTAGTGAGAAACAAGATAGAAATATTGACCTAGAATGTCGCACTATTCTTAGTCAGTTATGAACATTTGGTTAATTAGCGTTAGCCAAAAATATTGGACAAGAGAAATAAACAAAATGAATGACGATAAGAGAGGAAGAAGTTAAGTTATAAAATTTAATTACATAACCGAAATAAATAATAAAAAATCAGTAACATGTCTCTACACACATAATAATTTTAAAAGAAAAATTAGGAAAAACACATCTTTAGCAATAACACGGAATGAAATGAAATCATTAGAAAGAAATATAATGAAGGAAGCAAAAAAATACATTAAAATTTACAGAACCTAAAAGTGGAAACTTGGGCCATTGCAATAGCTCAGTTGTATAAAGTGCTGCTTAGGCAAGCATAGGCCGGCACAGGGACTGCGGTTCAATCCCAGGCACCACATGCCATGCCAGCCCTGTACACAGGATGTGCTGAGCTGGCCAAGAAATAAATAAATTAATGAATAAAGAAAGAAAGAATGAAAAAGACATTCAAAGAGAAAAGTGGAAAAGCATCCCTTGTTTAGATAGAATACAGTGAAAATGTCCAAATTTCCCACATTTTTATATGGAATTAAGGCAATCCTGATCAAATCACAAATATCACACTGCACAGAATTAGAGAAAACAATCCTAATGTTCTTTTGCAACAAGAAGAAAACTAGAATAAAAAAACAACTCTGAGCCACAAAGATGAGGTATAGGGCATCACAACCCTTGACTTAAAATTGTACTTCTAAGAAACAGTGATTAAAACAGCATGGCCTTTGTCAAAACCAGCCCTTATAAAACAGACTGGAGGATTCAGAAACAATTGCAAACAGTTAGGCACCTTACTTTTGACCAAGGGGTCAAACACTGCCACTGGAAGAAATCCTCTTTAATAAAGAGAGCTGGAAAAACTAGCTTCTTACATGCCAAAAAGTGTACCCGTATGTCTCACCCTGAATAGAACTAAAATAGAAATGGATCAAATATCTAAATAGTAAAGCAGACACATTAAATATGATGGAAAAGTGGACGAGCAAAACTTTTGGAGACAGAGGTGTAGCCAAAACTTTTTTAACAAAACCACATTTGTGTAGAAAATATTGAAAATGATTAATATCTAGGCTCTCATCTTGTTAAAAATCTACTGCACAGAAAAATAACTGCCAACAGACTGAAGAGACAACCACAGAGTGGGAAAACATTTTTGCCATCTGTTCTTCAAAGGACTAATATATAGAATATATAAACACCTCCAAAAGTTAGAATCCCAAAATTTAGAGGCCCGATCCAAAAATGGTCATCTGAAATAAATAGCTACTTCTCAGATGAAAAAGTTCAAAGAGAAAATAAACATATGAATAAATGTTCAATATCACTAGTCTTTTGAAAGATGCAAATTA
Organism: Octodon degus; assembly: GCF_000260255.1. Lineage (NCBI taxonomy): Eukaryota > Metazoa > Chordata > Mammalia > Rodentia > Octodontidae > Octodon > Octodon degus. The sequence continues at coordinate 5,844,188 of NW_004524705.1, read as the reverse complement.
AAACAACACTGAGAATTCTTCTCAAGAAAGAATAGCTTTCATCAAGAAATCGATCAAGAACAAATGTTGCTGGGTTGTGGGGAAAGAGAATCATTCTGCAGTGTTGTTTCTAGCGTAGATGTGTGTAATCATTGTAGAACTCAATGTGGAGATAGTTCAAAAACCTAAAAGTAGAGGTCCAGGGGCCGGGGAGATAGCTCAGTGGAATAAGCGCTTCCCTGTGAAGTGCAAGGGCCTGAGTTCAATCCCCGGTTCCGCAAATAAATAAATAAATAAAAAGATAAAAGTAGAGGCCCTATTTGACACAGCTGTTTGCCTTTTTCCTATCTTGCAGAAAGAATTAAAGACATCATATCACAGCAATATATACACACCTGTGCTCATAGCAGCATGGTTTGTGGTAGCTCAATCTTGAAAATAACTAAAATGCTCATCTATCAATTAACAATTAAAGATTATTCCATTCAGTGTTACTCTGCCACAAAGAAGGAGAAATTTGAAATATTTCCAGGGAAAAGGACACCCCTTGAGACCATGCTTTTAAGTTCAAATAAATCAAACACTTATGTTTAAATACCACATGGTGTCCGTGGTGTGAGAAACTGGACGGGTTGGGGTTCAATCCCTGGGCCAGCTGTGCGGCGCCCACCCTCAGGGCGCACTGAGATGTCACTTGAGACTGAGTGTGGTGACACATGCTTGTCATCCCAGTTCTTGGGAGACTGTAAACAGGTGAATCATTACAAGTCCAGTCTAGTATTAACACCCTAAACACCCTCTAGATCCTTCACTAAAATAAAAAAATAAAAAAGGAAAAAAGAAACTGGAAAGGTAAGTACTGATCAAAATGGATAATAGATTTTGAGAAACAGGAAAAAAATGTTCATATAGAAGGGAAACTAGGGGGAGGCCTCAGGAAATGAAGAAAGGAAAGAGAAAAAATGATGAAAAAGGAAAATAACTAGATAAAGTTTTTGTAAATGAGAGGAAGATAAGTTGAAAGAGGAGAGAGGAACTTGACAGTAAGAAAAATCCAGATGAGCCATGTCCAGGTACAAATTCCCTATGTGGAATGTGATTATTATGTATACCTAAATGGTATCAATAAGATTAATTAATCTTTTAAATTAAAGAAATACCACATAAGCCCAAAGCATCATCTCATGAGTATACAACTTTAGCTTACAGAATTTGAATGATTGAAAGAAAATAAATTCTATAGAAAATAAAATGTAAGTAGTAGCAAGAGGCAGATTTATTTATTTATTTATTTATTTAAGTAATTTATTTATTTATTTATTGTGGAATCAGGGATTGAACTCAGGCCTTTGTGCTTGCCAGGCAAGCGCTTATTTTACTAAGCTATCTCCCTAGCCTCAATAAGGAGATCTTTGGAAGAATTCCATTTCAATTCACATCTCTAGTGATCATCCCTACTAACGGTCTTAAGTTTGCTTTCAAAAATCATAAGTTTGCAAATGACTGAAGCAGCCAATCAGAGACTACATGTGAATAAGAGACAGTTGCTTCAGAGTTACATATATCAGAATATTATTTTAGGGATATTCTTATTGGTACCTTTTAGATATACATAATGGTAATATTCATAATAGGGCATCTGTACCTACTAGGCATGATGTATCTTTTATTGGTTTATTAGCTGAAGAGAAAAAATACATACAATTAGAAGTAATAGAAAACATTCTAAAATATGAATGCATAAAATTTCAGGAGGAATAAGGTTCATGCAGGATTATGAGCACAGACAGATTTAAAGCAAGCACAATAACAAAATTGAGACTAAAATGTTGATTTATTGTAGATGGGGTTTGTCACATGCTCTTGAAAACTGAGCTGTTTTCACATAGTGATTATTTCTAAGTAAGACACTGGGAAAGCAAAAAATACAAGAAGGGCGTTCTGACCTCTCTTTTTCCTCACAAATGCAGGAGATAAAGATACCGTGTAAAACGTGCTTTCTTGTACCAACAGGAAGGCACATCCTTATCTCCAAAGACCAGCAATGTGGGCTGGGAGAAATTGGTGCAAACCAAGCTTGTTAAGCTAGCTTTATCTTCCCTGTCAGTTTTCCACAATTCACTGTACCAGGCCAGACCTCTTTGTCTGGCCATGTCCTTATAATTCAGTAATCTTTGTCTATAATTCTGTATCAGCTTTCAGCTTCTGCTATTTCTTTAGCACTTTATAGTACTTATGAGTGAAACATAAACAAACTAAAAATGTATACGTTTTTATTCTGTTAATCCACTATGTCTGTATCTCAGCCCATCCAGACACATGAAGAAGGCAGAAGAAAAATTTCTTTCCTCTGCCATGCAGTAAATAAGAGCAAGAATTAGTGAGAGTTAGAACACCTCAAATTATTTTACACAGTCAGGTCAAAGTAGTTAGAGTTGTAAAATCAAAGGGGATCAATGTGGCAAGAGTTTCTTCCTGTCTCCCGCATACCTAGCCAGAGATTCAGAACAAGGTAACAGTACAATGAAAATAACGCAGTTGAGGAGACAACTAAAACTTCTCACAAACTATTGAAAAGAAACTAAATTTAGTTCCATGATCTTGTTCAGTGCAAGTGAAATAAATTAAAATGATCACACACCAGGAAAGATAGTAGCGAAACTTTAGAAACTAATATACTTCATTATTTGGGAAGTTCAAAATAACTTTTCTTGGGAAGTAAAGGAAGCTAGAAGAGAAGAAAGTGACACAATGATACGTGTGTAGAGCACACCCTGTAGGGGTAATGATGCCCCACCTCTTACCCCAGCTCTCTGGAGACTGAGGGAGGAGGTTTGCTTGCAATCCGAGGCCAGCCTCAACAACACTGTGTTCTTGGCCTCCCTAATACAAGCGAGACCTTCTATCAAAATAAACAAAAAACAAAGGAGATGTTGTATATGTATTAAAATAATTATAAAATATTCATATACTGAATTCATTCGTGAATACCTATAGAATGTATTAGAAATATAGCTAAAAGCAAGTAAATTATAGAAAACATTTTATATTATTAGAAAAACTTATGCTAAAGAAAAGTGTCACGCTGAAAATACATTCCAGTGTTTTTGCAGCAGTCTTTTTCTGTATTTTAATTTTTATATTGTTTAAAACAAAATATATATTTATTTCTTTAATACATATTCATGATGACATTTAATTGAAGAATATATTCATCACTAAGAAATATTCATTAAAATAAAAGGTCAGAAAATCCACAGCAATGTTAATAGATTCCAAGGGGGAAAAATTGCATAAACAAATGACTTGGATAATAAGGTAGTCAAAATTGGTGTTCATTTTTTTAAAAAAAATATAGAATTAAGAACATTAAAGGGGTAAGTATGGGGTATAGATAGTTATTTGTTAGTATATGCTCATTCATTTAAAAGAATAAGTATTTGATGCAAAAATAAGTTGTTTTTCATTGGTGGAGTCTCATTAACCAATCTGTTTGGAATTTGAAAAATCCTCCTTCTTCCATATAAAAAATAGATTTTTAATTTTAGAAAGGAATGTTCTTAACTCTAACAAATGAAAGAGTAACAAAAGTTAACTTTTTGAAACCACAGCTAAATATATATTAGCATGATGAACTTGATTTTATATATTGATACTTTGCCATCGCATTTAAATCAGGGAAGCGGTTTTTCCACTGAGACATCTCCCCGGCCCCTATTAAGAATTTTTTAAATTTTACTTATAATCAAAGTAACATTTCAAGGCTGCATATGATAAATAATCTTATATTTTATTTTATTTATTTATTTTTATTTATTTATTTTTTTTGCGGAACCAGGGATTGAACTCAGGCCCTTGCACTTGCCAGGGAAGCACATATTCCACTGAGCCATCTCCCCGGTCCCAGTAATCTTATATTTTAACGTTAAGAAGACTTTTACATATTATCTAGCAAATCCTTAGTTTACTAAAGGTAAATCTGATTCCAAATGCCTGTGGCTTTTGAAGGTCAAAGACCTGAAATTACAAAGACCTGTAAATTACAATAGCATAAGGCAAATTTTCTGTTATTTCTTTTGTTGGCCAAAGACAAGATAGATTGGAAAACTAAACTCTCATTATCAGAAATTTATATTACATAGTCTTCTTATATAGAACTAAGTCAATTTTCTTTCATGTTTGGAATTCCAAGTATTGTATTTTTGAGACAGCATTGGCAGCTTACACAGAAGAATAATTTATAACCCACTTCTGTTGACTATTGATGGCATTCAGACAAAAATGTCTTTTCTTCAATAAACACCCTTTCTTTAAACATTGAAAATAGACAATAATCCTTACAATGCTCTTTTCAATATTTATAATAAAAATTCTGTCCACAGTATTTATGAATAATTTTGTAAAATCCGTTGCAAAGTATTCAAGGTTGTGTTAGCATAAACAAAAAAGAAAGGAAGAAAATTATAGACTTTAGGCAGATATTAGGTAGAAAGAACAGCATATATAAAACTATATTTAATTGAAAATATACTTATTTACATTTTTAGGAATTACATTGGTTTAAAGTTTTATAAAAGCTTTGGTTAAGTACTTGTGTATAGCAGCTTATAACTGTTTTCAAATAAGTAGAATTTATACATATAAATCATTTAGAACAATACCTGTTAAACAGAAAATGTACATTGAATGTTGTTATTATCTTTGTTTCTATTACTTTTGCTGTTTTCAATGTATTAGTTACATGTATGATATTGGAAAGGGCAGAATTGAGATAGTGAGCTAAGACACCCCAACACAACTCCAGCATTGGTGAGAGTTAGAAGGAGTCTTCAGGCATTAAAAGAGGTATTTTTGTCCCCTCGTGGGAATATCAGCCATCTGCTGTTTGAGGGCCAAAAGCTCTGTTAGGTGCCCATTCTGCCCATGAGAAAGGCTGGGGCATTTAGTACTACATCCTGAGATACACTCTTTCCAGTTTCCAAGGCAAGGAAACTCCCACGGGGTGAGGTACCAGAACATCTCCAGGAGGGTTAACCCAGGACCCAGGGCTGGAAGCACTAGTGCAAGCTAAGGACGTCCTTGAGATGTGGGAAAATCTCTAAATGCCCCCATCCTGTGGTAATCTAGTGTACAGTGACAGCTGAACAAGTTGTCAGGTGCCACTGAAAGTGCTAGTTGACACCATTTACCTGTGTAAGAAACAAGGTCTTCTAGCCAAGGATATAAACAAGATCCCCTCCATCCTAAACTCTAGTTCTCCTTAGGCTGTCTGGCCCTTTATACCAAAATATTCATTACAGAAACCCATTTGTTCCAGAAAAGTTCTACTCAGCTTGGAATCTGGAAACATGGTTGACCAACAAAGACAGCTTGTCAACAGCCAAGGACTGCCAGCCACCTACACCCTCTCCCCTCCCTTAGCAATCCTGGCAAGCAACTTTTCACCTGGAGCACTTAAACTAACCAACTGGAGTATATAGTGAACCTTAAAACAGCCTATAGGGGAGAAGGTCAGTTGCTTCTCAAGAGTTAGGATAAAAAAGGAGCCCACAGTCATGCATGAGTGCTTGCTACCTCCTGCTAAAATGTGCTCAGGACTTTCTGCAGAAGTAGAAACAAACTTGTCTTGTTGATTTCTTGGGTGTCTGAGTGCATTATTATCTGTACAAACAAACTGAATCTGGGATGTATTCCCAACATTAGTATGTGACTCTCAGGGATTTGGGCTGGGCAGGCTTGCTGAATTGAGTTGGTGCTCCTCTTGTTGGATATTGCCAGATACTTTTATTTATCCTGCATGTGTCTTCCTTGGCATTGTGTGTAAGGTATTATCTTTACTCTCCTCCCCGGGATTTCGGCCATGAAGAGTTGTTGGACCGCATGTTAGCCACTCTCCTGCTTCCAGGGACAAAATACCCAACACCCACAATTTATAGAGAAAGATAGTTCATTTTGTTGGTATTCTAGAAGTTTCAGCCTTTCCATGGTTGGCTGCATGGCAGCAAGACACACTACAAGAGTCTGGGTAAAAGAGAGCTTCTTATCTTATTGCAGAGAGGAAGCAGAGAGTGTTCAGAGAAATCCAGAAAGTGACATATACACTTCCAGGTAGGACTCATGGTGCCTCTTCTGACCGGACCCTATCTCCTGATAGCAAGTCAGCTGGAATGCCCCCATAATCTAATCTCCAGAGCCTTTGGTTTCTATTTTAGATGAAGCCCACAGCAGACCCATGGTACTTTCCGGTAGTGAGCCCTATTGAACTCTGCTTCCTCCTGAGGGCCTGTGACCAGCAAGAACCCTCATCTCCCATGAAGCCTGCATGGGGTATTTCCTTCTGTCTGCTGGAAACTGAGCCCAGCCCCAGTGCAGCTGTGTTTTGGATGATGCACCTGCCGCCCTTCCGCAGGAGCCATAGGAAGGGAGTTGTGTGAGTGGAAGCTCAAGAGAGTCATCACTTATGGTTCAGCTCTAATTTTCACCTCTCACATATGTGATATTTTTAAACTGTCAGTCAAAAACAAGTATCTAAACGTATAGACTAATTATCCGATAACTGATGCATGAATGGACATCTACTTTTTATGAATGTAGTACATGTAAACTGCCAAATTCTGGTTCCTTGTCCCCTGAATAAATCAGCTGCAGTAACTGAAAAAGGCTGAAATAATAAAGCACAGAAAATACAGGTGACTTATGCAACAGGAATGCATTTTGCCACAAATTTGGAGCACAGATATCCAAGATCAAGTTTTGGGGCACTTGATTTCCTTCCGAGGTTTTCAGGAGGAGCATCTCTTTCCAGAGCTTCTGGTGGACTTCTGGAGTTGGCATTCCTTGGCTGGTAGAAGAACTCCCTTATCTCTGTTTTCACCTCTCCATTACATTCTTCTTACGGACATGTCTTTATGCTCAAATTTCAATCAAGTATCCATGCATTAGTCACCTGAAAGAGGGACCTGTCCTCATTTTATTTAATTATTCACATGATATCCATATTTTCCAGTAAGATCTCTTTCTATGTACTGGGTATGAGGACCTCAGCAGAAGTACAGTAGGGCAAGGTGATGCCACCTATTGCACTCTGTCTGGCTTCCAGGACCCTCTTTTTTCATCAGTTCACACATCTCCATTTCCAAAATGAATGTACTTGAGGAAGGATGGCCAGGGGCAGTGGTTCCAATCTAGTTGAGCTCATCAGGTGCTCAAATGGCCCACAGATGTTAGCAGTTCAAACACCTTACTTCACAGACAAATATTCAGAGAGGGATTTGAATGATGCTCCAAGCCACAGGGAGTTGATAGGCAGCAATCCAAAGAGACCAAAGTAAATGCTCCTAATTCAAATACTGTTTAGGACTGGGGAGAGAGCTCAGTGAAATAAGTGCTTGTCTGGCAAGCGCATGGTCCTGAGTTCGATCCTTGGTACCATCAAAAAACAAAGAAACAAATCCTATTTAAACCTTGTTTTACACGAATGTTTCTGGAATTTTCCATAGAAGTTTTCTAGGCCTCACTTCTTTATCTGTTATAATAAAGGAGAAAAGCGGAGTTGGGGGGTGCACCCCTGCAATCCCAGGCCCCAGGGACAGCGAGTCAGGAAGGCTGCAAGTTCAAGCCACACTTAAGCAACTTGGTGACCTAGTGAGGACCTGTCTCCAAGTGAACAATGATGCCACTCAGTGTGAAGGTCCTGGTCCCACCCCCAGCGCTAGGATATCAATAATAATAATTAATAATGATGAGAAAAATATTCCTACCCTCCCAGAATTTTATAGCAATAAATTTGTTTTCATAAATAACTTTTGTGCACAAACATATTGGACAAATACTTACAAATGTAGCTCATTTACATAATTCATAAAATATCAATTTATGAAACATCCAAACTGTATTATGTTACTTAAAACAAATTTTCCTATTTTTTCTTTTTTTTTTTTTTATTTAGGACAGGGTGTACAGGGTCTCACTACATAGATTAGACTTATAGTGATCCTCCTGTTTACAGCCTCTCAAGTGCTGGGATTGCAGGCACACACCACCACACCCAGTCTCAATTGCCATCTCAGCGTGTCCCTGTGTCTGCCTAAGGAGGCACTTTAATCCACTTAGCTATTTGGCCAGCCCTAAATTTTCCTAAATTTATTTCATCTTGGATTTCTTTTTTGAGACATGCTTGCTAGAAAAACTTGTGTGACAAGCTTTGATATTTCATCTTCATATTTTTTCTTAGTATGTTTTCCTGAGCGTGTTATCAGCTACTTATAGCTGCACCAAAGCCTCTTTTATAAGTGTAGAGAGTAACAATCAGGGATGAAAATATCACTAATTTGTCATCTTCTTTTATATCAGCTATCATCATGCAAAGTTCTTAGAGACGTGGTCTGCAAATAGGTACAACGGTAGCCACCTAGTTCTACCCATCTTTGCCTTTCTTAAAATCAGTTTCCCATTCTCACGTACTGCCGCATGACACAGTATGTGTCATGAAAAATTGGTTTCAGGTAGGTCACCTATTTACCTGTTGTTCTCCCCACCGTATATTTAAAACCTGAAGTTCATAGTGTGGCTTGTGATGCAGCTTGGAGAGACTGCTTCGCCTTTCAAAGAGAGGCTAGTGCACTCATCTCCTGCTCTAAGTGCTTCACCAGATATGACCTATTCCTTGATGTTCTCTTTCAAAGCAGATGACACTGATTTTGTTTCACGCTGCCTTTCCACATTTAATCTAAACAGCTTGAATTAGCAGAACTAACGTTAAATGCATAATACCTGATCACCTTTTTTACATGAACCACCGTAAGATTATTTCATGGCTTTAAAAGTCAGTGCTTAACATGAAATGTATCACGTAAGACCTACTTTACTCTTATTTTCTACATTAACTCCCTTATTAAGACTCACTGAAGCAAAGCCTCGGGACTTTAGATTGATATTGATAGCTGCCTTTAATAAAAGTTGGTGGAGAAAAATTATCCTGTCTTTGTCATTCTGTGGTGTAGTCTATTTTCTGAGGAAGAGATGAATACAAATGAGATAAAAAAGAGTTTGACTTTTGAGACAATGTATTTGTTTCATATAAAAGACAATGATACATGGGAAAACCAAAGCTGAGTTCTAAAGAATTAAGTAGGTTTTGAAGCAATAGCATTTGGTTACTGCGGAGGGGAAGCATGGAAATTAGGGCAATGAATTCAGGGTTGGTGCTTTTTCTTCATATCGTGCTTCTTTCTTAAAAACTTTCTTTTTAACTTTTTTATTTTTTGTATTTGTTTAATACAAAGTAGTATTAAAACAGAAAAAATACAAGTGATACAGAATTTCACTTAACAAAACTATATGAATATCACAGTATTTCTTGTAATACATAGTATTTTTTTTTTTTTTAATCTTTTTAGGGAAGGGTCTAAAGGGTGTTCAGGGTCTCATTACTAGATTGGACTCATAGTGATCGGCCTGTTTACAGCTTCCCGAAAGCTGGGATTAAAGGTGTGCACCACTACTCCCAGTCTCAATCGCCATTTCAGAGAGCCCCAGGGGCGAGGCCGGCATTGCAGGCCTGGGGATCAAACTCCTGGCCCCTGCACCTGCTCACAAGCACTCGAATCCTCTGAGCCTGAAATGCATAGTATTGTCTGACAACCAGTTAGTCATATTACCAGACATATGTAAACAAAGTTGGAAGAAGAAAAAAAGAAAGAAAGAAAGAAAGAAAGAAAGAAAGAAAGAAAGAAAGAAAGAAAGAAAGAAATTTATAAGAAATTAAGAAGAGAAAAAAGGGAAACAATTGAAAAAAGGAGACAAAAAATTTAAGCATTATGGAATCTGAAGGGTACAATAGATACTGGGAAAAGAGAAAGAACTTATTCAAAAGGAAAGAGTTCCTGAGCTTAGGAGGACAGGACAGGGAGTGGGGGAAAGAGCTGTATCTAGGGATGTAAGCAGGATGGTTTGGACAGCTGTACTGTGCATTGTTGCTGGTCTATGGAAAGGAGCAGATAACGCTCGTGTCCTCCTTCCAATCTCATACATCCTTTATCTACATTAGTATAGCAAGGACGAGAGAAGCCAGACAAAAGTGTCCCCAGCTTCAGGTTCTCTTCTTCCTAACTAAGCCTTGGACAAGTAACTGAATTATATTGCAATTGTTACCAAACTTTTATTTATTTTTTTATGTAGTTAGCACAGATTCTCACTACAGACCTTGGACTCATGGTGATCTGCCTCCTGTCTCAGCCTCCCCAGTGCTGGAATTATAGGCATGGACGGCCAGGCCCTGATTCAGTGGTCAGCTCAGCATGACCCTGGGTGGGGCCAGCAGAATGCAGCATGTGGTACCTGTGATAACCAGGTCCTTGTGTCTGCCTACACAGGTGCTTAGACTGCTGCCCTATCTCCATGGCCCTTTGTTACAGATCTTAAGGAGAATCTGTACACAAGAATGACATGTGGTTACATAGTGAGAAATGCTGTTTATTCAAGAACATGTATCAATTACATGCCTGCTCTTATGTTGCAACGCATGTGTCTTCTATTACCAAGACAATCATTCTAGAGTTGGACTCAAAACAGCTGTACTCTGTGGGCTCTGAGACAGTCACCCTACATGCACTCTAGTCCATTTTTTTCTCTGTATTTAGGACAGGTACTACAGGGCCTATAGAATTTCACTACATAGTTCGGACTCTTAGTGATTCTCCTGTTTCCAGCCTTCCAAGTGCTGGAATTATAGGTATGTGCCACCATGCCCAGTCTCAATTGCCCTCATAGCATGCCCTGGAGACAAGGTAAGCACAGCAGGTCAGGGATTGAATTCCGGCCACTGTGCTCTGTCTAAACTAGTGCTTTAGTCTACTGAGCTATCAGGCTGGCCCCCTAGTTGATATTCTTGACTTCATAATCCTATGATTGGTTTCAGGTCCTTCTGAATCTACTAGGGATTGATTTTACCACCATTCCACTGTGACCATTTTTCTCTGCCTACGTTTTGCTCTTTAAATTCCATTGTCATTTTGCCTACTGTGTTTCATACATTGCAGGCAAAATCTCAACTCTGCATAAATTCAGTTTAGTCCTAGCCCACCTAAATTAGTATTTTTGAGGGAGAAAAAAATTAATTTCTTGACAGCTGTTATTTTTAACTGGTAAATAGTTCCTTAATAATGCCCAACAATTCAAAAAAAAATTTCCAGATCCAATTTGGACCGCCTATCCCTATGTCAAATATGACAATTTTGTAATATTTATATTCTTCTAGGGATTCTTCCAGGGATTCAAACAGTGGCACCTTAGTTTATTCGCTTAATTTATTTTATGATTTCAGGGGAAGATGGTTGTGTTTATGAGCAGACCGAGGCTGTGCTTAACTGTTTGTTACCAGGTATAGATTTTATGAATGGAAGCAAACTTTTGCTAAACACTTTTATTGGCAAACCAGATTGCTTGCAAACAGAAGCCTTTGTGAACTGAGATATTTCACTAATGAGCTGACCAGGGTCAATCTTCCTGTGTTCCTGGCAGCACAGTCATCCACAGTGCTGCCATCCATTCTGATAAGGTAAGTCAAACCTCTCTCTTCACATGCTCCTAAACCCATGACCCATTATCTAGGCAAAGTATCTAGGTAAATACTCTTACACTTATTAAAATCGCCACTTATTTTCATTTTTTACTGAGTCATTCTCACAACACACAAATATGGGTGTGCTATCTCCTATTTCAAAGACGTAGACTATCTCCATGTATTCTGTCAGCTGTTTTCCTATCAGTAGATATGTTTCTTACACAGTAGTGAGTGCTATGTATCTTGGCAAACACATACTTGAATGCAATGTATCTTGTCCCAAACCAGTGGATCAGTCAACGAAGGTCACCTGGGGGAGGAGTGGGGAATTGAAGAGGAGACAAAGGACAGGAGACGCGAGAAATGGAGACAAGACAGGATTCTGATCAAGTTTTGTTTATTCAAAGGAAATTCTGGGTATATATAGTGGAGGCATAAGGAAATGACCTTGGCGGGTAAAAGGTGCGAGTAACTAGGCAACTGACTATGACAGGAAGTCCCACCTCCGGGGCATAGCAGGAGACTTATGGGAAATAGGCGGGGTAAGAACTAGGAACCTAGCTCATCAGAGGTAGGTGAGGAGGAAGTCAGCATCACTAATGACGCTGATGCACCAAGAGAATTTTGTAGGTCAGAAGCATTCAGGTGACCATTAAGGGCTATATGGCACGGAGTCATAATGTGGCAGATTCACAGGATTTAGAAAAAGACTCACTGCAATAGTATTGGAGGCCTGGAATTATTGTGCCTCCTACAGTATCTCATTGTCTTTATTCTCCATTTCCTCCTTCTTTCTACCCCTCTCTCATCTGTCAATCCCTTTATCTTCATTAATAATCTTCCAATTTCTTGTCTTCTATTTTAAAATTTTTACCTTTCCTGGTTCCATGTAAGAGAGGAAATATGATATTTGATTGTGGAAAGCTACCTTATTTTACTGATCTTGATTAGCTAAATTTATTATATTTTAAAAGTTATGAAAAGTCTAGTTACTTCATGTTTTAGTCCTATAATGAACACTACTGTCAAGTTTAAGGGACTCAATGAAGAGTTTAAAATATAATTCCCATGATCAAATTATTTTATCTTTTATCTGGAGACACACTATTTTCAGCCCCGTCTTTGTACAGAGGACAAAAATATCCTGCTACTCATAAAATAGTAATCACTGAAAGTTAATCAAGCTTGCTTATTGGTAATATAATGTTGGCACCTTGTTAAATGTAGTTCACTAAATAAGAGAGAGAACTTTGTTCTTAGGCATCCTCTACACTTCATAAAATAAAATTATTTTATGACTCCAAAATTCAACATGCAAAATTATCAAAAATAGCATCAATCTTAGTTGACCTTTAGCTATTAAAATCAAATTATAATATTTCAACCTGGACAACTTCATAAATTCAAAAAACTACCATGACTTTAATATACTTCAATTTTCATATTTGTTTTTTCCATCTTCTGATATATGTATGCATTTATCAAAACATATATACATAGGCAATGTCAGTACTTAGTGTTTGATTTTTCTTATCATCTATCAGCTTATTTACTTATTAATTATGAGTGATAATTTTGGAGGAAAAAGTGTCAGAGCTAGAGAAGCATTGAAAAACCTAAATTATCTCATTTTATCTTCTTTTAGTAATATAGCATTTTCTTTGATGTCTTCAATATTGTTTATTTACATAAAACATTAATAAATTATTAATTGTGATTCACATAAAGCTTGTTCTATAAAAGAGAAATTCTCGTTTGTACGTGAATGACGATTTCATATTTTCTGAAGATGGAAAACAATGTTGTCCATTAATCACTTTGGCAATCTATTTGGTTATGGTATGAAATAACCTTCCATTTGGAGGTGCCGGTGTGTTCCTATGATTATGTTGGAATTATGGATCTTGGAGGAAGCATACCATAAGGGTGGAACACCATGGCCAGCAACACTTGTGTCACCAGGACTTAGTGCTGGTCACATCAGCTTTCATTAATGCTTTACAGTGGTGGCTATGATGTCATCTTTCCTAAAGATCATTACAGGCAGAAAAACAACAAAAGACTTTAAGTCTTTAACATGTTTTAGGACAAATAGCTCAGTGGCACAGTGCCTGCCTGAGTTTGAGGTCAAAGATTCTAATATCAAAGGTCCTGAGTACACGTATTAACAAAAAAAAAAAACAAAACAAAACAAAAAAAAAGGAACCACAAGGAGATCAATGTGGCTGGAAAGGCATAAAGGAAGAAATTATAGTGAGCATTCAAGAAGATCTGAGATGGGCTTGTAGCTTATGGAAAGACTTATGACATTTTTAATGTATTATCTTTTATTTCGTGCATTACACCAAAACATTGGACATTTTGCCTAAGAGGATAGTAATTTGGATACGGTTGTTGATAGGCAATCAGTGTTCGAATAAATTGAAGATAAAATTGTCAATGTTTAATGGTGGATTTGCTATGGTTTATAAGAAGTAATGAAGGATGAGGAAGACTTTGGTAAACATTGTCTTGGACAATAGGAAGAACAGAGACGAAGACACTGTATGGCGAACAGGGGTGACAAGAGAGGCCAGGGCCTTGGACTTGGAGGTGGTAGGTCTCAGCTATCTAATAACATGTGAGTGACAATCTGATATAGGTTATTAGAAATGGGGGTTATGGAGAAGTCAAAGCCACATAACGTACATATGGTAAATATTAACAGCATTCACCATTGTTAGCTTTTCTCTTTTTTGTAAGCATGCAAAACAACACTTGCAACTGGCTTCATGTTAGTTAGCCAACAAAGCATGAGCAGAAATGATCAATGTCACCTGTGGTTAGAAGCATTCATTCCACATCTGAATTTTTTAGGACTCTACACATTGTGCTCCCATGCTCAGCACCACTTAAAATGATGTCTGCAGATAGAAAACAATCTTGAAATTAAGCCGAGATGATCTCCTCAGCTGAATTGATATTATTGCTAGATTAGAAAGACAAACCATAAAGAATTAAACAATACAAAAGGGTATAATTCATAATTAGGACATCAGTAGCATACAAGGTGTTCTTTCCTAGCTCTGCCTCGATCATCTGTGTAAGTTTGTCAAGGCTGTTAAGTATTTTTCTTTATATAAAATAGAGGGAAACAAAAGTGTCAACTTCATATGTCCCCCTGAAGATTCAAGAATTCACACAGGTAAAATGCTTGATAAAAGTCCGTAAGTACAATTTAGAATTTACTGCTATTACTACATTTTAAACATTGGTACAATCTTTACATCTTTCTAAAATCCTGACACTATCCACTTTACTTCTGCCTCCGTGCCTACTTGGCTATATGGCATGACAGGAAGACAGGTTCATGCACGGTGGTTTCACTTAAGTTTATGAGTAACCTTAATGAGAGCTTGATTTTTGCCAAGGTCACATGTTTCCTTGATCTATTCACTTTCCTTTATTCCTTGGTGAGTTTTCTCCAACTTCTCTTTAGGGAGACTCTCAGTGTTTCATTTAGAACTTTTTTCCAAGCTCATTATCACTTTTCTCTTAAAATATATAAATAAGCAAATAAGAAGCACAGAGATTTCTACTGCAAGATCTATGAAATTACTTTCATCTGGGGCAAATGTATTTTTTTAATAGCTATGGATAAAATGATGTTAAGTAGGGAAAACTTTGTGTAATAAAATTCATTCTTTCTCATCTCCTCAAGCCTGTTTTCAGTCATTCTATCTCTTTGCATCACTGAGTTTTAGCTCTGCGAGGTTGCATATGCTTATTTTCTCATTAAACATCCTTCTCTTGCAACAACACTAATAGCTTTCTCATGCACAGCATAACTAACTTCCTTAGAACACGGTGGTTTCTTTTGTTGTCTCCATTTTCTTTCTGTTTCTGTTTGCACTCAATTCATGTGCTTCTTCCAAAGCTCCATTAAACGGACTCTTGTCAACTTTACAAAAGGTCCACTGCTATCTAAAAAGTTCAACAGTCACCATTTTGCTTGTGTACTATGTTGACAAAATCTGAAGGACATGTGCCTCCTCATATGTGAGATGGGACAAGGAAGAGAAAAGTTCATAGAGCATTCATTCACAAAAATATTTCTAATTCGTAACACTGTAAGAATCACCAATATTATCACTACTTTTGTGATAATTCAGTGTCCTTCTTTGCAACCAAAGCCAAAAATTTAATTAAAAATCATGGTCATTTAACACAAATGAAAAAATAGAACAGATGAAGTAATCATGATTCATTGAAGATATGTTCAAGTGCCTATGTTCATGGAAAAAAATTCCAGATAAGATTTTATCATGGATAACTAGAAAGAAAAGACAGTATATGACACTGACTGAATTGGCAGGTGGAGATCTAGAATATAACTCAGAAACCTCAAATGGTACACAGCTGTTGGGATGCTACTGTCTGATGTGGATACTGCACTCATCCACAGATTCATTCTTGGATGGGTAAACTGCTAACTGTCCTGTTGGAGGTGGCTAGTTGGAAGAAATTGTCACTGGAGGACAACCTAGAGTGTGCATCACTCTCTTTGGTTCTTCCCTCTCTTTCTCTGTTTCTTGATTGCCACAGTTTGAGCAGTTATCTTGTGCCAGGCCTTTTATGTTTCCTTCTTGGCCTGCAGTCAGCTTTTAGTCCAAAAACATAAGCTACTCCCCTTTCAATTTTTGGATGTTGAGTATTGTGTCTCAGGGAGGAGATAGGGGCTGAGACATTGAAACATGTGACTATATTGACTATAGTCAGAGATACAGCAGGAGGATTAAGTATTTAGAGTCAAGAGACAAACTCAACATCTCTATTTCACTTACTTGCTGCTTAATATGTGTTTGTATGTTGCAATTTTCACATCAATTTAATAAGAAAAATATGGTATGCATCTTACAATTTTGAGATAAAATATTCTATTTAATTTACCATGCTTTTAATCCCTTTTTAAAGGGTAAATTCTCAAAAACTAATGCATTCAGTATTTTTCTGTTCAATATTTGAGACTCATAAAATACTACTAAGAGTAGACCAGGCCTGGAAGATAGCTTGGGGGTCTAGGTGTCTGTCTAACAAGCAAAAGGACCCTGGTTCAATTCCCAGTAATACTAATATTAATAGTTAATAGAAATATTGAAATTACTTTTGTAAACAAAATACAATTAAAAAGAAAGTAATCATCTCAAAAGGAGAGCAAACTTTTGCAGCTGGAGTTCAACTTCTTTTTCTTTTTCTTTTTCTTTTTCTTTTCTTTTATTTTCTTTTTTTTCTTTCTTTTTTTTTTTTTTTTTGAGACAGGTCTTGCTATGTAGTTCAGGCTTCCTTTCCATGCACTCTGTAGCAGATTCTTGCCTCAGTCACTTTATATTTCTCTGCATCATTCTACGGAAAGCTTTCTTAACATCGCTTTCCTTGTATGGCATGCGATTGCTTGCTAAAAGCTTAGTTCTCTGGACCAACCTATGATCAAAGTTCCTCTATAATCAGCTCAAAACCAGCCATTCTTCACTCAGTATGCTATTTTAAAATCTTCCTGGCTTGTTATTTTTAAATATTTCTAATCTTGTGTATTTAATACATACACACAAATGTGCGTGTGTGTGTTTGTACTGTAAAAGCACTAAAGTGTGTAGGAAGCTGTCATCTAATTTTCTAGTTTCTTAATTGTTTCATCTTACCATAGTTCTACAATGTGAATAAATAGCATCTTCCTTCTGTTATTTCAATTTTACTTTTTTCTTGCATTTTGCTTGACAAGATGAAGTCAAATTACTGCTCTATATTTAGGTGGTCCAGAATGCTTAAATTAAATATGTTTAAAAATAATAAAATTTGTCTTTTCCCATATTTTCCCATATTTTCCATGATTCTGTTAGTGTCTCTAAAATAAGATGTATTAAAATCACTTTTAAAAGTGTTAATATTTGCAATGAGCTTTGACCTTTGTGGCTATAAAGACAGATTTTTAAATTTTCAGTTTCTCTGGAGTAGTAGGCAGTTGTTTGATCAAAGTCCTTTGTAGTGGTGGGAACCAAGTGTTTTCTAATCTAAGCCCTTAGCTAGGCAAATAGTTAATTAAACAGCACTTTATTTAAGATTACTTTATGTTATTGATATTCAGGGAATGCTGGAGGTGCTATTGAGCCAAACCTCACTTCAAGATGTATAAACAATACGAGTTCCACATGAAAGGGCATTCAAGTATGAAAACATATTATTGTTTCATAGTCTGTAATTCCTCAGATGGGATGTGATCAGCTTCAATGTAAGTATGTTAGTTTAATTCCTTTTTCATTACATTTTTCCAGTTTTGGCTACAATTAGATTTGAGTGCTGTTTTAGAGAAATGCCCAATTCTACTGTAATAGAATAAACTGATTCTAAATATATTTCTACAGAAATCACTTGAGAGGATAGTGGGAGTTTAGGAAAATAAGCTACCGTAGGGTGGTGTAATTGTCTATGTTGGAGACCATACTTCAGGCGACTGTGTGGGGTTTGGGACTCGTTCTTCACTCCAAGTCTTGATTCTCTGCAAAGGTAACTAATTCTTCCTCCACGAGAGCAGGCTGTTGTTCCCATGGGAATGACCATGGTCTGGCCTCACTAAATTAGGTCCAGTGCTCATACAGGCCCTGCTTCTTGCATGGGCAACAGATTCCACTACACCCAGTGATTTCTAGAGGGGACAATGAGGACTGCCATTATTATTCATTTAAGGAGCTGAAACTCATGCTACTATTTTTTTCCTCAGTTCATATAATGAAGTGTCTTATATTCTTTTTCCTTTTTTAAAGAGAATGAAAGAGACCCAGTCCTAGCCCAGGTCTGGTGAGTGTGAGGAGAGCTTCCTGCTACCCTGCGCCGG